>NC_137908.1:15005624-15050624 GCF_963457725.1 Sprattus sprattus | reverse complement strand
TTCACTGGCTCCACTGATGCTTCCTGTGCCCCTCTAAGTCCGCTTAGAGTGACAGCCAAATTGTCTGGTCTCTTTGTAAATTCAGTTTCATAGAACAGGGAGGAACAGAAATGATGATTTCTCTCTCTCTTTCTCTCTCTCTCTTTCTCTCTTGCCTGATGGGCACCTTCAGCCTTCTGTGCCTGTTCTCTCTCTGTCTCACACACATGCGCGCACACACACGCACACACACATCCCTCTCTGGCTGCCTCCTTCCACGCACAGAGGCAAATCCATACACAGGCAGGCACACACGCGAGCACAGCCCGGATTCTCCCACCCCCCTTTCCTGCCTAGTCCCGCCCACCTCATGAATAATGAATTAGCCCCCAGCTACACACTTCTTCTCCCTCCCCCCACCACTTTTGCCCCTTATGCACACACACACGCACGCACGCACGCACACACGGACACATAATCTCAATCCTTGCAGAAAGCAAAAGCCCGTGAAGGAAGCTTGGAGCAGCTTTAACGTTTCTCATCACCCAGTGACCCCCCCCCGCCCCCGACCCAAGCCCAAACACACAGCCCCCTGTAACCCACCCCCCCTGACCTCTCCACCTCGACCCGCATCTCACCCCTCTCCCTCCAGTCTGCCTCCTCGCAAGGCACACGCCGCCTCAACCACCCCTCAACCATCAGGTCCACGGCACAGGCAGATGGGGAAAGCGTGGCGGTAAGATGGTGTGTCTCTGTTTATGTCTGTGTTTGTGTGTGTGTGTGTGTGTGTGTGTGTGTGTGTGTGTGTGTGTGTGTGTGTGTGTGTGTGTGTGTGTGTGTGTGTGGGAGCATTGCAGGGGATGAAAACAGAGCTGGTTGCACAGTTCACGTATGAAGAACTTTTTTAAACCTGACAGGAGTTGTATGATATCACTAACTCTCACCATGGTGAATGTGTGATCGAGACAGACACAATTTCCTGAGGTAATGAGAGACTGATAGAGAGAGAGAGAGAGAGTAAGAGAGAGAGAGAGTAAGAGAGAGAGGGAGAGGGAGAGAGAGAGGAAGAAAGGGAGAGTTTGAGAGAGGGTGAGTGAGCGAGTTGACAGCAGCTGAGGCAGACATCGCCAAGGAGACAGAGCAGATGCCCACTCTAGTGTTGCTCGTAAGCCAGAGGCCAAGTGGTAATTAACCACTGAGTCGGTCTTCCCGCTTCTTCCCAGACGCACAACTCCTCTCTCAGTTTGATGCTTTCCCTATAAGACAGTCTGCCACTTAAGGCAAAGTGTGTGTGTGTGTGTGTGTGTGTGTGTGGTGTGTGTGTGTGTGTGTGTGTGTGTGTGTGTGTGTGTGTGTGCTTATATGTGTGTGTACGCATGTTTGTTTGCCTCTAATGAACTGTAATGAAAGTTTCAAATGACTTAAGGGCCTAAGGTGATTCACTGTGTTGTTCTGCACTCATTATTTGGGGCAGAAAACTCCTAATTACCCTACAAATTATTCATGGCTTTAAAAAAATATATATATATGTGTCACTGGAGTTCCATCTGAAAGGCCCCACTTGACGGCTGATTTAATCCTCACATGATGAATAATGGCGTCTTTCACATAAATATTTGTTTTATTAGTGACAGCTGAGAGGCTTGTGAGTCAACTGTAAGCAGCCAGAGACTGGCAAGGACTAGTCTAGAAGGATACGATCTGGGGATAAAATGATTCAGTTGGGAGCAGAGCCATGTGTGTGTGTGCGTGTGTGTTTGTGTGTGTGTGTGTGTGTGTGTGTGTGTGTGTGTGTGTGTGTGTGTGTGTGTGTGTGTGTGTGTGTGTGTGTGTGTGTGTGTGTTGGAGTGGGTGTGTTTGAGTGTGTGTTGGAGTGTGTGTGTGTGTGTGTGTGTGTGTGTGTGTGTGTGTGTGTGTGTGAGTGTTGCGGCTCCAAAGTCAGCCTTCCATCGTGATTAAAACAGTTGAGGACAGAGGAGGTAAACAGAGGTGGGGCTGGACCTGAGGCTGCCTTGAGAGCCCTGCAGTAACCTGACTCCACTCAACCCACCCCCCCCAGGAGCCGTGAGCAGGTGTGAGACTGAGGAGCTAGAGCCAGTGCTCAAACACACCAAAGACATTAATGAAACATGCACACACACACTTATATAAACACAAACACATACACACAAATACAAATACACACACCCCTCAAAGCCATACACTAGAAACAGCGGGTGTGACTGGCATTTAGGACCTAGCGGAGCACTCAAAGGTGTATTACAGGGCTGCCAGCCACAGCGTGATTGGAAGGATTTATGTCGCCATGGTGACGGCCCGCGCATTATGCTAATGGGGCATCTCTTTGGGAGAAGGCACAGGATGAGTATAAGAGCACGCTTTTAGAGGATTTACGCCAACAGAGGTAGAGTGCAGGTAACACATCACTCCGTCTCTCTCTCACACAAAGCTCAATCAGAAAGAGAAGCGACCAGGGAGCTTGTTTCTCGCACTCAGGATTGGGCATGGAAGGCACAGCAAGGCCCGCTTCGGTGAAAAAAAAAGGTCGCCCGATTGTTCAATGAGCGTGAACACGTGTCACTGGCTGAAAAACATGTCAGCAATTTGTTTGCCGTTCCTCGGCTCACAGAGGAAGCTTGATGAGGGCGCCAGTTGGCATTCCGATTAATTGTGGAAATTGTGCCCGCATTCCTGCTCCCGCTCTGACGTCCATTGTGTGGGCTCATACCGACCAGGGGGCATCCCAGTGGGCGAGGACCACTGTGAATGAGGGCTCTGTTCTTCTCGGAGACGGAGCCTCGCACGGAAAACAAAGCCCACAGGCTCCGGCTCGGGCTCCTGCTCCGACTACCAAGGTTCCCCGCGGAGCTCGTGACTACGGCCGCATGCAACGGATGTCCCGTTTCCTTCACCTCAGAGGCTTCGCAAAGAGTCCCTCTTAAGGTTTTTGGACAAGACTCTCCATACACCCTCCTCATGAAAGCTGTGGTGAGACGATGGGGGTTGGTGGCAGACGAAGACCAGCGGGGGAGGTGGTAACAGCCACCTGAGGCTGAGAGGAGGTAGAAGCAGGGGCATTCTTCTACTGAAAGGCCTCCACACAAGCAGCCAGCTCAACATTACAGGGGGCCTTTCTACTCCAGGCATCAGGTGTGAGTCTAATTGCGGTGTTTAAAAATTTATAAGCAGGCCCTGAGCAACTGCGGACAGAGGAGGAGAGACAGATAGTAGTTAAGGGAGAGAAAGAAAGAACGAGCAGGTAAAAAAGAAAGAAAGAAAAAAAGAAGCTTATTGTGAAGCACAAGATCATCCTCTAAAGAGGCAAAGGAAAATAGGAGAGCCACAAAAACTGGTGCCTCTGACACCAAAATGGTCTTCTTTTGTCTTGTTGTCTTTTTTTTACCGTAATACCAGTCAGTGGTTGAAAATAACACAGCTGCTGAAAAAAATATTTTTTTAAACACAGCATACAACAAGGCTTCTTGTTTATTTATATACAGTTATATATATACACAGTATACAGTATGTATATATTGGATATATCTATATATATATTAAGAAAACACCCAATTATACCCTGATAGATTGGTAGTCTTTTGTATGAGGTCAGATTGGCTGGAAAGGACTCCAGGTGGCCGCTTCCCGCCTTCATTCTCACGCCTTCATGTGGACGTCTCAGTTCAGCTTTGCCTCAGGCTAGAACATGTCTCTGTCCCACAGGGAAGGTCATGTTTCTCCCACTGTCATCCATAGGATTCCCCCGTTTACAATACGAAAGACAACGCAGAACTTCTCCTGCCATTGTACTTGTAGGCTAATCTATTTTGTTATTGAGAAAAAAATACGGCATTGCTTCTCTATATAGTAGGTGCATAGCATACTTAAAACACTCTAGATCAGCCCTTTATGAACAACTCTCTTTGTCTCTAAGTCTTCTTCTCCTCTCCTCTCCCTCCCTCCCTCCCTCCCTGTCTCTCTCTCTCCATCACCAGGAGTCTTGAAACAAACACATTTAACATCCAGGGTTAAACCATACGTCACCTATATTAAACATTCATGACAGCTTGAGAGGGGAGATCCCTGCTCTCTCTGCTCTCTGCTCTCCTGCGCTGACCTCTGGGGCTTTGTATTGTGGAGAGGAGGAGGGCAAAGTCAGTCAGATGTACCCTGCAGCTGCCGGACACACCCAAACAGACACAGTAGATCATGTCCTCAGAGCGGTGACTGGACACACCCAAATGGGCTCGGCACATCTTGTCCTTTGAGCAGTGGCTGGACATGCAAAAAACACACTGCAGGTCCCTCTCCACTGCGCTGACTCATCCTTCCCACCTCCGCTCTCCTAATTGACGCTACTCAATTCAGTCAGTAGAGCTAGAACTCATTGACACGGCACAAACTGTAACTAACAGCTAGTATGATTTGATATAAAGTGTTAATAGATATGGTGAGATATGAGATGTTATACTCTGTTTATACTCTTATAGCTAAGAGAACAACATAGAGGGATGGTTAAAATCCATAGCACAGTTAGTCAGGTCACCTCACATCAACATTTGAGCTCTTCCAGAGAACAGGTGTTTAGAGGACAATAGAAGGAAGGAAGATGGCAGGAGACTCTTTTCTTTGTAGTGCACAGCTCTGCCAGGTTCACAGCAGAGGGAGAGGGAGAGGGAGAGGGAGAGGGAGCGGGAGAGGTAGCGGGAGGGAGCCATGGCAGGGTTCAGATGAGAACATTGCAGGAACACTTTTAGGTATTCCGGGTAATTGAATTGACTGTTCTGGAGCAACACGATCAAACTCAGCGAGAAAAGACATCGATATGAAACTAGGCAACGATTCTGCCCAGTAACAACATCAGTGTGATTAGAGTGTGTGTGTGTTGTGTGTATTTGTGTGTAAGTGTATTATAAGCCTATTTATTAGAAAATAACAGTTGTTTGTAGCTAACTGCCAGGTCAAAATGTTCCTTTTCTCTCGTTTAGGACACTGAGTGAGGTTTTCAAATGTGTAGACTCACCCAGTGCACTCGGAGTCTCATTGATTGATAGCTAGTTTTTCTAGTGACCGCAGCACTAATCTAATGTTCTCTTGCGTCTACATTTTGAGTCAATACGATCAGTTCACACTCTTAGCTTAGCTTTATTTTCTTTTCTAACATGGCTGGACATTTGTACCTTCTTACTGCATGCTATTGGGCAATATAATATGGAAGCAAAATGTCCAGTTCATCTCTTGGTTTTGCCTGTTGTGTTGATGTACTTGTACACCTTTCTTCCGAGAAAGAGTCTCCACAAGCCACAAATTAAATTTTCCTAGAAAAGTTTAACAACTTTCCTCTGCCTTTCCCTCATCTCCCTTAATTCACTTTATCTATCTATCTTCCTCCCTCCCTCTCTCTCACTCTCTCTCTCTCTCTCTCTCTCTCTCTCTCTCTCTCTCACTCAGACAGAGGGATAAGGGGAGAAAGAGCAGCTGATTCAGACAAATGTAAAGCAGTCTATGATTGTGGTGATGCAAGAGTTGCTGGGGATACACTGACATTAAGTGACATAATCCCATCTCCAGTCCCCGGTCCAGTCCCGAGGGCTGGATTGTGTCAAGTGACAGATCCTGGGCCTGTGGCATGTTCTGCGACAGAGATCTGGACGACCAGTCGCCAGTCACCACATAAGCCAGTTGGCCTGTCTCCCTCAGGAGTGTTGGCTGGGCCCATACTAGCCCTGTCAGTGGGGTGGGATAACCTGCAGGGCTGTTATGTCTGTTAAGGATAATAAGTGCATCTTGGCTTCTGGTCCAAATTAAAACAAGTCTGTGCAGTAGTTTTGACTACAATGACAGCAATGTAAGCCAAACATTATCCACATACATGCACACACGCACATATGTACAAACAGACACACACACACACTCCGCTCTCTCTCTCTCTCACACACACACACACAAACACACACACACACACACGCTCATAGACACACACAAATGCAGACAGACTTCATCTGTCAGTCACGGCCTGAATGGAAGATGCCGGAGACAGGACGGCGTGAGGGTAAGCGGAAGTCAGATGGCCCCTGGTCAAGACACGCGGTGTGAGTTAAAGCTCCAGACTCACGTCTGTCTTGACTGGAGTCTGACTCCACAAACACAGCCCGTGGCCTACTTTACCCCCCTCAGACACCAGAGTGTGGGGTTAACAAAAGCACTTGCCCTGCTTGTCAGTCAAACATGCTGTCACGTACAGGCCTTTCTCAACACAGGACACCCCCTGCCCTCCTCCCGATCTCCTCCTTTCCTTAAGACGTACCCCCAATCAACAGGAGGTGTTGTCGTTTGTCAGTTAATAGCTAACCCCCCCCCCCTCGGGCCCCACTCCCAGAATGGCCTGGGCACCCCAGGAGTGCCTTGATCTCCTGCCAGTAAGCACACACTCACACACACAAACACCGACACACACATACACACACACACGGCAACGTCTTCAGGACACAATAGGCAGAGCAGCTGGACAGCACGGCCCTGTGCTTGCGGTTGGCCTGCATGCTTAATTGGGAGCCTCAGACCAGCCATCTGGAGCCCCCCCCCCCCCCCCCCCCCCCCACATCTGCCTCCAATCAATGACCAGAGAAGAGAAAGGACCAGTGGACCAAACTATCCTTCATATCTCAACACCTCCACGCTCAATCATATCCAACCTGCTAAAGGTCACTCTCAAAATCATTTGTTTGCGACGACGTGGAGGGCACGATGAGCCATTATCAAGAGTCATCAATTAATGACGTCAGTCGGTCATGTGAGGGTTATGCCATTGTGGTAATATGACCTTATGGTTGACCCCCATGGGACCTAGCAGAACACTTGTTCTGCCAGAGAACATTAACGGTAATTTGCGGTGCCACTGTGGGTTTCAGTCATGCTAAAACACTTGTAATGACATGTTGAGCCAATAATGTTTACCCCACCCCTCTGTATAGTCTTTATGGTCCCTCTCAACTATCTTCAGAGACCTCTCTGATAGCCCATAGATATGCATGAACTTTTGAAAACCAGCATTTACATCCATTCATAGGGATTCAGTACCACAGTAAAATAACATGAAGTTGTAAATAAAAAAAGAACTGCTCTCCTCATGACTGAGTTCAGGAAGGCTAAGAGGTGCTTTTGTGATATTTGAAAGTGATATTTGATATCACTATAAATTGGGAAGAAAAGACAGAGTCATGCCTGGATAGATGGGTTAGCCCTTCTGTCAAAGCATTGTGTATGATGGTAAATCATTATTTTCCTCATTCTTTTCTTTTCTTTCTGTGCTTCATTAAGACCAAATGGCCATCCAGCTGGTAGGCGGTGAACATGGAGAGACTGGGTAAATGAGCGCAGCGATGTGGGGGAGATATGGCGATAGAGAGGCCTGGATCGAGAAAGAAAAGGACCTTGTAGATGAATCTATTTTTCATACTGCCGGAGGAGTAACAACCCCCCAGCTCATTCATCTCATTCACGTCACAAAAGGATTACTGTTCAGGACCATGGGCCTGGCCTGGCTAGTGTTGGGTTACCGATGCTAATTGCCTTCGAATCAGACAGAACCCGAGGACCTGCCAGTATGCAGAGGTAGGCGGTGAGAGTGGGCTGGTGGGTTAGCTGGAAAAGGGGTAATGAGTGTGGGGTATGTCGGGGAGTGCTGGTGGTGGTGGTGGTGGGGGGTGGGGGGGGGGGGGTGGTTGACATGACCTACATGTACCAACCAAGGAGACCTCCAGGGCCGTGTCTATTTTTATCTTATACCAGAACATGTCTGTGAAAATCACTTCAGTCAGGCATCCTCCACGTCAAAATTGGGCTTTTACACACCGTAGCAAACCACGTGGTGAGAACATTCACACACACACATCCACAGCACTGGAAACAGCATTGTAACAAAGAAAGCTTCACCAGAGACATATGCCACCCCCCACCCCCACCCCCAGCATCACTGCACCAGCTGAAGAGATGTTTATCCCCCAGAACTCCACAACTGACAGGGATGTTGTTTAATTTCTAAACATGTGCGCACACTTAAAGCACATTAGTGTGCTCACCGAAAAATTACCCTGTCTGCTATCAGAGCAGGGACTCCATTAGGGGGATACATTTAGTGATGAATTTAGTATGACTGAACAAAAGCCACTCTCACAAAGAGCTATCAGAACTCTTATCTTCCTCATGGGGAGAATGCATTCTCTCCTGGCACAACTGTCTACTATGGAGTTTCACTGCAGTCCTGCATATGGTTGTATAGATGTCTGATAGATATAGATCATTTTTTGCATACACGTTCATTTGTAAGTTGTATATATATATATATATGTATATGTGTGTGTGTGTGTCTGTGTGTATTTGCAAAGCTATAGACATCCCACTGTTGCTGTGTGGAAGTGCAGTGCTGTTGCTATCACTGTGCAAAGAGCAAGTTGAAACTGTGTCCTGGAAACATCAGCTCAGTAGAGCATGCAGATTTTAACCTTTGAGGTTATGACTTTATAAAAAGGGTGGCCAATCTCATGTTCAAATCAACTTATTAAGCACCATGTGATCTGTCTATTTGATTAATATTCAAATAGACAAATGCCTTTAAGCCAAGCCATGCCATTTAAGTGAAAAAACAAAAGGCCATATACGAAGCCAAGCAATTATTTAGAAGGTGGATGGACAGACCACACACTCAGCACTGACTTCCTGACCTTTCTGAAAAGATTGGGCGGTCATTGGTCATTACCGTTCAGTATGAGACTGTCTCCTAAATTAGCCAGTGGCCCGGAACAATGCCCTTATGAAAGTGCTTTCAAACGACACAGGACATGGCCACGCCATTTAGGGTCTCAATAACAGGGAGCACTTGATTATAGCTACGGTTTAAAGTACCTGCCATTTCCACCCTACAAAAATGAAGAATGGCAGGTAACACAGGCTGATTCCCTCTGAGCCGTCCAGCAAAGTGTTGATAGTGTGTGTGTGTGTGTGTGTGTGTGTGTGTGTGTGTGTGTGTGTGTGTGTGTGTGTGTGTGTGTGTGTGTGTGTGTGTGTGTGTGTGTGTTGATATGTGTGTGTGTGTGTGTGTGTGTGTGTGTGTGTTAATGGGCAGGAAAAACAGATTGAATATTCAGAGGGAATCTTCCAGAGTGTGAAGAGCAGTGCCGTCTGCATGGCCACACTCTGTGGGTCTCTCTGCATCAGCTGTAATCCACGCCTTTACCCAGCAGACACATTTTCTCACATTTATATTTACACATAGCATTTATTAAAGTGCCTGCTGAGAGCCAAAAATGGCCCGATGCTATATATAGAATAAGATGTGAATTTCTCATTAGCATGCAAAGACACAGCTCAAGTGCTTAAATGCAGTCACTTCCTTAATCCTCAAGCAAAAGAAGCTGCAGTCCAAGCTCATCACATCGGTGTGTTTAATTTATTCACAACTCTTCATTAGGTTGTGTGCGGAAGGGAATTCTCCACAGGCTGGTTTTATCTGGCTGATTTGCCTTTGTGTGAAAATGTCTCCCTCTGACAGTGAGGAGAAAGTAAGTGAGAGTGAGTGAGTAAGTTTTCCTACACACACACACACACACACACACACACACACACAGACACAGACACGGCACAGATGGGAGCCTGGTTAATTTGCCTGGTTTCATCCCTAAAAAGAGAAGGGGAGTTACATGTGGGACAGGAGCTCTGGTGCAAGGCAAGGCAAGGCAAGCCTGCGCATCTGTGCCGTCTGCTGGAGATCCTGTGAGATGAGGAAGGCCCCCTAGGGGCTGTCAACACATCGCCATGCCAACACACCTACCCCTTATCCTCCTCATCTGGTGGTTAAGGAAAACGACTGAAAAAAGGAAAAATAACATTCCTGGTCAATCCTTTAACCAGCCGTGCGGATCCCTCCCTCCCTCTCCTCCTCTCCTCTCTTCTCCTCTCCTCCCATCCCATCCCATCCCCCTGCTCATTTTTCCTTCTTTTCTTGCCCCACTTTTAGCAGAACAATGGGGACAATCACGTATCCCCCCTGAGGGGTGGCAGAGGGCGAGTTTAAATATCAAAAGCTCACAATGGACACCACGCCGGCGCCCAGGAGAAGGTCCTTTCACCCAGGCCTCCACTGTCCATCTGCTGGCAATGGAGAGAGACTGATGGAGAGGGGGAGACTGAGAGAGAGAGAGGGAAAGAGTGTGTGTATCGTGCGTGTGCGTGTGTGTGTGATTGTGAGAGAGTAGTGCAGTAGTGGTGCAGACACTGACCGTATTAGTTCATCTTTCACGTCGTTTATTATGATTCATGCTTGTCAGTTGTCAGTTATGTGTCACACACACACACACACGCACACACACACAAACACAAACACGTCCACAGCCCGTCATCATTCTTCCTTCCAACTGCTCCGCCTGAAGTCCTGCTAGAAGGAGTTCCCATTTGTTTTCATGTTGTCCTTGTGATTCATCCAATGTGAGGGCCAAGAGGCACAACTGATGCCCGTGGGGACAAACACACAGTGATTGCATGGCAGACTGTGTACTGTGTTGTTGACTCCTGTATGTGGCGGATGCTGAAAGAGCTGCTCATATACACTTCGGCCAGGGGAGTTAGATGTGCATCTGTGCCTCTCGAACTCACAACTGACCCCAAACAAACAGATCTCCTAGGTTAATGTTCAGTCGAATCGCAGGCCAGGGGTCAAATCTGTTATATGCTGTCCCTCGTGGCACCAACAGGAGCAGCACACCACATTTTGTTGTTTGCAAATACAATGACAGTAAAGGCTTTCAACATCTGCCCCTTCCCTTTTTTGGTCATTTTTGAACACATTTTTGTGTAAAAATTGTGTTTCAATTCAGCTAATACAAGCAAAGTTGAAATAAGTGCACCATCCCCTGGTCACACTTTATGCATATAGTAAGAGCACAGAATTGGATTGTGCCTGAAAGGGTCAATACTTGCTCAGCAGTGCACCACCTGTTAGCCAGATGAATAATCAATTGGGTCACTGCTGCTAGGAGATAGCACTTCGCTCACTTCACTTCCACAAAGCAAAGGCTTCACTCATCCACACACATCTTCCCATCAGACCATCACACACTAACACACACACCCACACTGGCACCGACTACACACCATGCCACACAAACAGCCTGCATCCTGAGTCTAGCACACTTGGAATTAATGATAGGATGTCAGTGGGAGACTGTGACACACCTGTGACCCCTAACGCCCCAAATCCCATCAGTTCCCATTAACAGGGTGTTATCAGCCATTGGCCATTGAGCAGGTTTACACATCATCGGTGGGGTGGAGGGTGAGGAGGTGTGGGGATCGATTCTCACGGGCAGGCATGCAGCTCCATTACCAACTCCACTGGGAACAGACGCCCGCCTCTCCTGTCGCCTTTAATCAACTGTTTCTTTGGGACAGGTGCCTCGACCTTTGACCTACATGCAGGTTCCAGGAAGGATCGTATTTAGCTGGCTGCTACCTGAAGTATGGAGCCATTCAGGGGCTGGTCTGGGACCTGCTGCTACAAACTTTATCTCCATCCTGACCACTGGCTGCATAGTAAAGAAACTGACAGTAGAATGGTTACCTTATGTGCAGGACCTCTAGGAGAGGGCTGGGGGCTGGGAGAGATGTAATCAACACAGCTCCACCTAGGTAGAGTGACAATGAGGCCTATCAGGTGAATGCGGCACTGCTAATTCTGTCATGCTGGATTACAGGGTTGGCTATGGGAAAAGTGTAGCAAGAGGGCAGCGGAAGCTATTGATAGTTTCTAATTAATGTAAGAGAGAAGGACCATTATTATTGTGATTAGATAGATAGATAGATAGATAGATAGATAGATAGATAGATAGATAGATAGATAGATAGATAGATAGATAGATAGATAGATAGATAGATAGATAAATAGATAGATACATACATACATACGTACATACTTTACATACATACATACACACATATACACACACACACACACACACACACACACACACACACCCACACCCACACACCCACACACACACCCACACACACACACACACACACACACACACACACACACAACCATATATTCTATATTCTATATATAACCATATATTCTAAAAAGTATACTCCATGTAGTGTCTGCATATATTTATCAAATAACATAGTCTGCATTACAAAAAATATCAGCTGTCTTACAGTAGTATATTAGTGCAAAACAAAAACCACACAACCTGATCACCTCTAGAATATTATGACCAAACATTCACAGGGAAACCTCCCTTGTTACCATGCCAACTTTCACACCAAATGAAGGTGCACAGTAAAACTATGGGGATGTTTCAAACCTAATCCCTGGCACATGAACGTTAAACCGTGTGTCTGTGTGGAAATGACCTTATGTGTTGACTTTGTTTACCTTGCAGCACTTTGCTGGACTCTGTGTCAGCAGCAATCATGTCATGCATTTTGCACCCCACATAACCTGGTCATGAGCTTTGCCACGCTATCAGCACAGAAGCTCTGACAACATTTTATTTAAGAGGCTGGTGTTACTTTGCTCAAAGCATCTTGGTTTCTATGAACTTTGTTTGCCTATTTTCTGTTATATCACTCAATCTTGTCTTTTTGTCCTTCAGAAGAGTTGAAATAACTAAAAGATAAAAATAGTAGCACGCAGGTTGAACAGAGTTCATATTTTTTCATGTGTACTGGATAAAGTCAACCCTGCTGTGGACGTGAGCACAGTGAGCACAAATGAAGGCGTCTGTCACTGGATTCCCACTCAGTACTGGCAAGAAATCAAAGGGACTAGCCAATTGAAACCTATTAATAATTAACCAGAAGGATTAACAGCAGGGATCATTTCTTCTTCAAATGGCCCTTTTACAAGTAACACATGCTAGCTGAGCTTTAAGACTCATTCAGTTTGGGTCGTAAATTGTGTTGATAGCCTTAGGGCTAAAGAGAGTATTCATCTACCACTAACCCTAACTTTGAGCCATAGCCTGAAGATTCAACAGAACCTTCATTGGTAGCAGCTGGCCTTCTTCATCGTAAAAAGAACATACGGACAAATGATGGGTGATTTGTGACATCTATTTCATGGCTGGAGATGTCTTGCCTGCTGTCCTACACAAGGTTTTCATTGTCCAATTAAATTTGAAGATGTAATATCTTATTCAGATGGCAAGATGTGCGTTGCCTTATATCTTTTGTAAACAGGTTACATTCACCAAGTCTGGGATGCTTTCCCTCTACAAACCCGAGAAGGGCGCAACCGATTGGAGACTGGTGCCAAATATAAACATATACTGTATCATTAATAACAATATCAAAATAACAAAAATGTATGATATGAGTTACTGCAGTTACTGAGATATCTAGACTGCAGAGATAAATTCTACAAATGTAATATAATATGCCCATATAAACTTCCCATGTGCTACAGACTCAGATAACAGGTGTCACAGATGCTGAACACAGATGAACTGAATCAAACACATGCCAATTCTCTCTGCGTAAAAGATTGGAAAGTCACAAATCAGCTTTAAAAAAACAAAGCTGGTTAAAATGTTGAAATGGTTCTGTTGGAAACAGGGTCTGGTCTAATCTCTGGAGGCTGCAGTTATCCCTTATGTGTATGCATGAGCTGATGTGTCCTACATGTGCCCTTCTCAACATAGAGGAAAAAAAGACAGAGAGAGAGAGGAGAGAGAGAGAGAGAGAGAGAGAGAGAGAGAGAGAGAGAGAGAGGGAGATAGAGAGAGGGAGAGAGAGAAAGAGAGAGAGAGAGAGAGAGTGATGGAGGGAGAGAGCCCAACAGATGGTTCTCATGGTCCCTTTCTCTCCCCTGTCCAGTGTATAGTACTCCAGCAGCTCACAGAATTCAAATTCACATCATAGGAATGTAAAGACACAGGACTTCAAGTCTGACAACCCCTTAGTGATGAATAAACCCACAATAAGCCATGCTTATTCACTCTCTGTTAGCCGTATGATTTTGTATCTAGATGTACTGAAGTGTGGGCAATAGGGAAGAGAGTGTGTCTAATAACATAAAGTCAGTTTGACCTTTCCCTTCATGAGAAATGTTTGAGCATTACCAAGTATGAAGTGGTCTTTATGAAGCCAGTGTTGATTATCACATCTCAGCAAAAGCAATTGCGAAATAATTCTGAGAAAAAGAAAGAAAACCGGGAAAATTGGAAGTACCCTCTCAAAGCATTCCCTTCAGGACACAGAAGGAACATCAATGTGCTGACACAAACCCCCCAAGACCATTTGTCCAGTACACCCTCATCCTGAAACAATAAACCAGGGACAACTATCCCTCCATCCTCCTAGATAACCAACTCCTCTCTCTCAGTCTGCCTTCCAACTCTGCCCCCCTCTGCAAACCAGACAACTCACCCCACAGTAAGGGTCAGAGGTGGAGGAGACTGGGGAGGGCTTCAAGGCAGAAGCCCAGTTTTGCTCCTGCATCTTGAAGATGGGTAAGAGCACCCCGACCGGCTCGCTTATTTGGCACCTGTCCAGCAACATGCCCTCCAGATAAGCAACTACCCCCCCCCCCCCCCCCTTTCATCAACTTCAGCCCCCTTCAGGAGCAAAGCTGTTGTTTCAGGTCTAAAAATAGATGCTGTGGAAAAACATAAAGGCCTCTGGAGCAGAGTGGTGTGCACTGAGCTGCACTACAGGTAACCTGAGAAGGGGGAGGAAAGGAAGGGCTGCGATCCGATGAGATGAAGACAGGAAAGACTGCTGGAAGGGATGCCTATACTGTGGAGAGGGCCTCTGTGTTTGTTCTTTTCCTGAAAATGTGTCTAACTGAAAATGAAACGAGCTGTACACCTCACACAGTGACACGGAAGACTGTAAACTGAACGTGCTGATTGGGCTAAGGCACAGTTAAAGGTTAGACGCCACACCTGAAAGACTCGTCCTGGAGGCCTGGCTCTCTTAGAGCCCAGCTGGTCAAGGGAGAAGACAGCAGGTGCCACTAATGCTATTTTAATTGAACCTCACTGTATGCATTCACAGGGCCAATATACCACAACACTGTCGTGCCCACACAGCTATGTGCAGCAGTATAATACCACAGATAATTTGCCAAATTGGGATTACATAATAATCCACCATATGGTTTAAAATATCGGAGCATTAGATTGAAATGGCAAACGAGAAGTAATGCATTTTCATGCAGCGAGGATATTTTCAGAACCCTGTGTTTCCACTCTTGGTATCCTCAATCATGGATGAAATGTAGTTTTAGAAGTAGACTTTACACGTGGAGGATCAATAAACACATCGAACCACCACAAGGACATGACATTGTTCAAGAAAACCGCAACCCCTTAACATTTAAAAAGATCATATAATTTGGTCCAAAAGCACCTTGACAAAAGGGCTTTCAGTAATTTTTAATACTAAGGGGTTCTACATAGTAACTTCAACATCATCAATAGGACAGGCATTCTGCTCCAGGATGCTGGGAAATATCAGCACCTGGTGGTGAATGTAGGAAACTACAGCTAACTGTAAGATGCTCAAACTGCTGTGCTTTCTCTTATGGCAGATATGGATAAAATGCACACCAATGTATATTTATTCATAACTTTAATTATACGTGGCCAGCAGTTTGGGTTGGGTGGTGATGTTTTCTGGTGACGCAAAACAATAGCTGCCATTTTGTGGTTTGATATTAAGGAAATGTTTACAGTACCTGGAGTAACCGCAAACCCACCAAATTCTCATCTACACAAATCGTATCTGAATGAAAACAATTGTGTGGACATATCAATTACTGATATCTGACACCACACTTTCAGTTTCATTTTACTCAACAGCCAGCTGATACTGACCATTTACCATAGGCACACACAATCATATAATTTGGGGACCATAGGTGTATAATGGGGGCGCTGACATATGGGCCTTTAACAAAGTAGAGGGTCCTCTTGGCCCCAGACACAGTCAAAGTCCACAAAGGCAGCTCGCCATAGGGGATGTGCTGGCCATGGCTGCCTAGCATGTATAATTCATGATGGAAAAATTATCAAGGCTGCTGCAGGCCTTTAGATTCTCCATGTTCTGGGATCCCCCTGGGCAGCAGACATTTACCATAAATGGAACATTGTCCCGAGACAGTTATACATAAACGTGAATACTGATGAATGTGACAAATCAGAACTGGAGTATGATGTCATGGTAATAGTAACTGTTGTCACTGTTGTTAAACCTCATGGTAATTGTAACCTAACTGTTGTTACGTCCAGAGATGTATGTTTACCTGGGTCTATTTGACCCCTGTTGATAGAATTATGTTCAGATAACAACCTGGTCAGAAGCCATTGAGAGCCATTTTAAATGGTCTTCTTTTGTAAGAGGCTCTTTGTGGCAAAGACGTAAAGCCTGTACAATTTGGAGAATATAAGTTGTTGTTATGAGCCTCAATGGGTCAAGAGTGGATCTCAGCTAATCAAAATCAGAAAAAAAACATTGTTTTAGTCGGTTGACATACCATGCCAAACTAAAAGTATCTGTTTGTATGGTGCAATGGAGAAATAGGCTTGTATTGGTCTTTAACACTTGCCTGTAATGCTAAAATTTAGAGTTTAACTGCGTTAGTGTCACCCATTGCTATGCCTTTCAATGTGTAATGCAGATCAAATCCCTCTGAACATCCTGGATCAGACTCGGCAAGGCCTTGTAGCCTACAGAAGCTCATCCTCGGGACAAGAAGTCACGGCATGCAGCTATGTCTTTAGCATGCCACAATTAGTTTGTCTTCATGTATCTGTTTGTCGCAATCACAATCCGATGCTCCACAACTATGTGTGCTTATTTTGGTTGTGCATCAGGCGGACACGCCTGGGTGGAGACCAGTTAAAGTAGTCTCAATGCTTCATCACAAACATGCTGACGAAATATCAGAAGGTCTCTTACGACAACGGGTACCACGAAACACTTGCCGATAGCATACCGCGGAGTATCTCCAACCTGCATTTCCACCGGCCCTAAAATCAAGCGTGTTGACAGCTATTTTTCCTCGACCGCTTCCCAATTGTTTAATTGGTTGTTCACTTGTCATAATACAGTTGAGTGCATGTAATAACTGAGAGGCAACTTGGGTGTGTTTCTGCAATATAATGGCTGTGTAAGTCATTTGCGCAGAGCAGCAAAATACACCGCATCACCCGGCGATGCGCAGAGGACTCAAGGGCTCGCCAGTGTGAATCAGCTCTCTCGGCTGTAACACGAGATTATGCGAGTGCTTTGAAATCATCCCGTTCCGTTCGAACTGAAGCAACTGCAGCCTATCACCGTTACATCTCGCCATTTAAAACTAAAATGAATCCTAATGCCAGGCAAAACGGAAACAGACACGAGCAGCATATGCCTACAGAGATAACATAAGATGGCCCAGTAGAATGACATTTTGTACCTTACCTGATACTCCGCTGGTATGACCACGAGTGCTTCTGTGTGTTCCTGCGGCTTGTTTTTGCTAACTCAGCAACGTCAACAGCAGTTGGTAGTCGTGATGCGGTACAGCAGGTATTGTCATGCATTCGCTTCTAACGGCCTCTCCTTCGTTCTCTAGAGCTCAGCTGTGCGCGCAACCGGCCCCTGCGCACGCTCCTCTGTCAGACTGATAGAAAGTAGAATGCGCGTGCCCCCGCCCACAACTGGCCAGGTGTTTCGAAGAGAACACGTGCACAGCTGCAGCAACGTGATAACGTAAGAAAAAACATTTTACATCATGACGCAGGATTATTCAAGTAGGCAGATAAGTTTAGCCCATGTCTCTCGAGGTTTTGTCGAATCAAATGTGAAGGACTACACAATACATTTCCGTTTTATATTAATCGGGAATAGGCCTAACGTTTATGATTTGGTAGACATGAATTGTTAAAATGATACAATTCCAGTTAGTGCTCGTGTAAAATAAATGGTCATTTCGTAAAAAAATAAATGTTTGTTTTTTGCTTTTTTGCAGAATACTTGAACTCATCAGAGATCGTTGAACTTTAACGACGTTAGAGATCTTATAATAAACAGATTCTGCTAGGCGTGATTTTTAAATAGAAGTTTGAATAGAAATAAGTGCTGCTGCTGTAATGAAAGTAAACAAAACATTGGCGATGGTAGGCCTATCATATCATATGTTACAGTATTATTGTATTATGGGCTCTATTCAGCATCAATAGCTTTGTTTGCTATAGTTGGGCAGGTTAATCACAGGGGATATGTGTCAGACTCCTTTCATGTTATTAAGTTATTCTCAAATATTTTTTGTTCATTAGAAAGTCGCCTAATTATGAACATATATAAATTGCACAAACACATGTAAACCCTAGAAATACTGGACATGCAAAGACAGACAGACAGAGACAGAGAAGGCACAGATTCAAATGTCTATGCTAGTGTTTTAACAATCATGGAGTTGTCTGCGGTGGTATTTGTTCAGGAGCGCATTGCCTATCACAATGTCCCCCTGTCAGCAAACACAGTTCCCCTTTGACAGCAGAAGGGATCTGCATTACCACATTCTCACAATAACACACTGGCACGGGGACACTGTGACACAGATCCCCAGGAGACAACACAGTTTTCCCCTGATCTCTCTCCCTGGTATGCACAGACCACTGACAAATCTCTTCTAAATCACATTAATCATAGACTAAAGCACAGCGCCCGGCTTATAAACAATGGTCTCAGAACCCACACAGGTCAAATCTGATACTTGCTGTAAACAGATTTGTTTGGACTGGACCTTTGATATATCTGCTGTCTCCCTCTGTCCACACTTCCCTTAAAATGTGAAACTGAGAGGTCATCTGTGTTTGCCACTAACTTTATATTCCAGTTGAGCTCACAATGCCTATATAAATGTAACTAATATCTTTCTCCTAGGTTAGGCTGGAAGGAGTATTGACTGACCTGGTCAAAGTCAAGATGTTTTCCTTTGGATGTAATTTACCATTTTAATATTTTAAAGTTGGCTGGGTGTGTATGACTTTTTAAAATGAGAATCATGGAGAAAGAATCACATATAGGACAGAGCAGCACACTCTCTTGGGAACTTAACTATTGGCATAATAGGCTTTATGGTGTGAGGCTAATCAGAAAGAGTTGCAATTACAGCAATCCATAGGCTATACTGTGTGAATGACGTTTTCTATGCATTTCACTGTAGGATGCACAAAAATTAGCTCAATGTTCTATAAATGATGAAAATATCATATATTTCAACTTTTTAACAAAACTAAATGTCAACATTTTGTCCATCAGCCTACATCTGTGGTCTCTGTCACTACTTTTAGTCTGTCCTGTAAGCTTTGTGAAGATTTAATTGGATTCAGAGTACATTTCTTCAAAGCTTTCACCGTAGAAGATAAGGAATATTCTTGCCAGGGTATAGTGATAAAAAATATTTTTGTGAAAAAAATGCTTGTTAGAGGTGTTGACCATTACCATTTGTATGACACATGAGAGAGAGAGAGAGAGAGAGAGAGAGAGAGAGAGAGAGAGAGAGAGAGAGAGAGAGTGAGAGAGAGAGAGAGAGAGAGAGGGAGAGAGAAAGAAAGAGAGACGAGTCTTTGAGATCTTCCACTACCAAGGATTTAAAGCTGCCTTACATGATTATGGTGCCAAGCTTGAGGGGCAGGAGGGTGGGGATTGCCACATGGGGGGCATGATTTGGTGGAGCTTAAATCTCCAAAAGCTTTTCTCCACTGGAGAGCATTGACATTTCATTAATTTGATATCCTGCAGAACAATAAAAGAAGCTTCTAGACTCATTCCTTAATTCCAGGAATGGAGTGTATAAAGACTCCATGCATATGGAAATATCTGGGTGAAATTTAAATCACGAAGGAATCAGACAAAATGTTGGGTGCAGGTTTTACTCTCTCTGACAGATTGTAATAAAGAGGATTCAAAAACATGGGGCTTAGATTTTCCTTTAGGGATGGTTAAATAGAAGGTATGTCTTTTCAGCTCTAAGCTGTTTACAAATACAGCATTAGACTGTTGGTAAACTATGGCTGTATCAACATTTGTCCAGATTCAAGAGCTCATGAGCCCCTATATGGATACAAAAACAATAATACAGGTGGACATGAGGTATGCTGTCAGCAGCTGTCCAGAAGACGCACACACAACACTCATCTCCAAATTAAAGTAATTTCAAAGAGAGCACCAATCTTCAGCATTGCTAAAAGCATCATTACAATTAGTGAGGTATCTACCTAAAAGAGTCCCTCCATGATTTTTGCAATCTTGCATTTTCACAAATTCATGCAATTTTCTATTATTAGTGTAAGATTTCAAATTAGACAAAAATTTAATTTCTGGATTATTTGGAATTGATTTAATTTAACTCGGAAATAACTCAATTTCAACCACATTGTTTTAGAATTCCTGCAGCAAACTCATTGTCGGTGAATTCCCCGCCCCTTCACTGCATTTCAGTTGGTCTGGCAAACTACTCAACAGCGGTCCACTTCACTCACGTAATTGGACACGCCTTTAACCAATCAGACCAGCGATACTATACAACGATACAACGATTGGTAATAAAGCAAACACATATTTTTTCTGTATGAATTGTTCCAGGGCAAGTTTCTGTTCTGTTTTCAAAGAAAACTTACCTTATCGATGTTTTGCGGTGCTTCGGCGACCACCATGTCCAATGTTTAAAAACTCTCCGTGCAGTAGATTTTGTTACTTAGCCGTGGTTAGTTTAAATCCGCCAATGGCGCGCCAGGTAGCCAAAAGCCAGTTTGTGATTGGCTCCAAGGATCCTGGAAATCTTGAAATGAACTGCTATCCGAAGTTTGCCAGACCCACTTCAGAGGCAAAATCAAATTGGCCGGAAGAAGAGGGGCGGGACTTCCCAGACTAGCAAACTCAGTCATTTCTGGCCACAATAAACCCTAGCAAGATCCTGTTGGAATCACTACAAGGCATTGGAAAACTTTGCACCAACAGAGACCAGGGGGGTATTCCACATACGTGGTTAAGTGGCAAACCTGGATAAGTTAACTCAGAGTAAGTGGTAAACCTCCTAATAAAATAACCATATTGGTTCATTCTCTTAGCAAAACAACGTCAGAGGGCCTTTTTATCAGAAGGTTCTCCACTTACTCTGAGGTAGGTTATCCAGGTTTTTCACTCAACCACATACAGTACGTGGAATACCCCCCAGGTTAGTCAAAAACACTAGCTAAAAACACATACACACAACATTGCTAGCTAAGTAGCTAATAACAGTGTGACGCAATAGCCTACAGGCATGATTTATGTCATCGTGGAGGTAGCCAGTGCATCAAAGCAGGGCTGTAGTCTACGTGATACGCAGGTATACGCCGTATTACCACCTAAAACGTTCGTGGGTTTGCGTATATCCACTAAAACCTATGTCTCCACTAAAACCTAGGCCAGGGGAGAGCTGTGGCACCGACCCAGACAGTATACCCACCACAGAAAACTAGACTACAGCACTGCATCAAAGCAACCATTCGACATTGAAGGCAAGATGTTTCAACAAGTGAAACATAATGAACTTAGATTATGAATTTGCCAGCACTCAGTCATGCCACATAAGCCAGGGAAAGTGCACACACGGCATAGCGAAACAGGCTACAGATAAAACACAGTAGCCTGTGGGACACAGGCAATGACAAAAATCATTAGCAGGTAGACTATTACAAGGTAATACAATAATGAATGAAAGAAAATCATTTCGACATTTAAGCTAACTCTGTAGCTCATTCTCTTAAAAAGTGTAGGCCTATTTGTTTAGTGTGTCTAGCCTTGTACATTTGTATGTGCTATGATTAATTTACTCGTAGTGAGTTTTTGAGTGTTAAGCCATAGCCATAGCAATAGCAAACTCATCATTCAGATAGTTTCAGATAGTAGATCATTTTTGTATTTTGTATTGAATTATTGTTTCTGTCCGCCACTGACATTGCGTGCACCTGATACTGTCGATTTGCATCATTTGTTTGCTTGTTTAATTTATAGAATAGCAGAGTAATGAGATGGTAATCAATAAGGTAAACATCAAATGAAAAGGTGAAAATGTTCTAAAAAAAAGAAGTTTCTTTACAATTGCATTACTGTACAGTACACTGTACTGTACACATGAGAAATACATCTGTTGAAGTGGGAGACAAAATCATTAGGGCACAAGGCTAAGGAGGAATAGTGTTTTGCATCTATACTGGCTTTCAGAATCGTCTCTGTGCCCTTTGACCTCAATATACCATGTCAGTTTTGAGAGATATATAGGTGTATCTAAAAATATTGAATATCGTGGAAAAGTTTTTCCCTAATTTAATTCAAAAAGTGGCACTTTCATATATTTTAGAATCATTACACATAAAGTGTCATGTTTCAAGCCTTTTTTGTTTTAATCTTGATGATTACGGCTCACAGCTCATAGAAATCAAAAATCCAGTATCTTTAAATATTAGAATAAAGACAAATGTCAACCTGAGATGGGCCCTAATCAGCAAATGAACTCAAAATACCTGCAAAGGTTTCCTGAGCCTTCAGTGTCTCAGTCTGGTTCAGTCAACACAACCACAATCATGGGGAAGACTGCTGACTTGACAGTTGTCCAGGAGACACTCATTGACACCCTCCATGAGGAGGGTAAGCCACATAAAGTCATTGCTGGTTGTTCACAGAGTGCTCAGTGCTGTATCAAAGCATATTCATGGAAAGTCGACTGGAAGGGAAACGTGTGGTATGAAAAGGTGCCCAAGCGAAGGGGATAACCGCAGCCTTGAGAGGATTTAAGAGCTTCACAAGGAGTGGACTGAGGCTGGAGTAAGTGCATCAAGAGCCACCACACACAGACGTGTCCAGGAAATTATTCCTAGTTTCAAGCCACTCCTGAACCAGGGACAACATCAGAGGCATCTTACCTGAGCAAAGGAGGGGAAAAAAATTGACAGTTACTCAGTGGAAATTTTGCATACCATTAGGAAATCAAGGTCCCTGATTCTGGAGGAAGAGTGGAGAGGCACAGAATCCAAGTTGCCTGAAGTCCAGTGTGAAGTGTGAGTGATGATTTGGGGTGCCATGTCATCTGTTGGTGTTGGTCCACCGTGTTATATCAAGTCCAGAGTCAATGCCGCTGTCTATCAGGACATTTTAAAGCACTTCATGCTTCTGTACTTCCAAGCTTTATGGAGATGCTGATTTCCTTTTCCAGCAGGTCTTGGCACCTGTCCACAGTGCCAAAACAGCTGGTAACTGGTTTGATTGGCCAGCCAACTGGCCTGACCTGAACTCCATACAGAATCTATGACGTAGTGTCAAGAGGAAAATGAGATCCACCACACCAAACAATGCAGCTGAGCTGAAGGCCGCTATCAAAGCAACCTGGGCTTCCATATCACCTCAGTAGTGGCACAGGCTGATTGTCTCCCTGTCACACAACATTGATGCAGTATTTTGTGCAAAGGGAGACCCGACCAAGTATTGAGTGAATAAATTAACATACTTTTTTGTGTTTTGAGTTAAATAGCTGATTAGAGCTCTTATCAGGTCGACATTTCTGTATTGCAATTGTTTTATTCTAATATTTTGATACTGGATTTTTGATTCCCATGAGCTATAATCCGTTATCATCAAGGAAAAAAAAAAAAAGGCTTGAAACATGACACTTTATGTGTTATGATTCTATAATATATGAAGGTGTCACTTTTATGAATTAAATTTCAGAAAAAAATTAACTTTTCCACGACATTCACATTTTTTGAGATACACCTGTACAGCTGTATACAGCATTTGCTTGACTTTTAGTTTCTTCATATTGCATAAAAAGGCTTACAATATCAGTCTCACACACTCACTGAAAAAGTGTGTTGATTTTCTTGCTCTAAGAAATGTATTGAAATAAATTGACATTTACATTTATTTATTTGGCAGAAGCTTTTATCTAAAGCAAGTGAAGTATAGTTATCAAGCTAGGCAACCCAATGAGAGTAAGTGTCACCAAACTACAGTAGTTCTAGTCAGCCTTAGAAGGGAAGGAAGGTGATCTCGGAAGAGATGAGTCTTCAAGAGATTCTAGTCCTCTTATAGTTTATGGGAAAATATGTTAACAGATAGGGCATCACAAAACATGTCCTAACTTTCTTCAAAAACTGTGTATATAAACCCTTGTACAAGTTAAACATAGAGGTCAGGGTTATACACACGGTTTGGTCAGACAGATCCCTGTGTATAATTGCTCTGGAACATCATGTGCACTCTTGTATTAAGCGCCATGGGGCAACACGAATCTCTTTTGTGGGTGCACGTCTAAAGATGGTACAATACTGCTCTCTGTTGGTGAAACGTATTAATAACACACTGGGGTGCTCTCTAGTGGAGACAGGTGTAAACGCAATAGGATGCTTTGCACAAATGAGCGAGTCACCCTTTGTGTGTCTATGTGTGTGTGTGTGTGTGTGTGTGTGTGTGTGTGTGTGTGTGTGTGTGTGTGTGTGTGTGTGTGTGTGTGTGTGTGTGTGTGTGTGTTTGTGTGTGTGTGTATGTGTATGTGTGTGTGTGTGTGTGTGTGTGGGGGGGGGGGTGTGTATATCTCTCACATAGTTTCAAAAACAAGTAAGTAGTAAGTAGTAAACAAGTGTGTGTATCTCTCACATAGTTTCAAAAACAAGTAGACATCTTTTCTGCCTCAGCAAAAGGGCTACAACTGTTACAGGACGGAAAGGGTGTTTATCTGATTTTGTTTTCATGTCTTTCAGGAAAGCCCCATACAGAAGAAGCGCTCAGATCATTTTTAGATCAAAGAAAAAAAGATAGCTTTTTTATGGCACTCCCGACTGGGGCAAACCGCACACAACATGTATTTTTCAAATCTAAGTATGACTTAACTCACTTAACTGTTATAGTTAAATGCTGTTCCCTAAGACATAAAGTACAATTTTGCATCTATATCACAGACAAAATTTGCACTGAGTGTGGGCGTATTTTTGTGAAAGAGCTGGTTGTGGTTCGGTGGTGGGTTTCATGGTCAGAATGGAAGATCCAGAATGACGTAGTCGAGTTTAGCAAATGATGCAGTGGGCCTATACGTCACGAGGTTAGCTGTTATGGTGAGATTGAGAAGCATGCGAACAGTTCTGAGGAGGGGAAAAGTTCCACACAGTACAAATATTGCTCACCATCAGCGGCAATTTACAAGTATCTCTAAAGGCCTCGAAATGTATTTTAGCAATCCACGTGCAGCCTTGATGATATAGGAAACAGTACAAAGATAGACAACTAGAATGTATAGAATAGCGTTGAAGTGGTGAGGAATGGAGGCTACAATGAAAATGGGAGCGATAGGCCTATGCTAGAATTGTACTTTAGCGTACAGATCTTGCTCAATGTATCAATAATATCAATATTATAATTAATAACAATAACAACACACAATAATATAATCAACAAATGTTCTCATTATTATTGTGTTGCTATTAGCCTATTAGTAAAATCCAAACACGAAAACAACTATCCGCACATAATATTATGTGCGGATAGTTGTTTTCGTGTTTGGATTTTAAATGTAGTGATAGCCTACGAAAAGATAAACATAAGGGTGTTGTTACAAGAAACGCCCACCAGAGTTCAGGATTCTCGTCGCTATCCTCCATTTGACTGGCCCCCTTTCTGTTTGCTGAGAGAGGGCGATGAGCGATGAACTGCAAGGCTGGAAACCTCGCCAGTTCGGCAACAAAATAACCGGGTAATAGTAGCAAGAAAGCGTGAGTGTCATTGTTTCACCACGTTTTTACGGATTCAACAGAACGTGGACCTAAACCTTTGACAAATGGATGCTTCTTATCCCAGTTAGTAGTTACAACGCTCAGTGACTGGAGTTGATATATTGCGGGAGTCGAAGAAACAATTGGGAATCAATACGTTAAAAACGCGAAATCGGATGTCATGATAGAGTCTCAAACATTTTAGATAAGGTAAGGTACCTTCCCTTGATGATGGAATGGTGTACTTTCATTCTAAAATGTAACATGCACGGATAAAAGAATGATCTGCTTGTGGTGAGTTATTTCTCAAAAAGCTCTTTACGTTAGGCTGCTGCTGCTGCTGCTGCCGCCGCCGCCGCCGCCGGGGCGCAGTCACCCAGCGTTAACGTTAGTTGTCAAACATTCATCCACTGCAGCTGCTTTTGCGCATGCAATTTTCACTTCTCGACCAAATCGAATGGACTATTCATTACTATGCCACTAAATGTGAAATAAACGAGACAGCAGGTGAGTGGCTAAAACAACGGGTTATGGCGACGTGTAAACATTATGCCGTGTCAAGTTAGGTAGGCTCTTGTATCACGCATATTAAGGAAATGCTTCATTTATCATTAAGATGTAATTGAGGTGACATACGGGTCAGTATACTGGGACAGTAGGTTACTAGTCCAGTCGTATTTTACCCAAACATAAACGTAAAGAACACTACTGGTCACTAACGATTGGTTTATGGCAGTAGCCGATAGATGGGACAGCACGTAGCCCACCGAAATACCAGCATGTATTTGTGATAAACTGTCGGTTTACAAGACCTTTTCAGAGGAACTGGTTATTGAAAGGCCATGGTAGTTGTAAAAACAGATACAGATAGGTAGCCTACGTTTTTTAACAGCTAAAACGAGTTGGTGTAATTGTTGGTGTGATTTGAACCCATAGGCCTATATGTCACAAGCTCAGGCACTTTCTAGAAAGCCAAGTTTTTATGGAGCTTTTGTTGATTCACATGGTGGGCTGTGAAGTATAAAAGTACTTTTAGCAATTCTATGAGAGGCTTAACATGGGTCAAGTGTAGTCATAGTCCTGTACCTACCTACCCCTACCACTGAACACTGAACAACTGGTTCTCACATAATATTGTGCTGATGTTAGCTGGGTATTCCACAGCCTTGGTAAACTTTTTCTTTCAGTATCAGTGTCCAGATCACTTCCAGAGAGTTATTTTGATTTAGATCTGAACTGCACCTTGAAGCCCTCTAGTGCCCTACAGCATTTTGCTCTGATGCTGAGAACATATCCTGACAAACTGGCTGAACATGTGGCCTAGGTTGTTGTTTGCAAGCTCTGAAGTGACATGTTTGTTGTCAAAGGATTGAATTTCTGAACGGTTGCGCTTTGTATTCGCATGAGGACATATGAAATGGGCTAAGACCGGGTACTTTGAGGCATATCTATCCATTTCATTTGTATGGTTTGTTTTTTGCAAGTGCACATAGAATCTCTTTTCACTCCTCCAACAGTTAAATGTTACATTGGAGTTGGAAGGTCCACCTAGTTATGGAAGGTCCACCTAGTAGTCAGTGCTAAAAAAAAATATGTCCTGATGGCCAGTGTGCGTTGCTATGGCAAAGAGCCACTCCCTTTCATGCTCATTTTTTCACAATCTTGTCTGATCTACTCTGGTCAGGTCATCTCGGCTCTCAGATTCCTGGGATGCATTCAGAGTCCTTGTCCTGGTGCTTTTGGCAAGATGGTGATTAGTGTGTTGATGGATTTTGGAAGAACTCTCTGACAAACACATTTATGAACCCCATTTGTGCAGTGGATATGTGATCTGATAAAAATGTGACATCACAGCATGCCACCGCCATGAATTCCTGAAGTGACTGGTAGACGATAATAATCACCCACAGACACTGAGATGTGCAGCAAACATGGAGTGGGTAGTGTGTTGAACTTGGTCGTGGGAGTGTTATTTCCTGAAGTGTATTTATTTTGTTTGTTTTTTGCTTACACAAGTTGTTGTGAAACATTGCACCTTCACAGAACTGATATGGCTGTTTCCTGGTACGCCATTCCCATTGAAAGGAACAACCACTTATCACTGGCAATTGTGACACTAAGGGAAAACCATGTACTTATGTAACTTGTATTAACCTTCTTCCTGTCTTGAAGACACTGGAAGAAGACTCACAGGAGGTTAGTCACTGTTGGCATTTGGGATCCATGTTTGGTGGAGAGCCTATGCAGATCTGGTGCTGTGGGGCTTTAGGGAGCCCATCCAGACGGCAGGAGCAGCATGATAGGGGGGATTTCTGTGGGACCATGTGACTGAAAGCACCAGAGCCCCAGCACCCTGGGGAATCAGCTGGAGCGTGCGTCTGTTACACTCAGAGTGTACCCTAGCGTGTGTGTGTGTGTGTGTGTCAGTGGGAGGGTCCTGGGGGGAGGGGCAAGATTGTGTGTGTGTGTGTGTGTGTGTGTGTGTGTGTGTGTGTGTGAGAGTGTGTGTGTATATGACAGCGGCCCTTTTGTCTCTTGGTGGCAGAGCCGTGTGAACGTGTCTGTGTTGGCCCGGGCTTGTGTGACGCTATCGTCCCCCCGCCCTCCCCCAGCCTCCTTTTGTTCACCCCCCATCATTTTGGAACCTCCCCCTAATGGGATGGGATTAAACCCGAGATTGATTCTGGGGGTTGCTATCTCCTCCTGGCCTCGGGGTAACACCATAGGAACAAAAGCGAATCTCTGCCTTTCCAAACCTGCCACCCTCCTCCACCAAACCTGCCCCACCCCATTCCACACCCACCCCTGGGCGTCTGACATCATCTAGTCCCTCTCTCTCAGAGGCTCTCCCCAGGCCAGGGTCCTAAACTGGGCAGAGGAGGCGAGGGACCTGGCCAGACCCCTGGGAACCAAAGAGGGCTCCATCAGAAAGAAAGAGTATCGACTAGAAATCGACATCCTTGTATCGTTTGCAGTCCATCTGTTGACGTCTGAGCTTGCTCTGTTTACCAACATGTCTGGCTGTCACACTTATCTCTGCCATGGGAGAGGGGTGGATTTACTGCACATGGTTTTGCTGATGCTGGTTTTGTCTTTCAGGCAAACTGCATTTATTACCATTGTCTGGGATCAGTAGATCACCACAGGCTTTATAGTCTTAGCCATGTGTGCTCTGTTGTGTAATCTCTGTGTCATAGATGACAACTGGCTAGAATGATCTGGGCTGATTTGACTTGAGTCAGCACATCCTCCTCTTTTTTGTCTTCTCTGTGGGAAATTAGATTACCAACCCATCCCCCCCCCTCTCCCCACTCGCCCTCCCCCAGTCAATAGATGAGAAGCAGCCTCTTGGCCACACACGGCTACAGACACACTTGTGATCATAAATTTCATGATGGTGCAAAGATGTTTGGGCTTTTTTTCGCCTCTCCTCTCAGGCCTTGTTTTGTGGGCCCTTCTGGATTTCCAGTCTCTGTCCCCACCTGTCTGGCCCACAACGTCTACCTTGTACGTCGCTTTGGACAAAAGCATCTGCTAAATGACTAAATGTAAATGTAATTTGCTAAAACGGGGGAAAAAATACAGAGAAGGCACAGCAGGGTTTCCGCTACGTTCATTTCAGCGTGGCGGGCCGCCGCACCTTCGTCATTCCCCGCCACGCATCGGAAAAAATCGGAGCCCTGTTTTTTGGTGTGTTATTTGCCACATCAAAGGATTCGTCTGCCTTTCCCGCACTTGATCAGCGTTCCACGGCATCCACGGCTTACCACAGCCGGTTTACATACTCCCCCCGCCCCCTCTCTCGTTTCTGACACACTGGCCCTCAAACTAGAAACCGAACAACTGGATCAGAGGTACGTGACGTTGAATTAATTTTATTTTACATGTGAGAACAAGTTGTTGAACATTGTGCAGGGGTTACATCGTAGGCCTAATATGTTGTAGACGTAGACGGCTGGTTTCTCACATTGCGTCTATTTCGGGAGGCTAAATGTAAATAAGCTTCAGTAACGGTCATTTCTAAACGCACAGCTGTGTGTGGTCCCTCAATGAGCCCTGCACTTGTAGCGGATGACAACAGAGCAAAGTTTGTTAAAGGTAGCAAGTCCGAGGCCTGCGTGGTTTTAAAATAGGCGGACACCTTCGCAGAGCTCATAGATCTATTAGTTAGGCTAAGGACAAGCCGACCAACTTAGCGATTTCGTTCGTAATAAATACAAGAACAGTTAAACAAGTAGCCTAATAGCTAGTAATTCCCGCCGGAGTTTTCGAAACCAAAATGTCAACGCGTCCTCTTCAAAGATAATAATTCTAATGCATTTAGATCGTCTCACTCTGTCCTCTTTTTCAGATGAGTTTGCTGAAATACTTCACTAAAAAAAGGAAAGAGCCATTTCTCAAATTAACCTCGAGATATCCTGTGAATTCATAACCCCACTTGGACATGCGTTCGTGTGTGTGTGTGTGTTTTGCCTTTCAGCACCGCCTTCTCTTGTTTGACTTGTTGACCACTTTGCGGCACCCTGCTTAATGACGTTGTTGTAGCAAGCGCTGTACAGCATCATTAGGCTTCAGCAAGCAGGCTACTATGCGTGCAGTGTAAATATCCCCAAAATAAACACCTGCCCCTTTTGCTAAATCTTCTTATGATGACAGTATCAGTAGTCAGTAACAATAGTCATAGTAGTCACACAATGTATGTGAAGTAGGCTACTGTAAACAGTAATATTTTGTCATCATATTTCAACATGTAATGTTTTGAAATGAAATATAGGCAGGTAGTAGTAGTGGAGCTGGAGAATGCTGCCTAGAACCAAGAGAGTCAGATGTGAGGGAAGACAGTGAGAAGAGCCAGCCAACCAACAACAATAAAAAACCTGGCAAACACAGGGCTTCAGGTTGGGACCCAACATGGGTTGAAAAGCCTAGGTTTAAACCGTGGCTGTATAACACCGATCATGTTTTGCCAAATAGGTAGCTCATGAGGACCCATACTTTGTACACCTTTAAGGACCTGAAATAATGACATTGTCCCGTATTTAGAAACAAAAGTACAGTTCTGTATTGAGCTGAAACTGGGCCCACAATTCGGTTAAAATGCAGGAAATTGCGTCTAAGAAATACAAAATTTTCTGGGGGGGGGCCCCCAGACCCCCCGCTGAGGTGCCACCGCACCTTACAGGAAATCCTGGGGGAAACCCTGGGCACAGTAACACCTTATTGGCCGCTAGTGTGTAACTAAGTCATTTTAGCCTCATCATCACTATTATTATGATCTTAAAAGTCTGTGTACCGCAATCTTTACATCACAATTATATAATGCGATATTATGATCTGAAAAGATTTAATTCCATACAATACAGACACAGACCATTATATCATGGGATCTGAAGCATGTGCGAATGGGATGTGAAAACTGTTGGCTGTAAAAGGGGAGAGTGCTGAGGTAAAAGGCCAAGGAGAGATGATGTCAGAAGGGGCCTGAGGGGCTTCTTCCTCCCTGCAGTGGGACTCTGAGACTAGGTCACAGGGACACCTGCTGTGTGCAAGTGGCAGCGCAGCTATGAGGGGACGCATAGGCAACAACAGAGCACCACGGGCCACCTTCAGTCAGCTGTGATGAAGTTAGGTTTTGGCAGCTGAGTTGCATTAGCTGTGACCCTTGAGTGACGTGAGGGAGTATTTCACTTCTGAGAGGTGAGGTTTGATGTTTGATGTTTGGTGTGATATAGTGTTACGCTCAGAGCATAGAGGGCATCTGGGCTGCCAACAAGAGAGGAGAGGTTTGACATTGAACCACTAAGAGAGTAGGCTTCAAGCGTGACCTGAATGGTGAAGGGTACCCCTGTATTTGAAGTGAAAGCTGAAGTGATTGACCCTGAAGAAGAAGGAGTTGTACCCTGAGAAGAGAAGGTTGGAGTGAAATGACTGGCCTTGCAGAATGATGAACTGGTGAACCTGCAAAAGGTGAAATGCACCGACGTGGAGAGGGTGTTGGCTGAACAAAGTGCTGATTCGCAGCTAGCCCATCTCCGGAGTTTAGTCTCGGAGTCGCAGCGGAGTTCCCAGTTTAGTCTGAGTCGACTACGACACAGCTCTGGCTGTCTATGTGCAGGGTACTGAACCAGATGTTGAAGCCCCTCCCCTGACAGCAGGTCATGTGACGCCTCCTTTGTGAAAAAGACGAGGCAGTAGCGCATGTGGTCGCGTGGACAGCTGAGCTGGTTCATCATTAGTCTGTGTTGGCATCATGCTGAGCTAGGCAAGAAGTAACAACTGCCAGATGAGGAGTCTGTTTGAAGAGGGTTGGCGTCAGTGTCTGCTCCTTCAGTTATCTGTGTGTTATCTATTACCCTTATTTGAAATAGAAAATATTTTATAGTCGCAACTGATTCCTTTTATATCTTTGAACTTGGAGCTCAGCAGGAGTAAATATCAGAGGATGTCAGTGATGAATCTAACATGCAGCCTGACTGTATTAATGTGAGCCATCTGCAGAAACGAAGAGATCCCTCTGTTCGCAGACTTTAGTGTCTAATCCCTGTGACTCTTTCCACAGCTGTAGCCAGATGCGTCTGCTGTGGAGGCTGTGACCTCCGCTCTGGTGATCCAGCGGCTGCAGTTGCTGCTGCTCTTTCCCGCCGCCCCGTGCAGGAGTGAGGGGGTATGTCTGCTGCACCGATGCAGAGTGACGGGGAGCAGCGCTGGGGCACCCTGGAGGCCCTCGGCCTGAGCCCAAAGGAGTTGGTGCTGGCCGAGGCCCTGCAGATGGAGTATGACGCTCTGTCGCGCCTCCGGCAGGACAAGTCCCCAACCAGCAAGATCCTGTCAGACGGGGATGAGGGGGGAAGCAAGCCGCCACCGCCGCCCCAGAGGCAGCTACCATTACCCCCACCCAGGCCGGTCCCAAGCCCCCCAGGGAGTAGCTTTCAGACAGGAGGTTGGGGGTCGGACCCCCTGCTTCAACCCAATGGTAATGGACAGTCTGGCAGCAGCCACGCCCAACCGCCAATGTCCAGCAAGGAGCCATTATACATCCTGGACACTGGGCCCAGGAGCAAGGGCCACTCTGATGGCCTTCCTCCCCCAGATGAGCCTCCACCAGCCCTGCCCCCACGCAACCCTCTACCAGCCCTGCCAGACCCCCCTAGGCGTCCCCCACCAACCCCGAGAGACATCAACCTGTTCAGTCCAGAGGTGGATCAGCCCAAGGTGCTATCTTCAGACACGCTTAACTACGACCACCTCAACGACTCGCTGACCAAGCTCAACGGGGACTGGTCGAGCCCCAGGGGCAGGAGAGGGGTTGGGGAGCAGGCAGGGAAGCCGGTGGCTCGGAGCAAGACCCTCCCGCCTCAAGTACCCCCACGCTCGTACATGCCTGCTCCCAAGAGTGGCAGGACCAACCGCAGGGTTTCAGCAGACCCGGTAAAGGTTCTTACATTCTTCTATTGTATTATAGAGCAGACCCGGTAAAGGCTCTTACAGTAGCCATCTTTTTCATCCATCCAACAGCCAACTGTACTTTGCTATTTTTGATCACCCTGTCTATTTCTTATCAGCTGCATTCAGGAGTTACTCTGATGTAACATGGCATGTTTGTAGCGCTTCATAAACTTTCCTTAGAGGAGCCTCACTTCCTCTTTCTGACATCCAGGTCTCTCTGGGCTCGCAACTCAACAGCTTTGGGTACGAACTCTTTCAAGTGTCCGAGGAGAGGGATGAGGAGGTGGCGGCCTTCTGCCACATGCTGGATATGTAAGTACTCAGGTTTTTTATAAACAAGTATTTTGTGACTTATCTTGGTAACATTAAGTAACCTACTGTTGTTCGTTATTTATCTAATGCGATTTGCCCTTAGTGTGAGATACATACATTGGAGATACATATGTCCTTGAAAGATTATTTTTTTTGTTATTCTTTTGCAGTTTGCGCTCCGCATACCCTTGCAATGATCTGTCCAAGAATTCTGGGTTTGTGTGGAGCCCCTGTGTGCCGCAGGATGAGCAGCAGCAAGTCCTGGGGGTCAGCATCAAAGTCACAGTGGTCAGCGAGCTCTTCAGAGAGCCGCTCACCTTCACCTGCGATGGTGAGCCAGATTCTTTTAATTATTTTTTTTTACTTTTAGATTTTATTGTACTTTTAGATCTCCATAGGACTGTCAGACTGTGGACCCTGCCCTTAGTACTAGACAGGTAGCACCTACTCTTGTTACTAAACTTCAATCAGAACCGAAAGTTCTCTGTTAGCACTTCATTTAGTTTGTTCAACCAGTAAGTCGATGCCAATCTATTTTCAGAATGGGCAGGCATGGATACCATGCCATTCCATGCCCAACCTAGCAGGCATGCTGTGCGCTCAAAACTCTGTAAGAGTATTTAGTGATTTCCGCTAACCTGTGAAGTGTTGGTCTCTATTTAGCTCTCTAACTTTCAACACTGAAGCTTTCTGATAAGATTGAGAAAGGGCTGCACAGTTTCAAAAGGATGGCGAGTATAAATAAGGCTAAATCATCTAACCTGGCCTCTTAAACGTTGGGGTTATATCAATAGTGAATGGCCTACACAATAAAATCAATGGAAACCCAAGACAATAAAGATTGGTTATTGCAGCTTGACAGAATTTAGCAAGTTTTATGGTGTTCTGGACTTGTAATACATGTTTCAACTAACACTCTGTGCCAGGACTTTGCATCTGTCCTGAATCTTCTTATCCGAGGACTTTACCAGGATTCTTATTTTCCACACAGACACACACACACACACACACACACACACACACACACACACACACACACACACACACACACAGAGAGAGAGAGGGAGAGAGAGAGAGGTTTCTGGAGCGGATGGGAGAATCCCACCAGTGCCAGACTCTGGCCTCCACAGTTCCATTAATGGAATTAGACTGAAAGGGCATCCTGCCAGCCAGCTGCTTTGTGTTCTCAATTAAACCAGCTTTTCATTCATTTGACGGAGAGCAGCCTAGATTTTACACACACACACACACACACACACACACACACACACATATACACACAGACAGAAACACAAAAAGCGGTACTCATCGATGGGCTCATTATAATTTTGGTGGTGAATCTCATAGATGGCTTGTACACAGGCATAAGGAGTACACACACACACACACACACACACACACACACACAGTGCCTATTTTAGTTTATAATGTTTCAGAGTTTCCATCTCAGCATAAATAGCCTGGACCTTCAGGCATCTTTTAAAATGGCTATACTACATGCGGCTGCTCACTACACATGGCAACACACACATACACGCACACACACACGCACACACCAATTACTACCTGTCAAGATTAACGCTGCTGCTAACTTGAGTCTGTCTCCTTGGCCTAAGGCTCATCCACGGTTGACCTGCTGATCTATCAGACCCTCTGCTACACCCACGACGAGCTGGATCTCATTGACGTTGACGACTACCTGCTGAAAATCTGCGGCAAGGCCGAGTTCCTGCGCAAGTAAGCCGCCCGTTCCCCTCTCTCCTCTTCCCTCTTAAATCACTGACACCTGCTGTCATCATTGCCACCCTCACGGCCTCAGGCCTTGATAAACACTAGTTATTCCCTTGTTTTCTAAGCAGGGCTGATACAGATTGCCAAACCATCATTGCAATAAATAAGGATGATCCACAGGCTCTGACCACCATATGCCTTTGCTTTCTATTTTTTTTTTTTTTTATTATTTTACTTTTCTCTCTGTTTCCTCTGGAGAGTGCATGGAGGGGAAAAAAGTCCCCTCAAATCAAGCAGGGGGATCCCTCCTGTGGTTTGTGGTGACACTTGCTGCCAGTTGTGTAGAGAGTGCTCATTTGTGGCTGTTTAAAACTAGCTGTGCTTATGCATGTGGGCCTGCCTAACCACACTTGGTCGGCCCCAAACAAGACCCCAGTCTCCCATGGCACTCCCAGCTGCCAAATCGCTCAGCCTGACTGCTTTCCCACTATTTTCTGTGTCGACAGCCATTTGTCTTCCTGCATCTGAATGGAGCACAATTGTCATTGAATAGTCTCAGCTAAAGCAGCAGGACAGAGGAACCTAGAGCATTGTTATTTGTGCTGTATGTGTGAGTTTGTGTGCAGGGGTGGTTCACCCCAAACTGTAAGTTTTGTCAAGTGGTTGCCAACATGTGCTTGTGAGAGAAAATGGTTGTGTGTGTGTGTGTGTGTGTGTGTGTGTGTGTGTGTGTGAGTGTGTGCACACGTGTGTGAGAGTGTGAGTGTGCTCACATGTTGCAGCTGTGTTGTTTTCTGGCACGGGGCGACCACAGAGCAGGATATGTGTGTTTTTCTGATAACGTCGCTGCTCAAGTTGCGGGCTGCGAAAATAGGGAGGGACTTCCTGAACAGAATGAGGTCACTGGTCCAGCAGCTGTCCCTCCCATGGCTGAACCCAGGCCAGCTGGACCCAGTGGCCCTCAGATGCAGTAATGTCGTTGACCTACAACAGCCGCTCGGATGCTTTTCTCATCCGGCGAGGCTTACAGGACAATGAAGCCATACATGCTATCCGTAGTAGCACTTCCTGTAGATTGAAATTGACAGAGCTCTGTTAACCTTGAGGAGCGAAGCACACAGCCTCTTCACATGAGTGGAGCTTCATGAGCTTCAGCTTTAGATATGGCACTGACAACATCTTCACACCCATGAGTGGAGCTTCATGAGCTTCAGCTTTAGATATGGCACTGACAACATCTTCACACCCATGAGTGGAGCTTCATGAGCTTCAGCTTTAGATATGGCACTGACAACATCTTCACACCCATGAGTGGAGCTTCATGAGCTTCAGCTTTAGATATGGCACTGACAACATCTTCACACCCATGAGTGGAGCTTCATGAGCTTCAGTTCTAGATATGGCACTGACAACAACTTCACACCCATGAGTGGAGCTTCATGAGCTCCAGTTCTAGATATGGCACTGACAACATCTTCACACCCATGAGTGGAGCTTCATGAGCTCCAGTTCTAGATATGGCACTGACAACATCTTCACACCCATGAGTGGAGCTTCATGAGCTCCAGTTCTAGATATGGCACTGACAACAACTTCACACCCATGAGTATTTTTTTAAGTAAGTGGAGAGGCAACAAAATTTAAGTTTTATTCTCATTAAAGAAACTTTGGCAGCCCAGCCATAGAACAGCACAGTATAACCAAAGCGTGAGGAATTAAAAGAAAAGATTAGGAAATTAGGCACTTTCTTAACCTTTCTTTTGGTCCGACCACCACTGCTTCCTGCAGAGATGGTGCACAGGTGGATATGAACTATGGTGTTATTGTATTTCATGCTTTCTATTCCATTTCATGTTTTCCATTTAAGATGGCTTAAAGTCCCAACATTTGCACGTGTCCTTCTCATCTTATGGTAAACAGCATGTACTCTCCACACATGAATGCTTCGCTTCCCTTCTGTCTGATGTCTGATAAACTATTTAGGGAAATGACTGGCAGGTGACCGGACATGTTTTCCACTCTCATAATCCCAATGCCACATGGGCATTTTAAAGAGCAGCGCAGTGTGTAGCCAATGAGGGAAGGTAGTCCTTGACCTCTGACCTGTGTCATAGCCACCCACGCAGTTGTGCTGTCCTACATACCTGTATTCTAATGAAGTACCTATGTTGTGTGGTTGTGTGGAAAGGTATGTCGTGTGTTCTAAATTTAGTTGATGTTGCCTCACAGAACATTAAACACACACACCATTACAATGTCTGTTTCAATCATCATTACAGGCACATGTGTTTTTGAGAAAGTACAGAAAGTGTGTTGGTCGCCCGAGTGTGTCTGTATTTTGGCTCTAACTCTCCCTCCCCTCATGTCCCCACAGTAAGCAGACCCTGGCGAGTCTTGAGTATATCCAGCAGTGCCTGAAGTACGAATGGGACATCCGCCTCAACCTGAGCAAGAGGGCGTCCGTGTGTGTGGAGCTGGCGAGAACGGTGCGTTCTCCTGGGGGGGGGGGGGGACCCCTGTCACCGGGTCGACCGCTTGTGTCCGTCATCAGTCCTTCATGGGAGGGAACCTGAGTGCTGAGCCATCAGAAACGTTTGGCACATGTGGCCACTCAAAAAGCATGGTGTGCAGCATAAGTCATCAGTTTGGGGTTATTTTATGAAGATGAAGACCGAATGGTGGTTTTGAAGGTATATGGGAAGCAGGCGGGCATGTGGGATTCATAGGGAACAGCTGTGCGTGCGGGAGATGGCTTGTTAAAGAAGGATGCTCAATCATAAAAACATCGTCCGCACCTGTTCCCCACTGGACGGGGTCAGCAGGTTGAATAGCAGCAGGAGGAGCTCCCCAGACAGACATGAGTAGTCTGGTCAGCAATATGCAGCGCAGGTGAGACAGGGTGGAGTAAGGATGAGTCTTCAAGATGGGGAGGGGGGCTGTTTATGGTCCATTCTGCATAGTCTCCAGATGTCTGTCAGTTGTCCAGATGACCTCATTAATAAGCAGAACAAACATTCAAAACCCTGTTTTCCTAATCCCACAGGAGGATGATGACGAGACAACATCCAGCATGAACCATGGCATCCTGCTGCAGGAGCGTACCATCAAACAGACGGTCACCAGGTACGACTCACAAGAGGATGGGATAGTTGACCCTCCCATAGCTGTTACCATCTCTGTTTGAAGCACTGTCTTTCACAACCCATCTTAATGAACAGCCAGCTGTAGGCTAAAGTAAAACGGGGGGGCATGCTACTGTGGACAGATTCAGATGGCTCAATCACGATTGCTTTGTTCCCACAGAGAGGCTCTGTCACTGCTGCTGGACACTTTCCATAATGAGGCAGAGGCCTTTATCCTATCAGAGGTAAATATGAAGATAAGGATTATGACCACTGACATATCAAAATGATCATTGTAAGATGAGCTCATCAAACACTTTTAGGTAGGATAACAAAAATATGAGTTGTTTTGTACAGTGTTCTCAACCCTTTTTCCTTTACTCCCTCCCCTACCCTCCCTTCCTGTCTGTCTGTCTCTCTCTCACTCTGTCTTTTTGTCTTTCCATCTCTCTCTCTCTCTCTCTCTCTTTCTCTTTCTCTCTCTCTCTTTCTCTCTCTCTCTCTCTCTCTCAGGTGGAGATACCATTGCACGTGGAGAGGTTGGTGCAGTCAGTGAAGGCACTGTGCAGCTCTTTGGCCTCTGTTGAAACGCCGGATGTGACCTCTGCCCTGAACCAGCTGCCCGCGTGCCCCTGTCGGCTTCAGCCCCGCGTACAGAAGGTTTCTTTATGATGTCACTTTTCCTGCCTCTCCCACCCAACACACACACACACACACACCAACCCCCCCCCCCCCACACACACACACACAGACACACACACACACACACCAACACGCCCTTTGCCATGATGTGTTTGTCCACTAACGCCTCATGGCTGGGTGGATTCCCAGTAATGCCAGGCAGCATATTGGACATATTTACACTGGGCAGCATATTTGAGAGTGTTAATGGACACCCTTGCCAGCACTGCTCTCAAAAGCCAACAGTGAAACAACGGACAACTAGCATGAGACAATGGCAGGCAGCCCACTGATTGTGTGAGAGGTTTCCAGCCAGTGTTTCACCCTAACACTAGTCAACAAGCTGCCCAATGCATCATCAGCCTTAGGGGCTCCCTCCTTTGGTGATTTAAAAAAGGAAATCTTGTCACAATTTATAGCTTAGTGTTACATGAGGTGGGGATCATGCCAGGATGGATGTTAGAAGTGAAAGAGTTTCTTAAATAATGACAAACGCCATCCATTGTTTCCACATGGGTTCATTAAACTGACAGTGGGTTATTTGTCAGCGTAACTATCAATGCTGTGTTAAATAACTTGTTTTAATGCATTCATGTTACAGTTCCCCTCATGTAAAAAGCATTTAGCAAATTTGGAGCAACTACAGAGCAGACAATGCAACATTTGTGCCGTTTTTCTATGGGTTCGAACTCCATAACAATATGTTTCTTGACTTCTGCAGCGATGTAACGGAAACCATTAACAGCCATTTCACTGTTAGACAAGGTTTTTTCAAAGCTTTACGGCTTACATTTGCTGAGGGAACATGTCAGTATGTGATTTGTGTGTGCTCTTGTGCTCACTCGCGTATGCTGGTCTGTTTCCTCTTGTTTCAGGATGTGACGGTGCTGGCAAAGAAAGAGAACAGAGGTACTATAACCATCTCCTTTACTGTACTTCCTGAGGGATGTGCGGGTCCGGCCGTGTTGGGGATATCCGTGACTCTAAATAGAACAAACAAATGAGACAGTGACTCTTCGCCTGCCCAAACAGAGCAAACAAAGCACTTCTTAGTCACTTCGTATTTTATTTACAGATAAACACTTGGTTTGATTATAGCTGTTATACTTTGTGATAGCAGGGGATGAAAGCACTGCTTATGTGAAGGGCCTCATGATACTATTGTGTACAGCAAGTCTTATGTTAAGTGGGTTTATTTGGCTTGTTTGATAAGGGTAAATTGCCCAAGGCCATGTCCTGTTTGGTGGATTTTCAAACAGTCTTTAAACAGTCTGCCATGTCCCAACATGGGCATTTTGAAAGCAGAGGTTTATATAGACTCGGCTAGCTTCCTGATGCAGTTGGACTTGTTGCCCTTCTCCTGGTGTGCCTGCGAGCCAAAGGCAACAATCCCAAATGCAGCAGTGTGCCAGCATGGTCTCTGTGAACATTTGCTTTTAATATTCTTTGTAGTAAAGGCTTTATTCAACAAACACGGTGTGAGCTTTTGACTCTTTCCCTCATGAGTCTGTCAAATTCACTCAGTTTATGAGCACTATTAAGTACAACCAAATACATGCCATAAAATGTTAACCGGTAATGTTGATGTAAAGTATCAGGCCGGAGTGTGGCTATTTGGTATTATTGATTACGAAGAACCTCTCTGGTCAGAGGTATTAAGGCACACAGTAGATGTACCAGGTCAACAGAAATCTCACACCGCCAGACAGTGCAGATGATCGATCACGATCACGATCACAACAGTCAATAACCCTGTACATATCCTAGACAACCACTTTGTGTTGCATCAGTGTGTGTTTCCCACGTGTAATCCTTGATCACTGCTCCCTCACAGAGAAAGTGGTGGAGAAACTGACGTCGGCCATCTTGGATCTGGTGGAGATGTACTGCAGCACTTTCAATGCCAACTTCCACACGGCTCCCCACAGCCACCGGCCTACTGCGCCCATCCAGGAGGCTGGCATGGTGACCAATGTGTTGTCCTTCAGCATCTATGCTGCTCACCGCATTCCCATAACGTGGGCGGCCAGGTACCTACCAAACATTTCTTCCCCATCTATCATGAATGATGCTTTTACACACACTTACCGTTTTGCTTTTACACAGTTACAGAAGATCTATAGCTTAACTATCCAATGTGTCTTTCTGCAGCAGAACACCTCTTCTATTTAATGTGTCTTTTGGCCTGTAGGCCTCGTAGTTACTGATGACTGGCCAGTCATTAAAGTGCTTGTATGATTTATGCCATTCCAGTTAGCATGAATTCTTGAGTGGACACACCAGAAGAGTCTAAGCCCTGGGCTTTGGTGTAGCTGTAGTTCTTTATCAGAGCTTTAAGCTCTGCTGTGGCTCCTGCTTTGCTGCAGACAGCAGCTCCTCCCAGCACCGAAGCATTGTGGGAGAAAAAGGAGAGAAACACTGTAGAGATAAAACAATGGAAATGACTCGTTGGCAGTAAAAGTGGAACAACAGGAACAGCTTTCTCTCTTTCTCTTTCTCTATCTCTCTCTCTCTCAGTCTCTCTCTCTCTCTCTCTCTCTCTATCGCTCTCTCTCACACACACACACACACCCGCACATGCCATCACACACACTGACCTAAAAGAACACAGAAACATACACACACACAAACACACACACACACACACACACACACACACACACACACACACACACACTCCCCATTCTGGGCACCAGCTGTCTAAGCTGCATATACCGGTTCTTCCTCCTGCCCTGCTGTATAATCCATCTGGATTACACTGAATTGTGTTTAAATGAAGTTTGGCACCTTAAACCCCTCTTATCATCCAGCATAATTTCTTCTTCAAATTTGAGGTTACAAATGACTTTTACATCAGATTCAGTGGGAAACCTTTTTGTCATACATTTATATACGCTCACAATCATTCAAATGTCTACACATATAAAGGTACATGTGAACAGACTATTACTCACAGGCACGTACGCTTTCAGACACACTTGTACACATACACACATACAGGCGTGCACACACACACGCACGCGCACACACATACACATTCTCCCCTCCTCCTTTCTCCTGTGTGGGCCCTGGCCTCTGTCTTTTGTCTGGGCAGAGGCACTGCTGACTCAGAGAGGGCGGGGCCTCTCCCACTCTAGAGAAAGACAGCCCTGGGAACCGCCTGTGACCTTTGACCTGCAGGGAAGTGCGGGCTAGGGGGCGTGGGTGGCACCTGCCCAGCGGCTGTGTTGTGTTCCAACCGGACGGACGAACGTACGGCCCCTGCTCATGGCGTGAGCCATATGTCTCTGGGGTAGTATTTAAGCGTAGTAAGGCCCACTTTCTTATAAAAGAGTCAGTTCCCATAGGGCCTGTTGCTGCTTAAATGAGGTTTAAACTGGAGTTTATGGACATGATCCAGATTGCAAGATGAAAACAATAACTCATGAGAGCGGAGCCCAGAGAATGTAAATAGGATGGTGTAAGGCTGCTTGTTGTTGCACAGCTTCTCTGACCTTATGAGAGGATATAAGCAGAATGTGTGTGAATTTCAGTACATGGGTACACCAATTTGCTCTGCAATGCAGACTTCTTAGGTTGCCTTGATAAGGTTATAGTCTGTGTTTTCCTTCCTTGAGTGCCTCTCATTCCGGCTCTTTCTAGATGGAATGTTTTTGCTTCTATATAAACTTGTCTCTGGGGAATTCCTGTCTGTTTTACTCAAGTAACCCAAGGCTCAGCTTGACCACGAAAGGAGAGGGTTGATTGGGTTAATATCTGAATTATGGAAAGTTGGAAGAGGTTGCTTGCATCCATTGACCATCCAATGGCCTGAAGCCTTGAAATGGAATCCTTGGGCTTGTCATTTCAACACCAACAGCTGAGCATGCATGCACTCCTGTTCACTTCCCATGAGAGCCGTTACCACGGTTCTGGGTCTGCCTCCAGCTGCAGTCACGGAGACACACTCAGACAAGCATGCCTCCTCCTGCAGCTCAGCTTCACCATTACTCAGACTATAATTTCTTCTATAATTACTGTCTTGTATATGTCCAAACTTTTGCCCACAATGTGTGGGCAACCCACTCATTTTAAAAGTCGCCACAACAATGAACTACTTGTGATTATTCCCCCTGCAGCTATGAGGGCTTCTTCCTGTCCTGCTCGCTCACACATGGCGCTACAGAGCTGTGTGCCCCGCAGCACACTAGCAAGCAGGCTGTCAGCAAGTATCTGTTCCATCTGGTGGTGTGGGACCAGAGGTGAGTTTCATCTGGAGAGTAATGTGGGATCTTGTTCAATATGAATATGATGGACAAAAATTAAAAGTATTCAAGGAAGGTCATGGTTAACATAGGTTTAGTCACCAGGACACATGTTCTGCAAAAGAAGCAAGTTAGTGACTATCACAAAAAAAAATTCTTACAGCATGTAAAGAAAATCACATTTTCTTTGAATAAGAAAGAGAACAGTGATCTATTGATGTGGCATTTACATGCAACTTCTATACTATGGTTGTTTTATTGTTCACTGGAGCAAAAGAAAAAGATAAAAAAAAAAAATTGTGCACAAAGAATGTGTTGTGGATTTCTTGAATGGGCTATTTTTGTGACTAAGTTAGATTGTTTTCAATGTTTTCCTACCTAGTAACAAAGTAACAAAGAGGCTACATTGTTTGCAATGTTTCTATATCAAGAGTAAATAAAGGTACAAGAGGCAGTGTCCTGAGGCTTTCCTCTGGAATCCTCTCCTCAACCCCCTGCAGTTTGAGGCCTTGTCTGGGGATATTACAGGGTTTATTGTTGTGTTATTTTAAGTCTGATGTCCTTGTAGATTATTCATACTTAAAGGAGGAGATTGTATCTCCAGATGTTGCCTCTATTTGAGTAAACTGTAGCATCTTTATTTTCCATAAGGCCTTGTCTGTCAGGCCAGTTTTTTTTTTTTTTTTCATTTTCCTCCAGGCCAAACTAATACTGGAGATATCTGACCTCCAAAGACCTTTCCACTGTTTATGTGAGAGCATGCTGAGTAAACAATGGCCTCACAAAATGGCAGCAGGAGTTTGTTTTGGACTTCTTTGGAAATCCACCGTCTGGCCCTTTAATGTAAACACTGGCTCCATGTTGTGAACTTGAGCAGGTGATAAGCACCCACAGGGACGGTTATAATGATGAGAGTAGATCAAGGATGAGAGGAAGCTTTCTTGTGTGCTATGCCAGGGAGTATACCTGAGGTTGGTGTTCCATCAGCTTTACAGTTTAAATGTAACAGAGTTGTCAGTACAAAAGGGTATGTGCCCTTATGACACAGGCTTCCACAGAACAGTCTCTGCATGAATTTGGTTTGTATGTGTTTGGTATGCCATGCAGAAGCACACTCATCTTTTTTTCTTTCTCTGTCTTTCCCACCCCCTCTTTTTGTTTTTCTGCCTGCATCTTTTTTTCTTTTCCCCCCTCAAATCCAACTCAGGGTTTGTTTCCCGGTTCAAATCAACCAGTTGCCACGGGAGACGCAGCTGACGGTGACCTTGTATGCCAGCCCCCTACCACCCCCTGGAGGAGCAGAGGAAAAGGGCAAGCAACGGCGCAGCATTGAGGCCCTTGGCTGGGTCACCATGCCCCTCTTCAACTTCAGACAGTATGCCCTTTCCTCATGAATCTAACCACTTCATTAGGTTCTATGTTATTGTACAAAAACGTGTCAACGACCGCAGTGTATTCTGGGTTTTCAGATACTATTGAATGTTTGTATGCACTGTTCTAGAATCAGCCATAACTGTCATAACTAACATGTGAATTGGCACCTCTGTTCTTCATAGTTCCAATTTGTGCCGTGATTAATCACTTAAATGCAGGTATTTTCCTGATTTAAAAATAGGCAAAGGGATGTGCCAGTGTTAGGGGGTGGGGGTCCTTCATACAACAACTGTTCTGAGGGGTTGTGAATCACTCAGTAGC
>NC_137908.1:14945624-15000624 GCF_963457725.1 Sprattus sprattus | reverse complement strand
GTGTGTGTGTGTGTGTGTGTGTGTGTGTGTGTGTGTGTGTGTGTGTGTGTGTGTGTGTGTGTGTGTGTGTGTGTGTGTGTGTGTGTGCGCGCGTTTCAACAGAAGAGGGTTTGGGAGCTTAAGTGATTTGGGAAGTGATTTATGTGCAGTGCACAGTGAAGGGGATAATGTTCAGTTGTGTGTGTTGTATGTGTGTTTTAGGTGTGTGTATGAGTGTGTTTGTGTACATTTTGCACATGATGAGATGTATGGGAGAAAAGTAATTAATGTGCTGTGCACTGTGAAATGATGGCTGATCATTTGTATGTTCTGTGTGTGTGTGTGTGTGTGTGTGTGTGTGTCAGGCTGTCTCCGGAGGATAAGCGTCTGCTGTGGGAGAAACGCTACTTCTGCCATGCAGAGAGCAGCAGGCTACCGCTGGTGCTGGCGAGTGCCCCCCGCTGGGAGTGGGCCTGTCTGCCCGACATCTACGCTTTGCTGCGCCACTGGGCCTGCATGAACCACCTGGATGCACTGGGCCTGCTGCACGCCACGTGAGAGCACCCCCCCCCCCACACACACACACACACACACACACACACACACACACACACACACACACACACACACACACACACACACACGCACACACACAAAAATATGCACACATGCACAAAACCAAAGATGTAACACATACAAATACAGTCATGCAGAGAGATGAAAGACGTGGAAGTATAAAAAACTTTTGGAAGTGTGTTTTTTATATCTCAAATTCACCATTACATTACAATAATTGTGTGTGTGTGTGTGTGTGTGTGTGTGTGTGTGTGTGTGTGTGTATATAAGGTTCCCTGATCAGGAATGTAGGCGAACTGCTGTCCAGTGGATGGACACAATCTCTGATGCAGAACTACTTGACTTCTTGCCACAGTTAGTTCAGGTACAGTATCTCTTTGTCTCTCTGTCTCTCTCTTGTTCTTTCCATCCCCACATCTGTTTTCTCTTTATTTAATCAACTTTTTCTCTCATCTCTTTCTCTCTGGTGTCCAGGCTCTGAAGTACGAGTGTTACCTGGACAGCCCTCTGGTGCGCTTCCTACTGAGGAGAGCTATAGCAGACATGTACATCGCTCACTACCTTTTCTGGTAAAACACTTACGTAAACCCTTTTCTCTCTGTTTGTCACTCAGTCATACACATAGACTTCTACAGACACTCCTACATATCTGCACAGATGCAGATTGCTCTTTAGTTCCTGGAGCTAGTGGAACATTCTGATAAGAACTTTAATGTGTAATTTCCAGCCTCAAATTACCACTACTTTTTGCAACTCTACAGTTTCCAATCTCCTGTACATGTTTACTTACCACTAGAGTCAGTCTTTACCTTTTGATAAAGACATTAAGAAAATACTGCATGAAATCATAAAGGATAATTACCAATAGTAACAACATAACATAATAGTAAAAACATTAACTGCATCATTGTTTTTGAAAATATCCAGCACTATCAGATCAGTAACTGTGTGTGTGTGTGTGTGTTTAGGCTTCTGAAGGACGCGCTGCAGGACTCGCAGTTCAGCGTGCGCTATCAGCAGCTGCTGGCAGCCGTGCTGTGCTGCGTGGGCCATGGACTCCGCGAGGAGTTTGACCGGCAGAGCTGGCTGGTGTCCATCCTGGCGCTGGTCGCCCAGCGCGTGCGAGACTCATCGCCCTCCTCACGGCAGGCTAGTGGATGCCCTTTAGAAGAACACACACAACACACTCATATTTAGGACCGATACACATACATCCGCTTGAACACAGTGCAAAACACACACAGAATCAAATACACACCTTGCGTCAGAAGGTGGTATGGGATATGAACTACAATATAACATATCTAGATGAGTTTTCTGCCATTAATTGGTTTTCTGCCATTAATTGGCCATTGCCTTGGGATACTAAATAGACAAACATTGATTTCAGTATGATTTGTTTCACACCAGCCCCAGTACATTTTATTGGAATACCAATAGGGTAGGAATGGAATTTTTAGCTTAATACCAGTGAACTGCAATTGCGCCCCTTCGGGCACAATCATTCTCTTGGGTGCGCAGGAATTTAACATTGGCTTTGTTGTTTTTCTGTGTGTGTGTACAGGCAATCCTCAGAGAAGCGCTGGATGAGGTAAAGCAGTTCTTCTCTGTCAGCAGCAGTTGTCGCCTTCCTTTAAACCCTGGCCTCCTGGTGAAGGGCATCAATATCCAGGTGTGTGTGTGTGTGTGTGTGTGTGTGTGTGTGTGTGTGTGTGTGTGTGTGTGTGTGTGTGTGTGTGTGTGTGTTTGCATGTTTTGTTCAGGAAGAGTTCTTGGCATTTAACCTCAATTTCTCATATCCAGTATTTGAGTTTAATTCAAAGTGTCTGCAAAGCAGTAAACATCTGTGTGTGTGTGTGTGCTCTTTCAGTCATGCTCCTTCTTCAACTCAAATGCCGTCCCCCTCAAGCTCTCCTTCCAAAGCATGGACCCACTTGGAGACCATATCAACGTCATCTTCAAGGTGCCTGCCATTGCTTTTGTTACTGTGTATGTGTGTGTTTGTGTGGCAGCTGAACACATACAACATTTTCCAAGGGATATTGCATAACATCCTGCTTTAGGTTGAGCCAAGTGTATCAGAATTGCCACAGGGACTGCACTGCCAGCGAAGCGTGTGTGCTACAAAAGCATGTGGTTATCATCACGTCAAGCCTGTAGCCACCAGCACTTCTCTTTGGACGTTTTTTGGTTGACTCCAGCACGCGATGATTTTGGTTTCATTAACACACAACTCTTTGTATTTCAGTCGGGTGACGACCTGAGACAGGACATGCTGACCCTGCAGATGATCCGTATCATGAACAAGATCTGGATCCAAGAGGGTCTGGACATGAGGATGGTCATATTTCACTGTTTCTCCACGGGCCGTGGAAGAGGTAGAAATGGGTTCAGGGAAGGCGAGAGAGAATAAAAGAGAGAGAGAGAAAGATAGAAATAGAAAGTTAGAGATAGATAATTAAAATAAGTATCCCAGAAATGTGTTCATGCATGTTTTTTTTGTGTCTTAACTGGAGCCTTTATAGAGAGTATCAGGCCCACATGTTTCTAGCATCTGTAGTTTTTTGTTTAGATAGTAAACATATGGTGCCTTTTAAGTGTGTGTGTGTGTGTGTGTGTGTGTGTGTGTGTGTGTGTGTGTGTGTGTGTGTGTGTGTGTGTGTGTGTGTGTGTGTGTGTGTGTGTGTGTGTGTGTGTGTGTGTGTGTGTGTGTGTGTGTGTGTGTGTGTGTGTGTGGTTTTTAGTTTAGATAGTGACCATATGGTGCCTTTTAAGAAGTGTGTGTGTTTGTAGGGGGTATTAAGTTTCCCGTTATGGATGGTGACTCTGCTTTCTGCTTCTCTCTCAGGGATGGTGGAGATGATACCCAACGCAGAGACCCTCCGGAAAATCCAGGGTGAGCATGGCGTCACCGGCTCCTTCAAGGACCGCCCGCTGGCTGAATGGCTACAGAAGCACAACCCCACAGAGGACGAGTATGAAAAGGTATGTGGTCAAAGGGTAAAATACACACACATGCACATATGCATATACATGCACATACCTACACACTCACACACACACACAAAACATGCACACTTTTCTAATTTTGTGTACCAGCTGTCTAAGCTGTATTCTACCCCTCCTCCACATCCTCCTCCCTCATCCTCACAGTATAATCCATCTGGGCTACATTGATTAATGGCCTGCTGGACTGATCATGTTTATGTGTTTACAGGCGGTAGAGAACTTCATTTACTCGTGCGCAGGCTGCTGCGTAGCCACCTACATCCTGGGCATTTGCGACCGCCACAATGACAACATCATGCTAAAGACCAGCGGCCACATGTTCCACATCGACTTCGGGAAGTTCTTGGGCCACTCCCAAATGTTTGGCAGCATCAAACGGTGAGGGACTCATCCCACCATGTTGTCTTTTTATTAAGTTTGTAGAAAAGGCTGAAATGGCAGGACTCAGGATAAAGTACCAAAACATTTGCAGAGCATATTTATACTCTAACAACAACAGTTTATCTGACTGCTATTGCCTCACAGTCACTGTCAACAGTGTAAGTGAGCTGGGAGATACAACAACAGTTTGAAGGAGCAGTATAATTAAATTAATGTGTCTGTGGGTTTCCTTTGCTGCAGAGACCGTGTGCCATTCGTCTTTACATCAGACATGGCCTACGTTATCAACGGTGGAGATAAGCCTTCCAGAAGATTCCACGACTTTGTGGACCTCTGCTGTGAGGCTTACAACCTCATAAGAAAACACTCACACTTGTTCCTCAACCTGCTGGGCCTGGTAAACACTCCCACACTGTACCCACACATTCACTGCATTAAGATATGAGATGAGCAGCCTTCAGCAGGCTAATATGTTGGAGGTGTTCTCCTCACTACTGTAGATGCTGTCCTGTGGGATTCCGGAGCTGTCTGATCTGGAGGACCTGAAGTATGTCTGCGATGCCCTCCGGCCACATGAGTCTGAGGCAGATGCCACCATGTACTTCACCAGGTTAGGCTCTACAACCCCCCCTGAATATGGGGTTCCTACATCAGAATAAGCTTGCTTACTAGGTGTTTAGGTAAAGATAAACAGACACAGATTCATTGATTATAAAATGGACAAACAAGTTACAACTTGTTACTAAAAATGTAGGCATGCAGAGATGACTGAAGGTTTGGCTGTTCATTCAGAGGTTGAAAAAAGAAGTCCTTCTACGCATTTTCAAATATTTTTCTCTTAAAATATGAACAACTTTTATGTGCTATATATTTCCTTTAATAAACATCTACAAAGTCATGTAAATTAGACCTCTGGGAATACTAAAGAGTCTGTCTCTACACAGGTTGATTGAGTCAAGTCTGGGCAGCGTTGCCACCAAGCTGAACTTCTTCATCCACAACCTGGCCCAGATGAAGTTCGCCTCTTCAGAGGAGCGTCCTGTCCTGTCGTTCGCCCCGCGTGTCTACACCATCAAGATGGACGGCGTCATCCGAAACTTGTTTGTCTGTCAGCACATGAAAACCTACAGCCCCAATAAAGGCTATGTAAGTTCCATTCTCTTTGGCTGCTGGGAAGAACCTGCTTATCTCTGTACTTTGATGGGGTCTTGTTAAGGGCTGTCACAAGGTACAATTAAACATATGCCCCTTTGGCATTTGAGTATGACCATGTTGTTTGTGTGGTCTCTTCCTCACAGACGTATGTGGTGAAGGTGGAGCGGGAAGGCCAACAGGGGGCGACGCTAGTGCAAAGGAGCTTTGAGGAGTTCCACGAGCTTCACACCAAACTTCGCCTCATTTTCCCCTCCTCCAAACTGCCCAGGTGATTGACGTGTGGGCAATGAGGAAACCTATTCTTTGTTAATGTTTGTCATTTCTACCCCAGACCATAGATGGCAGTGTGGATCAGTGGACTATAGAAAATCATTAGAGCTATTGAGGTTAATCCTCATTTTGCTTTGCAGATAGGATGGTTGTTGACCACATTAAACACATAACTCAGGCCAGAAGGGCAGAGGTCAGCAATGACATGGAGTCAGTATTATGGAAAACTCTTTCACAGAGAGGAGAACAGGAAATGTAATGATGTAGCACAGTGATGTTGTGAGGTTGTCTTATCCACTCCAGCCTGATATTACTTTTGTAACATCACAGATTGTGACCAATCATGACAGATTCGGAAGACAAGATTATTATCTTTTCTGCAAATCCAACTATATTTTGCTATTCTGGAAATTCCTTACAGCAGCTTTAATTGACAGTATTGCAATGTTATTGTAATTATATTTCTCTTGAACATACTGCTCCATTTCTGTGGCTCCAATTCCAGCTTCCCCAGCCGTTTTGTGATTGGTCGATCTCGTGGCGAGGCCATGGCCGACCGGAGGAAGGACGAGCTGAATGGCTATGTGTGGCACCTGATCCACGCTTCGCAAGAGGTTGCACAGGTAGGCCAATGCATCTACAGTCCACCGCCACTCATCATAATCTGAGGTTTAAGGTTAATATGGGCCACAAAAATGCAGTGCCATGTTGGTGTGTTAAAGAGCTGAGTCGGGATACAAACCTATTTTCCTGTCAGATACCTTTGTGTGCCTTGAATGAGTGTCATCCAGGGGCGGCGCTAGACCTTATTTACTGGGGCACGTGCCTTAGTAAAAGTCTCCAGTGCCCCAGTAAAATTATTGCTCTGTTCTCGCTGTCCAACGGCATTCATGAGCGCATCTCCCTGCCTGCTTTCTGTCCTGACTGACTCGAGCCTGACCCTTACCAGCCAATAAAAATACAAAGGCAAAAAGAAAGGGGACATAATAGCCAATCAGGAAATACCAGATTTAACGCAACAACCAATGAAATCGTTCATGTGATTCTTCCGAGTGTTTCGTTCTCACACTGGAAACTGCTGGAGCTCCTCACGTCACTTTGAGCACAGCGAAAGTAAGTCGTCCCCTGTTTTAATGTTACAACAAATTCACAACTTGTTGGACAGAAACAATGACAAGTTGATCGCTGTTAGAGAATGTTCCCCACATAATTAGCACCCGTTTTTCAATGACTAGCGCCTAAATTTAGCAACAGTTTTACCAGCTTGCGCTCTCTCCCTCACACACACACACACACTCACACCATGCCTAGGCTGCATGCACACATGCGGACAATTATGTATTTATAATTTATATGTGTAGACAGAGTCCTGTAAAAGTAGCCTATGCATTTTGGATGTTACCATCTTGTTAGAGTTTGTTAGCCTAATGATGCACACCAGCTTCTCCTGAGAAGGGAGCATCCTGCATAATACTGCCATTGCTTTTGTTTGTTAGTTACTTTGCTTTCCTGAACCACTTGTTTTTCTAATCTTAAATGGTTGCAGTAAGAGGATGCTGTTTGTAAATCTTTGAGGTGTGCAAATGTGCATATAAATATAATTATATTGTACTCATAAATATCCTTGTATCTTTACCAGTGGTTTAATATAGCCTACAGTATGACAGTGACAATAGTGATGTTGAAGCTTGTAGCAGTAGGCTAGCCATTTATTTCATATTGCGCACACATCTAAAAAAATGTATTGGGAGTTGGGGGCCTGTGCCCCAGTAAAGCTCTAGGTCTAGAATCGCCCCTGGTGTCATCCCCAAGATGCTGTACAGAAACGGAGGCCTAAAACCTCAGAAAGGTTGCCTTCAAGTATAGGGGAAGGGGAATCCATTCACATGTCTTAGTTTTTGTTATCCAACTTTTTTTTTTTTTGTATTCACATTGGAAATTAAACTGTGGCTGCGGTGTGAGTGCAGATGGACCCCCCAAAAAATCTGAACATTCAGTTCCTTATCCAAGCTCTTGCTCGAGCCACGCGCAGGACCACAACACTGACAGAACTTAATAGATACACTGTAGTTTTTATTTTACAGTACAGCAAACACTAGGGATTCCACAACCACAGACTATATTTATAGCTCTTCACGTGACTGCAGTAAAACAGATAAATGTGATCTGACACGTGTTATGGCGGAGCTTTGGCACTGGGGCTGCTTCGCACGTTAGCTATAACTGATAGCAAAGGGAGGGTCTGTCTGTGTGTGGGTGGATGTCTGCTATCTTCTTGTAGTTTCAGTTTGACTAAGTTGGCTGTTGGAATTTAGCCAGTGTTTCTGGGAAGAGGACATGTGTTGATCATAGACAGGGTTCTGGGACCTATCAAGGCTGGTTCAAGCTGTACTTACTGCTGGAAATGGTCAGGCTGTGCAAACATTCACTGCAACTGCACTAAACCAATAATAATCATTATTTAATACAGGTTAACCATAACCTACAATTGCTATGTTGGTATGCTAACATAGGTGCTGTAAGTTTTTTATTTTAAGTGAATAGTAAGACCAGGAAGAATCTCCTCATGCATTAGTACATAAATTGTCGAAACTTGTAATTCTGAAAAAGCTTTTAAAAGCTTTCTGCCGGTTGAATTAAAAAAAAAAAAAGAATCCAATTGCAACTCCTGGCTTCTCGGATCCTGCATCATCCCCTAGTGTCAAAGATACAAACTACATGAAGGGAAATCTAGAAAACCTCCTACTCAGTTTATTATCAGTTTGTAAAACTGTAGACTATCTGTTAAGACCTTAAAACTATAAATGTTTTATATGTATAAACTTTGATGTATACTGTAGCATTGATTGCAATGTGAAATGTGACATGGGAAAGAGATTTACTTCTGTAATGAATACCTCACATGTGTCCTTACTCACACGTGTCCTACAAATGCAAATAGCCTGTCTCTGTGAGGTCATGCATGTCTTTGTCTCTCCTTATCTCTGCAGTGTGATCTAGTCTACACTTTCTTTCATCCCCTACAACGAGATGAGCGGCCAGGAACAGTGGTGAACACACTCCATACAAAACCAGGAGGTATATAAAGACTGTGTGTGTGTGTGTGTGAGTGTGTGTGTACATGTCTTTATGACCTCTTTATGTGGAGCTGTGGGTACAAGGGGCAGCCGTTTCCACCTGGCACGCTGTCAGTCAGAATAGCTGGTGGTGAGGGAGCAGAGTCCACCCGGATCTGCCTCATTTTAGCTTCTTATCTCCCCCTGCCCTTTCTTCCACATAAAGTGGTCACATGCCCATAAGCAGTCTATGATTAAGCACTTAAGATGCTGTTAGTCATATATGACTTCTATCATAGTTCCATGTTTAAAGTAGTCCTATTTAAAGTGAGGGCTGGTTAATGATTGATGCCCAAGCAGGGCTACTTAGTTGCTGATGTGGATAATTGTGTCCTGTGGGACTGTGAAGACATGGTCCATCCGTGTTCCCTCAGATACCCTTTAGTTAGGTTCATCTATCTTGGTAAAACTTTTACATACACACTTTTATCCCCGCTTTTAAATATATGGTCACACACCTCACAGGAAAACAAATCCCCATAGGTTCACAACTTTCTTCTTCTTTTTCCAGACTTCTCATGGAATCCTGTCCCCGGGAAAGTTTCAGGGGAAGTGAAGCTCTCCATTACCTTCAAGAGTGACAAACTCTTCATAATGGTGATGCACATCCGTGCCCTGGTAAGTGTCACTAAAAGAGGCTGGGATGAAGATGATGATTGTTTTGGTGCAAGTCGGTGACAGACCAATATTACTTGACCTTGATCGTTAACCACATGAAGCATGTATGGAGATTACAAAATACTTCAATAAGCTTGGCTGCCCTCTGCCTTCACTTCACAGCAACCACTGCAGGAGGGCACAGACCCCGACCCCTATGTCAAACTCTACCTCCTCCCCGATCCCCAGAAAACCAGCAAGAGGAAGACCAAGGTTGCCCACCGCACATGCAACCCTACATATAATGAGATGGTAAGGAAAACCATGCTGGTGATATTATTGCATGATTATTACTTTTCATGATATCATGTCCTATTCCATCATAACTCCAAAAGCAGACTTACAAGGAACGGATATCACATATCCTGACAGTCATTGACACAAAATAAATTCTCACAAGGATTTGAATCTGACCTATTTCACCATGAAGGGTTTTACTTTGCAATAATAACTGGCTGTCTAGACAGTTGTATTACCATTTAAGCATTGGCTTAAGCATAAGCATGGCTGTCATGTGTACAGTTCTGTGATCCGTGATCTACTTCTCAGTATCTGACCTCCACAGACTTCACTTACCACACTGGATCTGAGTCAGTTACACAAATCCCTGTTAGATAATTGTTTCTCCCTCCCCACAGTTGGTGTATAGTGGGATCCCACGGGGTGACCTGCACCAGAGGGTGATCCACCTGCGTGTGCTGAGTGAGGGGGCCTTCTGGGAGAGTACGCTCCTGGGGGAGGCCTTCATCCCACTCAAGAGCCTGGAGCCCGGACAGCACTGGGTCAACTGGCACCAGCTGGGCACTGGGGGCTCGGAGACCAGCCGCTGAGCCCCAGAAATGAGGCAGCAGTTGGCACAGGGGTCAGAACTTGTACGTGTGTGCGTGTGACTGGTAAAATGGGAGTTGGATGAAGGGAAGATCAAAGAAGGTGTGTGTGTGTGTGTGTGTGTGTGTGTGTGTGTGTGTGTGTGTGTGTGTGTGTGTGTGTGTGTGTGTGTGTGTGTGTGCACACTGAGTAACAAGTGTGTGAAGTTTGCTCCTGTGTTATTGGTGAGCTGAAGAAGAAGCCCATGGCTCAGTGGTGGATCATTTTCCCTCCTAGGGGGGGGCATCGCGTTGTGTTGTCTTCGGACTCTTTGTGCACGTGGGAGAGACACTTGATGCTCTGACAGCCAGTCATCATCAGATACTGTAAATGGTGTGACACACTGCAGAGGGTGACACAGAGACATGAATTTTAAGACTGGGAGAGACTCCAGAGGGGGATCTGACCACTGAAGGCAGAGCCGGAAGGAAATCTTTTCTGCCTTCGCACCTGCAGTGACGCCTAAGAACTTTGAGGAGGAACAGTTGCTTGCGATGCTCAAAGGTGGCTAAAAACAAGAGCCCGCTGTAAAGTCTGCTTGTTGCTTAGTGCTTATGAATTTGTGCAGTCCTGCTCTACGGTGTTGAGAAATTAAAAGGTAAATTTTAAGTTATGTAATTTTTTAATAAATCGTTTATGATTTTCTTTTGCTCAGTTGTGTTGAGCTGGGTTTTGTTGTAGCCTATGGTATATATATTATAATAATATTATCATCATTTTTTCTGTTCTGCAGATCACCTAGATCTGGGAGAGGGAGTGATTGCTTTTGTACTGTAAAATTTGGCACATTTTGTGGCTTTAGTCAACTCGTCTTGTTTGTAAACTGTACCTAACTGTGGGCATCCATTTTTTTTTTTTACCATTGATTGCCATTAAATTGACTGTTGGTTGTTACCAATTGTCAACGGTAATTACTTTTTCAGTATACTGGAAAAAAGCCCAATTTGGTCTTGATTATTTTAAGACTTCATGGTCTAAACATAATCAGTAGTGAACCATGTTGTTGCTATTTTGATTATAGAGGATCATCTTTGTTATCAAATGGCCACATAACAAGGTTGAAAAGGAAATCAAAGTCAGGAACATTTTGATCCTGCTATTAAATAAGGAGCTTCTAAATCGTTATTACAACAGTGGATTCTAAATTATAATTGCATGCAGTAAAACCTGCCATCAGATAGATACTATGCCACTGGCTTGTACTTGTTCAGCAGTTTCAACTTTTTCCTTAAATGTGTTGTTTTGATTATCAAAACAAGCATTTGTCTTTATTTATTTTGATTGTTAATGTTGCTTTTAACCTTGCTTACAGTTAACATATTCTTCAAAATTCGGGTTTAGTGCTGATATTGTAGACATTATCTTGCTGTGTGTGTTTATGTTTGTGTGTCTATCTGTGAGCTTGTTGTGTGACTGTATCGTTGGCTAAAAGGCTGTTTCTCTGACTTCTGAACTCAGCAAGGCACACTATGTCAGCGAAGCCCTATCCCATGATGCATTTATTCACTAAGGGAAACTGAGGGAAAGAAAAATGATTGCATTTGTTAGTTTTGTTTTCAGTTCACATCATTTGTATCATTTAACATCAACATAAAACCCAAAGGTTAACACTGGCAATTTATAGACATCATTTGGCTTTAGTTACCTATTCCATATTTGTTAGCATAGGGTAAAGGGTGTATGTTGGTGTGAGAATCCTCTTCCTTAGCCTTAAATAGTTGCATCCATTAGCTTACTCTAGTTCCCTACTGCCAAACCAAACAAACCAGCTCCATCAAACTAATACATAAGTGGCTTACAGCTTCATGAGCAGCTATGGCTTCCACGATTGTTTTGCATACAGTGAAAAATGTTCTTTCTTTCAGGAAGTTTGTTACTGGGTGATCAAGTGACAGGTTTCATGACCTGTCTGCTTGAGGACAGGGTGTGTTCTGTGGTTTCTTTTCCCTTGCTGTGTGCAGCAGCAAGTTCTTTGTAGACCTGAATGTTTGTTGAATTGTGGAGGGTGAATGAAGAAGACTCTTGGTTAAAAGGGAAGAGGGCTGCAGTCACGACAAGTTGAGTTGCCTGGGCACTTAATTGAGCGGAGAAGGGGCACAAGAATGTACTTGACATGGGTTGATTTTAGAGTGTTATAATTAGTGACGAATAACCATTTCCATGTGATAAATGAAAGTTCTTCCTAGTTAATCCCTACTTTTAGATTTTAAACCAGGACTTTTCCATTTTTAATTTTACTGTGTTTTTGTAATATTATTTGCACTAAATAATTAAAAAATACACTTGAATGAAAAACTTGTGTTGTGGTGACAATTTTGTATAATGAGAAAGTTAAAGTAACACTATGGAGTTTATGGTGCCGCCAGGTAGGGGGCTACTTTCTGCTGGACTATTCAGTAACGTATGTATGTCTTGCTTTGTCTTGTGTTGTACTTGCTTGATGTTTGACCCAGGAAAGTTGTTGACCCACTAGTTCGTCATAAACAAAGTAAGCGAATTTCAACAGGTTTCGCTAAGTCTAGCCACTAGCAAGACATCTCGTTATCGATGTTAGCAAGCTTGTTATAACACGCTTGAACATTAATGCTAGTAATAAGTGCTCTCGCATCAGCTTCTTTGTTATGTTATTGTGATAGCTATGTTGGCTTAGCCTGGATACCAGCCTGAACTCCGCCCACAACATTTTTGGTCTGGGAGATTCAGTCTGGACTTGAGCTAGTTGGGAGAGATTCAAGGCCTCGGAAAAGTGATCTGACAAATCAAATTGTAAGGGCGGGCTTTATACGTTGATGGACAGATGACCAACCAACGCTTGAGTTGATTAGATAGATATTATAGTTTATACATCGAACAAAGATGGCGCCTCTCGGGAGCTTAGTGGGACATATTTGATATGATTTAAGCTATCTACACGACTTTTTTATGTCTACATTGACTCTGTTAGTTGTGTATGTGCAACAAGAATGTTGCCGATGATTGTAGGTCTTAACTGAAGCGCTCTAGACCATTATTGATAGGTTATTGCTAACGCTTAGACAAAAAACCCATTGAAACAAATAGTAGCTAGCTATAGCCTTGCTGCTAATATGTACGTGAGCAGGCATATCTCACAGATATTGACAGCGCATTCATTTTGAAAGAGGAACAGAGAAACGCGATCAAGGCATTTGTCCATCCAAAATATGTTTTTGCCGTCCTTCTTATGGGATCCGGTAAAAGTTTTAATGTATCAGATGGTCATACTATGTTGCTCTGATAAGTTGTAGGTATCCAATTGGGCGAAGAGGCATTATTTTTCCTGGTCCGTTGAAACTCGCCCCATAATCACAGCCCAATGGCTCAGCATCAGACTCATATTCTGACTAGAATTATGAGTATGACATCGTCAGGCTAATGTTGGCTAGCTTGCCAACAACTTTCCTAACACAGTCAAACATCAAGCAAGTGCAACACAAGACAAAGCAAGACAGCAAATACGTTATTTAATAGTCCAGCAGAAAGTAGCCCCCTACCTGGTAGCTCCAGAAACTCCAAAGTGTTACTTTAAAAGCACATTATGCTGGGTTCAGACAAAAAAAAAAACGCCTTACTGTTGCTTTGAATGTTTAGTTATGTTTTTGCAATAACAACACCTTGCACTGCAGCTCTAATTTTGAAGCCTACAACAGTCCAACAATCATATCCTCAAAGACTTGCTACAAAAAAACATTGGCAGGTGTCTACATTTAATTTCTGTTCATTCCTATAAAAAAAGATTGTGGGATCTCTGATACACAGTGTCACCCATGTACGTGGGGGGGGGGGGGGTGGGGGGGGTCCGTGTAAGACTGCTGACACCCAGGCTGTAATTTCAGGAGGGGTACAAGTGGTAAATATGTAGCTTGTTTGGCAAGTGAAATATGATCTATGCAACCCCGTCAAAGCCGTGGGACAACTTATTTGTCCAAAATGTAGTAGCCTACTGACTTGAAAAGCTATACAGGGTTAAAGGTTGTTAAAGCAACTGGAACATGCAATACATTTCTTTGCAGTGTCAGTTCATTTCTTTAAAAAGGTTTGCATTGGGTATATTACATAACATATCCTACACACACACACACACACGTATTTGCCACGTGCCCTGCACATGCCAGTCGACGGTCCCTAAGTATTGAGGAAAGGAGTTTAGAGATGGTCCCTAAATATTTCTGATGAAATCTCTCCCCCGAGTCGGCGGCTGAACGGTATAGCTCTACGGACAACCTCAGAAGAAAGGAAGCAGTGAATGTTAACAAGCTACTTACACAAATCTGAGACGTTTATTATACGTCGCAGTTGATTTAAGAATTTGATTTCTGCTAGTCTAGTTAGTTAACGTTAATTCCTTATAGTGACAGCGAAACCAACGTCACAGCCGTCGAAAGGTTTTCCGGCTAACGCGGGGAATCGTTTTTTAAAAAATGGCTAATTTTTCAGTGTTTCACGTGGAATCTTGCTGTAAATCGACGACCTCTCCATCATTTCCTTTGGCATCTACTACTGGAAAGTTCACAGCCAGAAAGAAGTCTGTACATCTTCATCAAAATTATATCAGTCTGAATCCCGCGGCCGCGGACAATATGGACGCCGATATGCACTGTGGTTTTACATGGAGAGCTAACGTTAACCGGTGTGGTGTAGGAGAACACTAAGAAGAAGATGGATCTTTCATTTTCTGAGAAATAGAGGATGGATCACAAGTCACGTTTGGACAGTGTTTAATCGTATCATTTATTGCTCATTTGCACCCAATTGACTCAAGTATCTACGAAAATCGACTAACGTCAGCTAGTTCACGTTAGCTTATAAGAGCAAGATAGCTAACGTGCCAGCAAGAGCTAGCTCAGTTGTTAGATACAGTGTCCTAGGTAGCTAACGATAGGTTGGTTGTAGTCGGGAAATTTCCATTTAAGACTGTGTTAAAGTACCGTCATTTATGTATTAACGAACAATAGTATTCTAGCCTGGCTATAGTTAATTTGGTAACTACAGTATCTTTTTGCACGACCTGTCTTAGCCAAGAGTCCATATGGCACGTTCTAGTGCCTGATTGATTAACTTAAGCCACGCATTTACGTATTTGCTATGTTAAATATGAATTCGGAGCGACATTACCCACGGGGGAAAACTACCTCCTCCCTAGCCGACGGCGGGGTCACGGCAGTCCGACATGAAAGTACAGAGAGGTCGTGGATGGACGTGCTGTCTTTTGTGTCGCGGCCTGCCTGGTCACTTATGCAGAGATATTTGCCGGTCAACTCGCTGTCTGCAGCCCAGCCACACAGTCAACTGTGGGACACAGAAAGCTTCGAGCAGAAACTGGGTTTTGGACATAAACTAACGCAACTGGAAGACACACTATCACATCGGCAACCTCAGCTCCTCCATTGCGAACATGCAGACAACGGGTTGCATCCATCAGTCGGGGTTAGAGGAATGACTTGGTTGACAGCAGATAGCCTCTCTGAGCTGGGCATTCAAAATATTGCTGATAATGGAACCCCCCAAGTCCCAAGTAGATACCTGTCATCAGCAAGGAACTTTCTTAGTCAGTTTTTTATGCTGAACGTTGTCTCAACTCAGGAAGTAAAGCGCTCTCAGAGTAGTTTGCTGGGCTGTGGAGCTGGCATTGACGGCGCCAACAGCTGTGTGTCAGTGTTGTCCTGGAGCAAAGAAACCGCCGTGGTGGCGAACACCAGTGATTCTAGCCCTCACAGCGGCAGGCTTTGTCATCTAGCTGAGCAAACCACAATGGCTACTGTTGCCAAGCCAACTGGCCTATTTGTACATTGCGATGATAAGAGCTCAAAGCACAGCGAAAGCGCTGGACACTGCTGTCACAAAACAGCCTCAGACAATGGCAGCCTTCACATGTTCAGGCCGGTGTCGTTGTCAAGTGAAGAGCATTTACTTGACCAGGCAAATACTGTTGGCCTTCTTGGGGACACTAGTGTTGTCTGTGCCAGTCGTGAGGTGGTTCTTCTGACCCCAGAACAGGATAATGGCTATTCAAGTTTGGAAGAGGAGCTCTCGATTTCCAGGCTTCCCAGTATGAGGAATGCTGAAGATGAGCAGTTAGTGGCAGACTCTGAGGCAGGCGAGGAGGCACAACACAGTCCTATAGAGCAGCAGCCAGACCAGGAGAGTGGCACTCCAGTCCCTCAGCCAGAGGAGGCATGTGAGGAAGCTGAGCAGCAGGAGTGGGACCACGCTGGGACAGAGCAGGTAGAGGTGTCGGAAGCACAAGAGCAGAGTGGGGTGCTAGAGTTGTCTACGGTGTCCCAGTGTAGCAACAAGGCCATTGCCTTCATCATGGGCAGCCCCTGCAGTGATGACAGCTCGTCAGGGGAAGACTCGGATGAAGACAGTGATGACGACGATGGATTCAACAGTGAGGGCTCGTCTTGTTTGTCTGACTCGGATAGCAGTGAAGGCAGCGAGGCAGATGATGACGATGACGACGAACAGTCGGAGGTTAAAGAATTTGATGCAGAGACGGAACGGCTGTGGAACTCCCTTTGCCAAAACCGAGACCCTTACAACCCACGCAACTTCACCGCCTCCATCAGCACTACCCCAAGGGCCTCTCAGCCTTCTCTGGAGTCCCCTTCTGCTTCACTCCTGTCCTCCTCTCCTCTGTCTGCCCCTCCTTTGTCCACATCCCCACTCTCCACCTCTCCCCTGTCCACTTCTCCTCTCTCCGGTCTAGACAGCTCCTCTGGAAGTGGGGAGGAGACGGATGAGACCGAGAGCCTGAGGCTGTGGAACTCCTTCAGCTGCTCCTCAGACCCCTACAGCCCCTTTAACTTTCAGGCCACCCTCAGGACCCATTCACCCCCCACAAGAAGCTCAGGGAAGGCCTGCTCAGTGCCACGCTACCAGAAGGAGCAGGCAGAAGAACGCCAAGACAGCGGCTTTGGTGACGAGACGCCTACACCATCCACAAGCTCTCTTTCCCGCCGTAAGCTTAGGAAGGTGAGGGTGAAACTCTGCGCTGTCACACACTATACCATAGAGTCACTTTCACTTCACTTTCACTATACTTACTACTTGTGACCTGCCATGTCTCCAGACCTTAGAAACATCAGACATGCTTGTTCAGCTGGTCATACTACAATCCCCAGATTGACGGTGTATTTTGCACTCGGTTGTAACTGCTATTTCCAGAGATAAATCATACATGAAAAGGTGCAGCATATACCAGTTATACTTCTGTAAATTATTATCCAAAGGTTATTATATTAGCTTTAGATGATCTGCAGGTAATGATGGTGTGGTTACTATATGTAAGAGTGTGGGGATGTACAGACAACTACACAGTCTGCTGGGGGTGACTACTTGCTGTTTGTATGATGTAAACCTGAGCAATAGTGGCTCTACTGGCCATGACCAGATACAGCTCAGTCTACTCTCTGTCGAGGAGACAGAGGTACAGTGTGGGGTGGGTGGAGGGTGAGTCACATCATTGGCTTTTTTTAGGCTGCTTCCTGTGGTCAAACAATCTCCCCTCATCCGACCAAGTCCATTTTAAATCTGAACAGCACACAAATTAACAGCTTACCCATAGAGATGTTCTCTGGATTACATACGTATTGGGAAATGCAGCTCCTCTATTGAATGGGCGTTCTAATAACATTAATATGTTGTATGTATATTAGTCGATTAAGACTTATTGTGATTGCAGGTACGGTTCTGTGAAGAGGTGGAGGAATTCTACACCAGCGGCGACGAGGACCGGCACGGGCCATGGGAGGAGTACGCCCGGGACCGCTGTCGCTTCCAGCGGCGTGTCCAGGAGGTGGAGGAGAGCATCTCTTTCTGCCTGGCCCCTTCCTTCCGCCTCCAAGTTCTACACAGGCTGCAGCTCAGCTGAGCGTGGCCACCTCTGTGGACAGACATGGACTGACGTTAATGTTAATGTATTAACCCTTGAACGCAGTGGTATAATTCAGGGTGTTTGGGTGGCAGTGGTAAAGGGCTGTAGAGGCACAGCTCAGGGCAGCTCCTCTGTTGGCTCCAGTGCAGATGTTTTTCCTTTCAGTGTCTTTGCTGAACCCCCACCGCCCACACCAGCCTTACTACACAGCAGGGTATGAAACGGCTCGTTGCAGCATCACTTTAGTCTGGGATTTATTTATATCAATTAAATACTTTGTGGTCAAATGAAGGTAAGAAATCAGATTTGCCCAGGTCTAATTATTCACCATCTCTATAGAAAAAAGCACTTAAGCATCATTGATTTGTGTAAAGTACGTGTATTATGAATTTTAAAACGCTCCAAGGCACCTCCTAATTTTTATTGACTCCCTCACACTTATATTGAAAAGAAGCCAAAGAGAGCACTCTGGCAGATTTGAAGTGTTTGGGTAAACAATCAATTTGGACCACTCAGCAGTATTTACAAGTCTGTTCTTTTGAAGCAGCATGTCTGTATTTAACTGTGTAGAAGAGTGTAAGCTTATGGGTAAAAGAAGGGAGCACTGTTGCATGATCCCCTCTCCACCTCGGCACCATTGGAGTAAGCCAAAAGCGTTATCATTTTCTGTGGAATCCACTGTGAGGTAATGAACCAGTGATGGGGAGTGTTAGGGGTGGGTTGGGGCGTGGTGCATGGGTTTGGAAGCTTGTGGGGAAATCTTATAATATGCTTGATGTTTAAAGCATATAGTAACCTTGATTTTTTTTTTGTCAGAACAACTAATATAATTAAAACAATTGTTTTATTTTTGTAAAGTACAAATTACATATATTTATGTAAATATACAAACATATATCCACATATAGGAGTATTGTACTGCATTTGTGTGGGGTTTTGTGACTAATGAGATTGGTCCTTGAGTGATTTGCTTTAATACAAATAAATTATGAATGGAATATTTCTGGTCTCATTTAGGTGGCAGTCAGTCATTAAGCTGTGCCCCATTGGGGTGGGCTGGTCTATTTGTTTTCAGGGCAGAATGAACATCAAGAACTGATAATTCCCACTCTTCCCGTCTACCATGTTAGTCACTTAAGTGTGTGTTGGTTGTGAAATGGTTTTGTTATGCTGTCTTAATATGTTGCTGGCTCGGGGGAAACAAAAGGATAATCTTAATAAGTAAGTATCAAGGTTCAGGGTAATGTCCATGACCTAGCCCTTATGTTATTTTGTGTTTGAGTTTCGATGCCAAAGAACAGAAGGGTGATGTGAGTGTGTGTACTTCCTCCTGACCAATGCTGTTGCTTTTAAACTTCTCTGGTACAGCCTGACCATATTCCAGAGAAATGAATCTGATGCTGGCGACCCAACGTGATGACTATACGTTATAAAATATGTTCACACTCTCATTAATATTGCAAAACCTTTCAGTGTTCCAAGTGCCTAAATGGAACGTTCATCCAATATTTATGTCAGCGGTGTAGAATAGCATGGCACAAACAGAAGTGCTCTTCTAAGAAATGCCAAAATACTGATGTAGCTTCCTGGTTTTGTAAATAAACTATTTGCTTCTGACTCACAATACGCAAGGAGGAAGTTGGATGATGATGGAAGGTTAAACTGACCTCTCACCTTTGCATAATTCAAGTTCCAAAGCTAGCATACACATTTCTCTGACAGTACTGAAGATCTACCATTAAATTAAAAATTAAAAAAGACTGAGCAAGTGAATTTCCATGTAGATTAAATGCCTTGAGTGCTTCCAGAATTGGCTACAGAGGAGATGCAATGACATAATTTACCATAGTCATATGACAGTCACTCAAATGTATAATCAGTGTTGGAATATGACTCCTGTCATTCACAGGGATTGGCCAGTATACCAAGGTGTAGAAAGCTGTGAGGTTGCCGCCGACATAATACAGGGTTTGCAAGGGCTATCTTGTTACTCTTTCAGTAAGCACGGGGCGGTTTCTCCTGAGGATGGAACAAGACACTTGAAGGAGGTATTGGAACAGGAACTCAAAGCTTACTAGCACCACCTTTGTTGGTTGCTTCCTTCATCAGATCATTTAATGAAAACAGTTCAGGAGCAACCCCTGAAGTCTTTGTGTGTCTACTAAAGAATGAATATTCTCACATATTCCAACTGGTAATGGAATGATGGTCTTTTATTTTCAACGTGGAATCCACCCCTTATGAAGGGTTTGCCTCACACTTTGTGACCACTGGAGGGCAGTGTTTAATCATTGTACCCTTGTCTGGCCCACTTGTTTTTGTCTTATACAGTTATGCTTCAATGCCTTTTCTAAGTGTCAGTATCTGTTTGTTAGTGTTTCACATGCATTTATGTCCCGTTTTGTGTCAGTTGTCCAGATTCCCAGGTCAAATCAACCTATGTCACCAGTACTGTTTCGTTGTAGTCCCAGACGGGGGCAGTATGACCTAAATGATGGCACCTGTAAATGTCTCTTACCAAAGGGGTCATGAAATAGTTTGTTTTGGCACAGTGTGAAACAGTATCCTAGTGTTACCTCAGCAGGGTCATTTTCAATTATTTGCCTTGTATCTCATAGAACAGTTGTGCTGGGTTTGCACAGAACTATACAAGTTAAATAGTTTATCACACCTGCTTTTGAATAAGGAAATGTTTTGTTTTGCGGGTCTGCTGATGGTTTATAATAAGATTATATATAAGATTATAATACTTTGAGATGAGAAGTATTCTTCTTGTGCTTATGGGTATGTCCCATTTATGACTTGATGGAAAAGAAAAAGATGGAAAGACATCAAACAGCAGTATTGGCTCTAAAATATGGTCATGAATTATTCATGTAATTTTAGTTATCCCCCAAATGCACCCCCTTCCCTCCACCCCCCACCAATCATCTCAGTCCATATGAAGACAAAGAAGTAAAGGAAATATAGCATGCATAGGTTCCTGTAGCCTGTTTCTAACATTTCCAAACGTTTTCAAAGTCCTTATATTATTTATTACAAATTTGACATGTGTATGACATTTTAGACACCTTAAATATTTAGATGAAATGCCCATCAAAATATGTTTCTGTAGTAAAAGAAAGATTATGTATAATTTCACTCAGCAGGCTAGAAATATGAACCTCTCTAAATATGGATTTGCCATGTGGCACAAATAAATGTGTCTGGACTGGTGCCATAATGGTGAAGAGCAGACTGGCCATTGTCCACCAGGAAGAGGAGGCGACTGGTGAGTTGCTGCAGCACTGTGGTCAACACGGAGTTAAACCTCAGCCAAGAAGGGGTTGGGGGTTGGGGGATCCATGAGAATGATTGGCTGGCCCAACGCCTGGGGGAGGGCCATGGCAGATTACAGCTCTCTCTCTCTCTCTCTCTCTCTCTCTCTCTCCCCATCTCTAATGAAAGGAATAGCAGCTGTGATGGAGCTGCACCATCCATTTGCCAACTCTTACTCTGTCCCTTCTTCTCTTTCTTTCCATCCCTCTCCCTCTCTCTCTCTCTTTCTCTTCCTCTCCCTTCCTTCATCTCTGACAGTGACTGACAGGTTAGAGGGAGTGTCACGTGACGTTTAAATACCCTGTGATTTTCAGCTCCGCCACCGCTCTCTTGAGCAACCCTCCCTCTCTCCTCCTCCCGCTCTGTCACTCCCCTTCTTTATCCATCCTTTTTTCTGAGAACAGGAGGATTGTTATTGTGCAGCATCCCCTGCCAGTCCGACACTGCCTCTGGGCCGATGCTGCATCCCCCCCCCCCCCTCCTCCCACACTGGCAGACGCGGGAAGAACTGGACAAACCTGCTCGCCCTCCCTCCTTCATCCAGCCTGATCTAAAGCCTGACTTGGACTGACGTCTCGAGGGAAACACAAGCTTTCTTCTGGACACATCCAAAGGACTGCCATCTTTACAGGAGAGAAAAAAAAAACATTCATTCAACCATTCATCATTCAGTAATTCTTCCGTCTGACGCCTTATTTAAACCTAGCATCTTTTCTTTTCTATTTGGACATATCCCAGGACTGCTATTTCTGCAAACACAAAGCTTTAGGACACAACCCTGTGCTACTATATTATCAAACCCCGCTTTTTGGAAATATCACAGGAGATAAAGGCATAATCCATCAGACGATCAGAGCTGGACAAATAGACTGGTGAGTGCACTATTGGCAGTTCACCTTGATCGGTGTCTGAAAGTATGTGTGTGCGTGTGTGTGTGTGCTGGTGTGAGACTGGTGTCGTTCATCTCTGCAGCACCACAGCTACTGTTCTCCACATGGTAACAGCTTCTCCTGTTTTAGTAATGAGCTCTTTACATGTGCGTGTGTGCCTGCATGCGTGTGTTTTTGTTTCTGTTTGCTGTGTCTGTATATTTTCATTTATATGTGACTGCTAAATTACACAGTTTTATTTCTGATTGTGTGTAATTAAGGATGATGTTTTGAAAGCTGTGCGATACCTGTGTGTGTGTGTGTGTGTGTGTGTGTGTGTGTGTGTGTGTGTGTGTGTGTGTGTGTGTCTGTGTGTGTGTGTGGACATTATCCGATCTGTGAATCCAACAGGTTCAACATCAGCCAAGTCAGTATTCATGGCGCAAGTGTGTACATTTGTTGAGCTGTGTGCGTGAGCTGGGTAAAGCATGTGTGTTGATCTTAGAATGTTAACGTGTTTCGTGTGTGTGTGTGTGTGTGTGTGTGTGTGTGTGTGTGTGTGTGTGCGCGTGTGTGTGTGTGTGTGTGCGTGCATGGGTGCGTGCATGCACGTGTGTGTTGGCCGAGTGTCAGTGGCAGCAGCACAGATGCCTGACTGTTGGCAGATGGGCCTCACTGTCCCTTGAGCGGGGCACCACCTGCCACTCAAACACACACACACACAAAACACACTTGCATGTTCAAGCACTGGCACACACACACGCACACACACACGCATAATCTCCACTGTAATCTCAGTCCTCCTGATCACTCTGTTGCGGTGATGTGAATGCTTGGGCAATGGACATGCTTGGAATCTAACACAAGCTTGGCATTACACAGCCCAGCCCAGCGCAGCACAGCGCAGCAGAGCCCAGCCCAGCACTCAGCCCTTATATGACTGCATCTCACTGAAGAAATCATGACCTTCACCTTGGAGCTGAGGCAGCCGTGCTACTGGCATTCTACTTTAGGAAGGAGGAGGCATCCTGCGGGATCTTCAGTCACCCTAATCACACAATGCCTTTCATAAGGGTCTAATGCTGCCACTGAGGCTTTGGTGGTGTGTTGATGCGATTAGTCTGATGAGAGTCAGGGTGGTCAGGCCTGAAGGTGCTCGGGATTAAACAGCATTAGGGGAGATTTGCACGGGCCTGCTAGCCATGAATGAGAGGGCCGTGTTTAGGAAGTGTGTGCGGAGGGGACCGAGTGGACAGGACGGAGGTGCGGGGTGGAGAACACTTGTATGGTGGAGCTTAGAGGGAAAAGCATAGAAGGTAACAGTAGGTGGTGGTGTGTTTTGTGTGTGTGTGTGTATGTGTATGTGTGTGTGTGTGTGTGTGTGTGTGTGTGTGTGTGTGTGTGTGTGTGTGTGTGTGTGTGTGTGTGTGTGTGTGTGTGTGTGTGTGTGTGTGTGTGTGGAGCAAACAGAATGGAACAAATGGATGATCCTCCCTAGATTAAGTTTGTGTGAGTGCACATGTCCATTTTACAAGAGCTACATTCTCAAATCTCAGTGAAATCAGGATCAGGAGTGCATGTTTCAGAGTGCATACTCTCTCTCTCTTTTTCTCAGTCTCTCTCTTGCACACACACACGCACACGCGCGCACACACGCACACACACACACACACACACACACACACACACACACACACACACACACACACACACACACACACACACACACACACACACACACACACACACACACACACACACACACACACACACACACACACACACACACACACACACACACACACACACACACACAAGCAGTAACTCAGGCATGCTGCTCCTTGAAGTTGTGTTGCGGTCTACATAATCAAAACAGTGCAGCAGGGGTAGCGAGCGAGGAGAGTGAGGCAGCGTTTCACTGCAGAGCCCAGCAGGATTCCCCCTGCACAGAACAGACACACAGACCTGCAGCACAGTCCTTATTCAGCATTTGCCGTTTCCCTCCGTCCTCCGCCGGGCTGTTTCTCTTATTCACGATGACACACGTCATGTCCACTCATGTCCCTCGGAGGTGAGTGGTTGCCATGAAGTATGCATGGGTTAAGTCATAGTTTCTTACATAACCCTGCTGCAGGGGCATGAGAATCACACACACACACACACTCACAAACTACTACAGTGTTCCACATGGACCTACTCCTGTTGGCCATGTAGTTAATGTGTTGGTAAACTGTACAGTGAATGGTACAATACCCAGTACAGGTGTGGACTGAGCCAAAGGCAGTCAGGTTGCACAGTTTATGTGTCACCTGAAATGGAGATAAATAGATGGGCTGTGCCCTTAGTACCTTAGTAGTATCTAGTGTTTCTGAAAGTTGACAGCGCCATCTTTAACACGGGGCACCAACATACGTATGGAATGATGCAATATCTGGTCAAATGTAGTTTGTTTTCTGTTGCAGTTTCACAAGCAGTTTCAAACAAGTCAGATGAATGGTGAAAGTTTTATTGTATGTTTAATATCTTTAAACACATTTTGCTGAGGCAGAGGGTTTTGTCAGTTTCTCAATTATCATGTGGCAGTGAAAAGGACAAACCCGCCTACTCCTCATCCAGTGGTGGGTTTGCACAGGGGCCTGATGATTCACAATACCCTCCACCCTTCACCTCAACAAATACACACACACACACACACACACACGCTCACTCGAACACACTCACACCAACCCCCCACCAGCCTTGGAGGTCTCCATGGCAACCCATTAAGGAAGGCAATCTGGAGCCACAGTCAAGGAGACGACAGAGGAAAGGGAAGGACAAAGGAGGAGAAGGTGGTGTGGCAAGCCTAGGGGAGGAGACAAAAAGAGAGAAAGAAGCAGAGGGAGGAGAGGATTGGAGATTGTGAGGCCATGTTATTGTTTGCACCAAGGTGTTTTATGGTGACAGGTTTGTCATAGGATCTATGAAATGAGGGCCGTTCGGCAACACCCTTATTGTCCTCCGATGTTGTCAATATTTTAAGTAGCCTGGCTTGACATCAAACATATTATTTAACTGACTATGGATAACTATGTATACTCCAATATTGCTGGAGATAAATGCTGTTTTCAGTAATATGGAGTTGTGAGTGATTAGCACCTCACTGGGGCTCTAGGTGCTATTTTGTTCATAATACGTTACCTTTTGACAATTAAATACCATTTAATACTTAAGTTCACATCTTCACATCTATGGCCTCAGTTTCACTACATCACAGCGTTGGGCTTTCCACTGCTCAGGGATATGATTAGTTATGCCTTTGAGTCGGAACTGACATTTAGGATTTTAATCTCAATGAATAAATGATTCATAAAATAATTAAGAAGTCTGTCACTTCCTGTTTTGTTCTGCCTACTGCAGTCCATTTAAATGTACCCTGTAATTTGGATTGAAAAATGGCTCCCTGCACTGTGATAAAAAAGGAACTTTTAAATATATATAATTTGGGATTTTTTTTATTTTTTTTAAACGAATAGGTGATAAAATGTACTCATGTTAGGTACCTAGATAAAGCTAGATTATTTTAAACGATCAGGAAGTATTCTAGAGCAACACACACATGCTTTACTTCTGACAGTAAAACAATAGAGAGCAGACAGCAATAGTTACCGATGCACCCAACAACGTCAATATTTATTTTAGGGGTTAAGGGTTCACATATTTATCTCACTACTTACAATAGCTGAACAATAACCAGGACATATTCTGTTTCCGTGGATTAGCAGATTCGAAAAGACCGTCAGTTTCCCTCAGATGCAGATAGGACTGAAAGATCATCTGAAAATGTGTAAATGGACAGCAGCATGTAAGTAACCATAGGGAATTGCTGTGTTGACCATGCACCACGGAAAGGTGTTTAGTATCGTGGCATCTTGCTAACGTGGCAGCTGCGCTCTACAAAAGGTGTGTGAGTGTTGGTCGCCTTGAGCTTCTGCATCACCGATCCTGGGAATGGGAGCGCTAACAGGACCTGAGTGACCCAGGTGAAGATGGCACCTGCTGGGTGAGTGGGGTGAGGACAACACGAGATAAATGCAGATTAGCTCCGGCGGGCTCACTGAATCATGGCCTTCACCGGCTACACGGCCGGAGCTTGGCTAGACTTGTGCTGGTCTCTGTCCTCCGAGTTTAGATTGTTTGCTGTTGTTTTTGCTACCGATGCGTGAATCACTGAAAGAGAAGAAAGAAAAGACATTCGAGGAAATGTTCTTGTATTTACGTTATAATAGATGCATAGGGCAGACACAGGATTGCTTTCATGGCCAATTTTTCCACCATATTACACATGTGCTATCTGTGATGTCTTGGGTGATGCAATTCAGGGTTGGGTTATGGTAAGAGTATGATTGTGTAAGCGCAACCCGTTGTTGCTCTTTGGATGTCTTTGACCCCTCCCACCTTCCTAAAAAACGTTGCCTCACTGTCTTATGCTGGTTCATTTCATCATTTATTCATGATGCTCTCTATTAATATTAATAAGACAACATGGCAGAGTGCCAAGAGTTTATGAGAGAGATACTAGCAGACCTCAGGGGACTGCGCCTGTAGACAAAGCTAAGTGCACAATAACCGCAAGTTAAATATTTTCCAAAAAGGCGTCCCTGTCCTTGTCTTTTCTCCTGTGCAAAGTCTGAGTGACTGCTTTATTGCAATTCACTGCACGGTTCTTTAGTGGTTGGAAATGGCATGATGAGAGGAAGCTAAGGGGCTGGAAGGTCGGGTGCTGGGGGCTGATTGGGGATGCAGGCATGGCAGATGCTCGAGCGGTGGGTGCTACCTCAGGTGGCTGAATATTCCTCCCTCACCACACGGACGCCGCCGCCCGCCAAGCCAAATGGGAAGGAAATGCCTCCTGACAGCCTCATTAATACAAACCCCCATCTATCAGCAGGCACGCAAAGCCACATATGCATGGCACGCAGACAGACTGACACACACACACACACACACACACACACACACACACACACACACACACACACACACTCAGACACACTCTTTTCCTCTGTGCATATCCGTGTGACTGGAGAACATCCATCTTTGTCCGCACTTACAGCACTTGGACTCTCTGTTCTCGCTTGTCACTACACATCCAGAGACAGGCGCCCGTTCAACCCTTTGTTCCCTTCCCTGCTCTAAGATGCTGGGTGTCACACAAACAGCCATTGATGGCTAATGCGTCAGAATATTACTACAGTGTGTGTTCAGTAGCTCGTTGTTAACTCCTAGCAGTACCACTGGTGCCATCAAGCAGGATAGACTGATGCTGTGTCATGTGAGGTGTAGTGCATGTATAAAGAGGATAGTACCGGAAGCTTCTTCAGATTCACAATCAGTTCAGATCACAATGTACCAGTGAGCATCTAGGCTACTGCAGCAAAAAGTCAGAGACCACACTTTCCATTGTTTGAGTTTTGGTTGTTATATCCATGAAATAATATTCATTATTATTCCAAATGGCAGACAACAATATTTACTGCAAGATAAAAAACTTCTCCACACACATAATCTATTTCAAACAGTACGTTTACTACGTACATTTTAAAAACTTCTTGCTATTTATCAGTTTTCAGGATGTCAAAAACAGAATCATGTACTCCAGATGTTTTGATGAATCGCCAGATTTCACCAGTCGATTCCAGAGTGTTCAAAAAACGTGCCTCCTCATCTCAAGTGGGAAATTGTTCTCTCTTCTGTCTAGTTCCTCTCTCCACTTTTTGAGACTCATCGAGATGAGCTGTTCTCTCTTAGGTGAAAAACAGACCAAAACACCTGGGCCTAGTTTCCCGAACGCTAAAAAGGACTTGAAATCGGTCGTAAGAGGGATATTGCAGAGCGGTTTCCCGACGCCGCACTTACGGCTATGATGAGTCTACGATGTCGCCAAAATCCACGTAGGCCGTTAAGATACGTCGTTATGGGGAAACGAGGCCCTGTTCATTTTTCTCTTGTCAGAGAAACTGTGCAGCTTGACTTTTTCCTATTTTTCAAGGTGAAAGTCTGATCTGTTTCATCCATGTTTTAATAATCTAGGTATCAATTTTAAATTTAAGTTTTGTTTTTTATTTGAAGATATAGTGATGGAGGCTTGAATGCGTATTTCCAACATTATGCCAAATATGTCAATAATCTGCACCAAATGAGTATTTTCACCTCAAGTAAACGAAAGGCTGATGACGGACTTTTGCATTCTACTCTTTGAGTTTTTATCAGAATAGGCCATGGTGTGTGCATGCCTGGTCAGCATCTGTGTGACATGACACTAGGTACTGTTTAAAGTCCAACTGCTCAACACAGGTTCATTTTTGTTCACCTTCCTGTCTCTGACATTCACATCTGTGAACCTCACCACCCCCTGTGTGATGTTCCCTACCCATCCCCTATTCTTTCTCTCTCTCTCTCTATCTCTCTTTCTCTCTCTCTCTCTATCTCTCTTTCTCTCTCTCTTGTGTGATGTCTTTAGTATTCGTGAGTATGGCAGGGATCAGGGCAAGCTGATGATCTGGCCGGGAGGCAGGCTGCCCTGGACCTGGGAGGTGTCTGCTGACCAAGCAAAGACTGCTTAGCTCTGATTATTCCCTTTATCCCACCCTCTCTGGTGGAAGTGTGCCTGCTCTTTATTCCCTTCTGGCAGCCCGCCCCCCCCCCCCCCCCCCCCCACGCCCACCCTCGTCCCTCCAGGGCTGAGGTTTCTTGCAACGTCTCACTGCTCTCTGTTATTCAGTGTCATTGAGTAAGTTCTTAGTTTTGTTTGTGCAACACAACGCCTCTTGGTTGGTCCAACTCAGGAAGTCTGACGGTCAACTGTGAGGACAGGCAGGGTTGTAGATGCAGGGGCTTGCTTGATTCAGACAAGAAAGTGCAAGAAAGGTTACCAAAACAAGTAAGGCCAAATTAATGTAAACAAATGTTATTTAAACAAACGTAAATGTGAGTTCACAGCCTCCCTGTTACCGAAGCTGACACGCGGTGGTCCCTCCCTGAAGGATATCCAGTGCGGCTCCAGACTGCATGCTGACTGCCTCTCCTTCAGCTTCCTCTCCTTCTGTTTCTCCTCAGCTAATTCAGCTGCCCGGAGGCCAAGGCCCATCCCAAAAGAAAATGCCATTTGACCCTTGTTTTTTCGTCTTACGATCATCCGGAGCGTTTAAATCCTTTGAGGCACATTCTCCACTAATGAAGATGCATTTTCCGAATCACTCGGGAAGTGCAGGCTAATCCCTGAGCCATGTCCTTAGGCCAAAACATCCACCAATGATGGGAGCACCTAACGCATTGGTCTACAAAGCCCCAAACCACAAACAAATTAGTTGAAGGTATTGGTTGAGACTTTTTGTTTTTCTTTTTCCTGAATGAGTTTATTAAAAGGCTCCACAGCTCTATGTAATTACAGAGCAGGGGACTTGCGGTGGTTTCAGGGTTTGGAATGGATGGGGTGGGGTGGAGAGAGAGAGGGCACGGGCTGATCATGGGGTTGTCTTGTGCTCTTTGGCGCTGAGAGTATAAATCTGTGGGGAACGGCTCAGCCGAGGACGCCCTGAGAAAAAGCCATGCAACCCCTATAAAGCCGTCTGATAAAACAATACCAGCGCTCCCTTTTACAAGGTCTCTAATCCTAATCCCTAGTTCCATTATGATCACCACATGTACACATGGTTAGCCATGAGACCAGTAAAACTTCCAGGGAAAAAGTGTAAATGGTATTATTCACATGGCTAAATAGTTGGGTTTTGAGGTCTAGTGGGTACTGAGTTTACTTTGGCTTTAGGGCTTTTGTTGCCTTTGTTCCAGCCCTTAATTGTAAAGTTGGTTGACAACGGAATTGGTCCAGGTTTACACATTATCACACTAGTGCGACCAAATTTGTGTCCTAGAAAGTAATACAACTCTCTTAAACCGCAATGCAATGAAAATGTGTTTTCAGTAGGAAGAATGGTATAAATCACAGAGTGATTGACATCTTGTAATAGTGTGCTCAAATGCCACACATTGTCCCTGTGCCTGAAAAAGGAGATTTTCAAGATGGTCAGTCCTTTCAACTGTGGGGACATTTTCTTGTGAGAAGGGTATATCAACTGACATGAAAAAGTAGTGGCTCCCATCAGTAAAACTGCAGACTGACAGAAATAGTAGCATAAGGTGAAAGCACCAAAAAGTGCTAATGCAGTCATCCAGAATGTACTGCTGGAATCCCTTCATCCAATATTTATAGTGATGAGCACTTTTTGAAGCTACAGGCCACCCCCATTATGTAATAACTTTCCATTTTGTCATAGGGGTGTAAGAACACTTCGATACACGTATCACGTATTACGAGTATTACGATATGATGTTTGTTGATACTATATTGATTTGTTTTGACAGAGATAGGCAAGTGTTCCTTTGCTTAGATTACCCAAAATGTAGTGCTGTGATGTTAGAGGGGCTGTGATGCATACGCAGATCCCACTCTTCTGATTGCATAAAATGTCCTACCATTTCATATACCACAATGTATTCAATCATAACCCCTGTATCATGATACATATCATATTACCAGATTCCTGCCAAAACACAGCCCTATTTTGTAATTTGGGCTACATTTTAGAACTTAGAATCTACAAGTTAGATTTATTATGAAATAACGACCTGGAGTGATATAAGAAATTGCATGTAGGGACCTTTACAATGGAAGTGATTGGGAGCAAGTTGCATCACCTCTCTATCCTTTAATTTGAACCCTGCCCACTATGTTTATCTTATGAAAAATGCTGCCTATTATGCCTTCAAAGGTTACTGCACACTTGTGTTAGCCTGAGACATGCTAAGGCGTGTTATGCATTCCTGAATCACAACGTATTGTCCTGCCCTCTGTAGCAGGATTCAAGTACTGAGCTTATCTGTCCCCTGCTGCAACAAAGGACACATGAGCTATACATTACATATACTACATCTATTCTACATATATACTACAGCTATACTACATACAGTATATACTACAGCTATACTACATTTATATTACAGCTTGTGTTTACTGTAGTAGCAAACGGATATGCATACCCTTAGCACTCAGTAGAGTTAACAATCTGTACGAAGACTGATAAAAAAAAGTCTGTCTTGTCTAGCCACATGAGAAGTCGCTGCTAGGAAACCACTCCTTCAGGCAACACTGATGTTGAACACACCCTATTCCATAACAGGTGGGGCTGAGTTTTGGACAGCTAAGCACTGATTGTGCGATGGTGTATGCATCACACAGTGATTTTGGAAGGGGCGTGGAGAAGGGGGGAAGGCAGAGGCGGGAACGCTCGTGGAGAAGCTAGCCATAGGCGCCACACTCCCCCCCAGTGTCTCTCCAGGTGTGAGTGTGAGTGACTCAGCAAGCGAGGCAAAGTCTTTGACAGAGCTCAGCAAGCAAGGCAAAGTCTTTGACAGAGCGTGTGTCGGCCTGACAGACACAACGCTAGCGTCACCTCACACTGAAAGGACCTGTGTTGGGGCTTGAAGAAGGAGGTGAGCCAGACTGAGCCAGGGGCATGTGGTGGTGGTGGTGCTGGCTGGGAGGGGGAGGTGGGGGGTAGGAGTGGGAGGACTGCCGCCTCTGACTCATCCACAGGCTTGGTCCTCTGGGATCTTCTGTTGTCTCAACAGGTCTGAGCGTCTGACTCTTGAAGGTGTGGGATTTAGATAGAGCATGGCATACAACATGTTAGCTCTTCTAAGCATCCATTTCTTTGTAGTCCAACCTGTTTTGAACATGCTGTCTTTCTGTATGCTGTGAGACTGATAGAAGATTACATGATGGAGACTGATTATGTAGTCTCTTTTTAAGAAGTTAATAGTCAAATTTGACCAATGTATTTAATCTGTGAGAATTCATGTAATTACTGAGTTTAGACAGGCAGGAAGAGGCATGGGGTCTTAAATTGGAGAGTTTTCATCTGATTCAGCTTTCATTTCATTGCGGTCACAAATCTGGACAGCCCAATTTTAAAGTAATAATCTTCAATTTGATGTGATTTTTAAACAGAATACGAATGCTGCATTAAATACAAAAGCAACTACCCACTTGGATAGAATAATGCCTCATGTATTTACTCAGTTACTTGAATGTTGTAGCTGAAGCCATGGATGCTCTTGATGCAGAAGGAAAAGGTCACATCGTTTCTGTTCATAGCCTGTAAAATAAATGTGACTTGATTTGATATGACAGCAATGCAAATGAACTGCCCTCATCTGGAGCATGGGGGGGGGGGTGGTTGAAAAAGACTGCATCGTTGCTCTGGTAGTCCTCTGTTTGAATGGGAAGAGGTCAGCATGCCTACACAGACCACAGAGACCACAGCAAAACAACAATATGTTTTTTTATTTCACCACTGCTCCCTCAGTGAGAACATAATACAGCCTAGACTGATTGGCTGCTTAGCTGCATATTTACTTCAACAACACCAGCCTCGGGCTGTTTGCAGCTAAAATAGCTAGCTGGTTCATCCAGTCTTGTGTGTTGCTGTTGTTGCTTACCCATACCTCTCCACATTCTGCCATGTCAACGCAGAGTTTTGTAAGCGTCATCACTGGGAATCTGGTATGTTGCAGTCTGACAGTCTACACGATCTCTGCCAAGTATATTACATACAAGGCTCTGCATCTGCAGCAAGTAGCCTTTGTTGGTTCTTGTGTTTTGTTAGAGAGAAGAAAAGAATAATAATATTTTCCTTCAATTTTATAAAATTCAGGTGCTATTTCTGTTCTGTGTAGTTCAATTAGCTGTGGCTTGACTCCCTTTGTGTGTATCCTGATGGCTGTGATGCTTGGTTCTGAGGTTGTGTTGTTAGTTTTGTGTGACTTCACACAATCCTGAGTTTCTTGGCATTGAACAAATGTATGCCCATGCAGACAATGCAGCTTTCCTATCACTGTCTCAGAGTTTCTCAATGGCTCCAAAATAACATTCTGGGCATTGCTTGGATGTGGGTGGTTGCAAGTAAGGCAGTTGGCCCGTAGCTTGCTTTGTTGATGGTACACTGCATTGTGAACTGAAGGGCCGTGTTTGAACAGAGAGCTAGTGAAAAACATGCATCAGTCGCCTCGAGAATCATGCCAGTTCTGATTAATGCTCTTCCCCTTCCACGTCTTACAGTGGCAGCAGTGACTGTGTAACAACTAAGCTCCAGGGTCCATTTCACTCCAGCAAATACTAACGCTCCAAGAGTCCACTTCACATTTGCACACACTTGGAGTAATCCCTGCCACCATCTTGTCCAGCATTCGTAGTGGTGAGAAGTACCAAATGCACTATAAAGAAGAGAGCACTTTCAAAACAGGAACATGATGTACGTGCAAAGTGAGGTAGGTGCACGAGATGTAAGGTAGACGAAAAAGAAGTGGAGTGGAAGCTCCAAGCGGTTCGTGCTTCATCCTATCCTATCTGCTCAATACGTTCATATCAGTCTGCTCATAGAACATTTAAACTCATCATGATGGTGACTATCTTTTGTGTACTATTTCAACTGCTCTGTGCCATCCTACCTTATGCAATACATTTGAATTTTGCATTGAGCATTTGCATTTTGAACACAAAAATAGCTTTAAAAAGTCAATACTATATTTTAAATCTGAAAGTGATATTGTAATATGATCTGTATGTACCTGTGAACTGAAGGTGTCCTATATTGAATGACACTCCTAAAGCCAGCAGGTCCAGCCTTTTTTTGCATCTCTCAGTACATTCAACATCTGACTTGAGTAGAGTAGGCACTAGGACCAGTAGGGATCCATGAGAGGATGCAGTCACATTCAGTCAGCAGAGCTTGGGGTTTTTAAAGTTAATACTGTGCTCAGATCTAGATCATAATACTGCCCAGTGCTGCTCAGGGCTTTTCAGACTGATGTCAGCTCAATTGGCACTCACAGTGACCTATATCATTGCCATATACACAGGGCTGCCATGTGCGCTAAAACTGCAACTGACGTGACCCACTAAGAACTGTGGTACTTTGATTGTTTTTGCTGCACAAATCTCTGTGTGTCTCAGAGCACCTCGACCATGTCTAACTTGTGTGTGTGCATGTGTGTGTGTGTTTGTGCGTAGTGTGTGTGTGTGTGTGTGTGTGTGTGTGTGTGTGTGTGTGTGTGTGTGTGCGTGTGCGTGTGCGTGCGTGTGTGTGTGTGTGTTTTAATACTTCTGTGCAGTCAGTACTTTTGTAATCGACTTGACTAATTGTCTGTCATTGAAATCAAAATGTGGGGTTTTTAGTTGCTTTGATGGTGTTGTATTTATGAATAATTTCCAGGTGTTGTTATTTTGCCTGCGGGTCTAGAGACATTTTGGTCTTGAATGCTGAACCACTTGGCACAAAAAGAAAGCTGGTATTGTGAGACAGTCTGTTGTGAAATATTAGCACTGTCATGACATCTCACAATGTCTCTTCCAACCTTTCTGTTTGCCAGCATTGTTAAGCCTAGTTTGTTAATGAGAGGGAGAGAGAGAGAAAGAGATAGAGAGAGAAAGAGAGTGTGTGTATGTGTGTGTGTGTGTGTGATGTTTGTGTGTGTATGTTTGTGTGTGTGGATGCTTTATATAACTCCTACTCCTACGCTGCAGTAGGTCTCCACAGACTGGCCACTGATGCTGTAGCTTCCGGAAGTCTCTTCCCTTGGGGGGCCTTGGTCTCCCTCTCCCCCAGATCCCACACTTCCTCTCAGGCTCAGGCTCTCAGGCTGCACCCCACCCCACCAGACCTGTCCACTGCCACTCATATGCAAGCAGGCTTTCAGTGAATCTTATTGATTTATCACAAACGAGCATCTGCACTGCATTCGATACATGCTCAGACAGCCGCATAATTGGCACTAATATATATGGGAGAGGTGTGAAACGCAGAGGTAATGTCCCAGGCTCCCTGTCTGTGAAGGACAAAGGCAGAGTGACTGCCCCTCTCCCAGGCCCTCTGTGCATGACCACAACACTGCCTCTCTTCCTGGTCCTCTGTGCATGACCACAACACTGCCTCTCTTCCTGGTCCTCTGTGCATGACCACAACACTGCCCCTCCCTGCCACTCAGGTGGAAGACAGGATGGATAGAAGAAAGGAGGAAAAGAATGCTGATTCTCTGCCATGATATTTACCCAATGATCCCCTGATCACACAAACAAACACACACACAAACAAACACACACACAAACACACAGGCAAACACACAGGCAAACACACACGCAAACGGCTCCCAACGCCATCCCTCTTTTCATTTCCAGGACAGGCAGGAGGGATTAAGGCGCTCTGCATTTTAAGGCGAGCTCTAATCTGTTCTGTGAAAGGAGGGGGTTGGGAGGAGAAGTCAGCGGCTGCCCAAATCGAGGGCTTGCTGCGGATCTGGTTTCTCTTTTGATGGCAAAGCGGTCTCTCAGAAGTGCACTGGTATGATAGAGGGAAAAAAAACAAAAAAACGAGGGCCAAGGATTTTCCACATCCTTGTTCTGCCAACATTGCGTCCTTAGGCACGCTCCTGCCCTCTTCAGGGGAACAAAACACTCTACCGTGGCATTTCCATCCTATGGCTGTTAAGAAGAGCTTCCGTTTCACTGGAAACAATCTAAGAGAGGTTGGGTAAGAGCATTGTAATAGCATTTGTTTCTTGGTTAGTGCCCTACACCGAGCTGGCCAAAGTCTGGGAAAGCACAGACCTTTGAATGATGACATATTTGCTCCCATGTGATGGTGGCTGTGTTGGGGAAGACAGGCGGTAGAGGAGGGGGGATTATATCATGTTCCTCTTGGACTCTGATGACCAGATCAAGAGAGTAGAGACAGAGAGGGAGAGGAAGATAGCAGATGTAAAGAGAAAAAAACAGAGAGAATGAATTAATGTGAGAGCTCACTGTGATTGAAAAAAAGGATTGGAGAGAGAGAGAGAGAGGAAACTGATGCGAAGAAGACAGCCAGCCAATGTGACTACACGAGACATTGTAAATGACTATCCGTGTTTCATAGGTTTTTATTTCTCCTGGTGCACACATTTCAACGTTAATATATCAAAAAAACCATCGGCAATAGACAAAGCAATGTAGTGTAGTGCACAGCTAAAGGAGAAAGTGTTAGATATTACCCCTGAGAGTGTTAGCAGTACGTATGTGACGGGGTCTGACTGTGGAAGTATCAGTTGTCAGACCTCATTGGCTTCAGTCCACTTACTGAAACTCCCATAGGCTTTACAGTGTACAATGATTGCCAGACTTCTGTCATTGGCTGCTAGGCTACCCATGTGACCCGTCACCCTAAACCTCTGGAGTATGGTAACGTGATGCAGGTGACACAGCCCTTCCTCGACTGGTCATCGGTCAACTTACCCAGTGACCTGGTTTTTATCCACTAGACTTTAGCGAGTTTACTATAAGCTCACAAGTGTGAATGTCTAAGGTGCCTGAACAAGATAAAAACATCTCAAAGTGTATATCCCTAGTGTGACTGTAGAGCAAGTTGGTATGTCATTATTGGGTCATCCATAGCTACAAGCATCGCCTTCAACAATCCCTCATTTTGTGATTAAAGGTTTGTGTGTTGCAAACTGGCACAGACAGTGAACAAGAGCTGTCAGCTGTGATGCCTCTCCAGATTTGAATCATTTTTTGACCCACCCCCATCACCACAATTGCTTAGGTAGTATCAGTAGGCCTACAAATCTGATCCACTTGTAGTGCAGAGTAAAGAAAATGAAACTCTCACATCATCTGTTTTTGACTTTCTATTTCTGTTTCTATTTCTCTCTCTTCTCTCCTCTTCTTTTCTCCCCTACCCTTTTCTCTCCACGTATCTGTTTCCTGTCATGCACCACACTGATGTCCTACCCTACGTTCTTGTGGAGCATGCGGTCTTCAGCCTGGGTTGTATCCAGAGGCAGAGACCTTATGCCCATTGCTCAATGACACATTTACATACGGCCATGTGCATCTGCACTTAAGCTGCCCCCGGCACACTCACTCTTCTAGCGAACAGACTGTTCAAGGCCCTCGTTCTCTCTCTCTCTTTCTCTTTCACTCTCTCTGGCTTCTCTTCTTTCTAATTCTTTCCCTCTCTTGTTTTCTCTCTGCCATTTTTTTTTTTAACTAAAACCCTTATCTCCGCTCTGACTCTCAGCCCTCAACTCCAGTGAAATGCATGCATGACTTGTTTGCAAGTCCCCATTCGCTAATCACTAGCCTCAAAAAAAAGGAGAAAACAGCATGGAGACTCACTACAGCTTATGGACTCCACGTGCTGGCGATAGTGAATGTTGCAGCAGTGGCTCCTGCGGATTATGAACTTCTGAGACAAGAGGATAAGTGTCCTTTTGTCTTTTTTTAGGTTTAAATCTTCAGCTTAGTTTTACCCCCCCAGCCCCTCCCCCCACCCCAGAACACGATGGCCAGCTTTGCCTTGAATTCGGATCGTCAGGATTTCCCAATAAAGCTAACAGCCGTCACCTTGCCAGCCAAATCAATTTTATCTTGATGAACCATCATTTACGAAATCACATTTTGTGATTCCTTTGTGGCTGCTTTGGCTTCTTGAATGACGATGAATGATTGACTTTTTTGGGCTGTGGTTATGTAAGCTTTGCTTGTGTTAACATTGGACTCCAATGTGTCCCAGCGTGTTGTCTGATCATACTTCCAAAAGGCTCCACCTGAGATCGACTGCAGCATCGGACTGTTGCCAGCTCCATTGCTCAATGTGCATATGTCAACATTTATGCACCCATGGAAAAAAGGTGAATGAGTTGAATGGAACTGCCATCAAAAAGATCAAATGATGTTCTGAAATGACCATTTTAAAAACGTTGAAATGGAAAAGAAGACTGAATGCAGTAGGAATATCAATGTCCAAGTGAGAGCCTAGATAAACACTCCTGTCCTTACAGTCCTTATCCCTGCTGAATGAAATGAGCAGAGTGCTGTTTGGGGTGAAAGTGTGGATGGAGGCCATGTGTGTTTTTCCTCCACAAACCTTCCTGTGTTGCCCTGTCATGTCCCTGTGCTCAAGGCCGGGACAGCTTGTCCAGTGTCAGAGCCGGGGCTCCTCTGTTTGCTCATCATATGGCCGCCCAGTACAGGTTTACATTAGCCTCGCTACTGAGCATGCTTCTGCTCAAGTGGGCTGGGATACTGTCTGGGAACGTGGGTGTGGGGTTCATATCGGGCTATAGGCTTATGGCCTCCACTCCTCCTACTCTCATTCAATCTTTTTCTATCGTTATTATCTCTTACTTCCAACTCACTCACTCTTTCTCTCTTTTACTATCACATACATGCTCACGCACAGAATCTCTCATCCACTCCATTTATCCAGTCCAGTACACAGACACTCTACCTCACAGACAATCTCTTTCCTCTCTCTCTCTTTCTCTCTCTCTCTCTCTCTTGCTCTCTCTCTCTCTCTCTCTCTCTCTCTCTCTCTCTCTCTGTCTCTCATTTTCTTGTAGTCCAACAATGCACATCTGTGCTCACTTGCAGGAGGTTGTGAGCATGTGTGCTTATTTGTGTCGTGTACGGACCAGTTGGCACACAGTTCAAACAGCTTCTCAATTAGGTTCTCCCCTTTCTTTATATGCTCAATTAAACTGAACTACAGCTTACCTTGCAAATTCATCAAGATAGAATTAAAGTCTAGAAGCTTGTGAGACAGTGTGTTAGAAATGCAAATGAATCTGACACAGAAACGGGTGACTGCCTCAGGATGATATTATACTGTATGTGCAATGATAATTACTCGCATAGTGGTAATCCCAAGTGAATGTAGGCAGTTAAGTATTTGAGACATAATGCTGTGCATCTATACACATTCAAATTATGTGAAAATATAAAGACTATTACACTGAAAATAATCTAAATTCTTAAAGCACACTCCATTCAAACTCATTCTCATCTCCAAATGGATAGATAATGTTTTCCTGTTGCCCTGCTGTCTTTGAATAATTCTCCATGTAGGGCTCTGAACACAAACTAACTGAATGAATGAAGAGTGAGAGTCCTCTACCCAGGGGAGACCTCGCTTAACACCACCGCTCTGTCTGGATGGGATCCAACCTACTCTCAGACTGTGTTTTGGAGGGGAAAAAAAGAACAATGGATAGAAAGAAAGAAATGAGCTGACTATGAGTACAGTTGGCCATTTCATAGTTATTTTCTTCTCACTGGGAACTTTCAGTTGTCTTGCTCTCTCACTAAGTCATCTCCCTTGTTCTCTCTCTCTCTTTTTCCTTTCTCTTTCTCTCTCTCTCTATCTTTCTCTTTCCCACTCTCCCCGCCCCTCTCGGTCCAGTAACCCCATGCTGTAGCAGATTGCTAGCGGGAAGCCTTCATCAGAGAGCGCACCAGAGGGACCCGAGAGAGAGAGAGAGAGCAAGAGAGTGAACGAGCGAAAGGATAGCTGTACTCAGAAAGGTATGCGCTTTCGTCTTTTTCTCATTAAAACTATTTTCGTTCTTCTATTCACTCCTTCCCAGAGGAGGCCATGGGAAGAAACAAAGGGTGGTTTCCAGTTTCTTTCTGTTTAGCTCTTTTCAGTTTCTAACCCTTCCCTGTGAATGGACCATTGCCTGTGTTAAGCCTGCGCAAAAATTCAGTGCCCTAAAGCCACATTAGACATTCTACCTGCTCAAATGGCAATGGATGAATGAAAGTATGGCTGTGTGTGCGTGTATGCGTATGTGAATGTTTGAGTGTGTCTGTCTTGAGGGGGTTGGTTTTGTATAATATATCTTTTCTAATTTTCTATTGTTATGTACTGTAGCTACCACAAATCAGCCATTTGTGGTGCTTTTAACCTTTCCCAGAAAAAAATGGTGTTACCAAAGTTCTTTTCACCCTCTTATTACCTGATCTTTATTTTATGCCACTCTTTCACATTGCTAGAAGACTACCATTGTAACCATATTTTCTGTAACCATTAATTGTGCCCCTTGTGAGGTGGACATCTGTTTGTTTCACTCTTAGATAACAGATTCAGGAACAAGTGTGTAGTTACGACTTGTACTTGATATCTACATCCTTGGTGCAAAATGTGTGGGTTGGTGTTTTTGTGTGTGCCATCTGTGGTCATGTTTGTTTCAGATTTCTTTGCCCAATTTCAAAATAAATAGACAGGACACCGGAGCACGTCTGAATCCACCAGTGAAATGAAACCCTTCCACACTTCTCTTCCTCCATGTGGTGCTGTTACAGCCCCGCTAAAGTCTAATCTGCATGTGTATTTTAAGGACGATGCTTGTATGTGTGTGTTTCTAATGGGCAATGAGCCATTAACCACATCAATTAGGAGATATATGCTGCATGTGAATGTATAGGAGGAGGGAGCGAGAGAGAAAGAAAGAAAGGAAGAAAAAGAAAGACTAGTTTAAAACTGGGTGGGGACTTCTGCTAAATTATAGAGTGTTAATTGCCCCCAACAAAGCCACAGCAGGGGTGTCGCAGGTCTGGTTGTGGTCTGGAGGCCAATCTGGGGTGGTTTGGCAGGGAGTGCGCCCTGACAGAACAGCCCTCTGCCAAACCGATTCCCTAAAGGCCATGGAAATGGGATTTGCATGCACAATCTTTTCCTGTAGGCACCCCAGCATCACAACAGTGGGTGCAACACTAATTAGTGGGCTTTGAGCGATCATCTAATTGATAGTCTATGTGTGACAGTATGACAATGATGGTGCAGTCGTCCATTCATTATTTTCTATCAATTCTTAGTTATAGCAAAGCTTTCCTTTCTGTGCTGATGGAATGTGGCACAATCCTGGAATGGGTGGTGCACAGGCCCGCCCTGATTGGGTCAGGGAGCATGTCTCGGATTGTAGTGATGGCGATGCTCGTGTGGAGCACGTCAGTGGTATTGTCTGTTTAACATTCCAGCGGAGACGGCTTTTCCATCGGTAGCTCTGTGTTTCACTCAGTCGGTTGCCTGGAAAGACATTGGTGAGATGCCAGGAGTAATCCTCTGGGTGAGAGAGGAACCTAACCTGCCTCCTGCCCCAGTCTGAGGGGACAGGCATGCATGTGGAGACCTGCTGTCCGCCAGGAAGAGTGGGGTGGGGGTAGTTGGGGCAGCTGCAGGACTCACCTGAATGCCACCCTGATGAGGCTGAGCTTGTGGTTGCCCCCCCTTCCCCACAACCCTCCTGCCCGCATAGACACATCATGACAGAGTTCAGCTGAATGGGCAGGTGGTAGGGAAACCACAGACAAACACACACACACACACACACACACACCCACACACTAGAATTATCATGTTATGTTCACATTATGGACATGCACACTCACTCACAGACACACACAATCATGCGGGCATCCCACACAGGGCTTACACACAAACAAACAGGCATTGCATCACATCAAATCTAAAACCAGACACTTTCATGCACACTTCCCTGCATGTGCACGCAAACACACACAAACACACACAAACAAACTCCCAGAGATGCATTCCGAACACTGCTAGCACTCACAGAAATCACAGACACATGTTTTACGAACTGACTGTGGCATTTCTCTCTCTAAGATTCAGGCCCTTAATTTTTGTGTTGAAGGGTGGTGATCCTTTGCTTATTTGAATCAGTACAGAGACATGATACACATCTACACCAAATCTAGGGACAATAAACTAACAATACAGCAGAGGTACAACATTGAGCATTGTGCACTTTCTCTCTTTCTTTCTTTCTTTTTTGCCTGCTCGTCTGTCTGTGATTTCTTTTTGTTTTTATTCTCTCCAACTTTCCTGGAAACTATTCCCCCTCTCTCTGTCTGTCTCCACTGCTAGCCTGCTATGAAAACATCAGCAGAGTACAGTAGCTCTCTAGAGGTTCAGAAATGAGAGGCGTCGTTGTTTAGCGATCAGACAAAGGGCTTGAACCTGAGGAGGGGCCCCGCCACTGAGTCACCACCCCGTGTCCAGCTGCTCGAGAGGCTGCCCACATTCCTCCTCTTCCTCAGGCCTGCCTCTACCTGTCCCTGCTAAGGGGCTGGCGGCAAGGGAAGAGGGAGGAGGTGACTGCTCCAACCTGTAAACCGCTCCTTACACCTCCTCTTACTCATTCTGCCCTCAAGGCACGTGGACATTTGAGTCATCAAAATGCATGTGTGTATCAGTGACAGAGAGAGAGAGAAAGAGAGAGAGGGAGAGAGAGAGAGAGAGAGATAGAAGAAGGGAAAGACAGAGAGAGGAAGAAGTAGGAAGAAAGACCAACTCATTTATTTATTTTTGAAAAAGAAAGACAAAGTCGACATTCTTTTCAAGTTGTTTTTGTTTGGGTGGTCTGCCTTGGCTTCTGTGCGTGGGCATCTAATATTGTGCTTTTGAGCGAGCCCCTCCTTGTTTTTACAGATCTAATGTTGGGCTTTTGAGCGAGCACGTCCTTGTTCTTACAAATCCAAGAGCGCTTGGCTGTATTGATCCATCCTCTGTGGCATGGCTCAGATTACAGAGACACAGCGGGCGGCACTGAGCCATCAGACATCAGAGATGTGTGTGTGTGTGTGTGTGTGCGTGGGTGGGGGGGGGGGGGATACAGTGGAATGGTTACAGTGGTGTGTGGAGTGGAGTGGTATGAAAAAGTGAAGATTATAGACACATTTGGAAGTGAAGGGAGCATCAGTTTGGTGCAGTGGGTAATTGAGAAGGACTACCTTTATTTTAATTGGCCTTAGGGAGAACATAACATTCACAATTGAAAGAGTGTAAGATAAAGGTAGGAAACCTTAAAGAAGCATTATGTAGTTTTGGTCTTAATCTAGCAAGCTCCCCTCCTAAAAAGCACGCGGACACACCTGGCAAACACCACCAGCAGGCCAGTTGGCACTGATAAAAGCTGCACCCTGTTAAAAAATGATTTAGTGCATAATATGCTGCCTAAGGCTATGTAATGTGCCATGCATAGTAGGGCAATTTTTCAGTGAAGAGCACAGTTGAGGGGCGCTAACAGAGTACTGTGGGACACAGAGAACACATTAAACTCTACAACTATGTGTATCTGTATGCACCCAAAAATAGGAGGTCTTCTGGAATATTCAGTGTGTACAAAAGTTTGGTGCGTACACACATGGTTCAGCTTTGCTCTGCTTGTCATTCATTTTTTCTGGCTCTTGCACGCCAACAAGCAGTGGCTTTACCTGTGGCAGAGGCTTTGTTTGACTCACAGCATAACAGACTCTTATTGCGATTCTCACTCATTCAAGGAGACCTCATAATTAACCCTCAGGTTATGTCTTCATCAGTTGGCTTAATGAGTTTCACACCTTTTCAGCAGTAGACTCTAAGTGCTTGCCTGACTGCAGACACACTGCATTGCAATGTGTCTGGAGACCACGGGAGAATTTGGCCTAAAATGAATTATTGGCTTGTTTACAGTATTTTATATTTCTAAACACCTTCTGAAGCAGGATTCAAACAGATGTCAGAAATGCAGATTCAAACAGAAATTATCAAAGCGGTGGGTTTCTAGAAGGAAAGTATCCATCGTTTGCAGTGGACATCTCTCGTTGCACATTCCTCAAGTCACATCTAATTATGAAACCACCCTGACTAATGTGCTTTAGGCTGAGAGTGTGTGTGTCTTCATGGTCCATCCCATGTGCAAACCAATGTGTATCAGCACTGACAACTGTGATTCATTCACCATGACCTGTTAAGGATGTACAGTATATGGGTGTTCTGTCATACGGTTATATTTTGCTTATGTTAGTCTTCCATGAGCAGTCCTCACATTTTTCTACTGGGTGTATGAATGTCAAGATAAGCTTTAAGACACGCCCAACATTTTTACGGATGCGACGAATGTCAGAAAATGCAAGTCATTGCATGGCTACATCTGAGAAATACATTTTTTGTTTGTGAATACACAATTTTTTCTTCCTTTGTGCTCTTAGTTTAAGCTCAATAAATCACACTGAAGCATACAAATAAAAAGCCAACAAAGCAATTTTTGAATTACTTGTCAAAATATTTAGAATTTGTTCAGAAGCAGAATTTTTCTGACAGGGATATTGTCTCCGAAGAGAGGCCACATCTCAATTACCTAAACAGAATTATCTGCCATGAACATTCCTTTATAGAGTAGTCTGTAAACAAAGACTAAATGGGCCTATGCTGCAAAAGAGAGTGAGACAAAGAATGAGACAGATATAGAGGGAGAGAGGGGGGTGGAGGAAGAGGGAGAGAGCGTGAGTTCTGTTAGAGGATGGAATCTGTTAATTGATGGGAGCTGTTCATGGAAGCTCTATCATGCTGAAAGCTGGTTCTGGGAAGGTTCTTCCTCCCCCATGTTTAAAGATGGATGTCATCAGGAACCAGACCCTATGATAATGATGATGGAATGTGCAGCAACAGGATGACAATGATAGCAACTTTAAACAGCTGTGTTTTGTATGCATGCATCTTTGTGTGCACGTTTGTGTGTGTGCGCGACTGTGTGTGTGCCTGTGTAGGAGGAGGAAAGATGTTAGAGGGGACGTGCTGCAGAGATGAAAATAACATTATGGACAGCTTGTTGTTACAGGACAGTCCCTCTTTAATTGACACATCAGAACAACTCCACTGTCTCATTTCAGATTTTTCCCATACATAGGATGCTATTTATACACTACAACAGATTTATGACTTACTGGAACTTTCTCTTATAGCTGTAAATCAGCTATGGACAGATGAGTTGAACTGGGGAGTGAGCTGAACTTAGCAATGATGGGGAGGCGTTTTTAAGGGAAGAGCAGGCTGAAACAGGAGCCCTCTGCTCCTCAGAGGCGGGGGAGAAAGGAGAAGGGAGAGAGGAGAGGTGGAAGATGACGTCCCAGCGGCAATGGCTGAACTTTCATGCTGGACGCCTTAATGAGAGCATGCTGCACAGAGAGCAGAGAAGGAGCTGTGCCATATGGGAGTGATTATAGGTAGGTGTGTGTGTGTGTGTGTGTGTGTGTGTGTGTGTGTGTGTGTGTGTGTGTGTGTGTGTGTGTGTGTGTTTGTGTCTGGCTGGCCGGCAGCGCCCCCCCCTATAAGCATGGCTGCAGGGGCAGACTGCTAACCTTCGACCCGGCTGCCCACCACATGCTCCTGACTTGCAAACACTTTCATTTTTCATCACATTTTATTTCTCCCCCCATTTCATCCCCACAAAGCCATCATCCAAATCCTTTATACACTCAATGCAGCCTTCTACCGCTAATTAAAGACTGAGAAGAAAGAGTCACTTTTTGTGAGTCAGATTCACATTTACCAAACAAATGGTGTTAGCATGTTATTTGTGGATGCAAAAATTGCATTTTACCATGACAAATATTTTTCAGCATACCAAACGCTATATTTTGTCATGCAGTAATGACACGATGACAGAATTATAGGCAGTTTATAGGCAGACTGTTCATATTTCAGAGTCTGGCGCTGTACCCACCCAGAGCTGGGACTCCCACCAGACTGGCTGAGCGCTCTTCCAGCTCCACCCAGCAGCTCTCCCCTAACTCCCCTCCGGTCAACACCTCACACAGAGTCCGGGCTCTTTCCAGTGATGGCGGACAGCTCAGTCACCTGGCTCATGGCTCCCCTGGTGGGGGAAGGTGGAAGGGGGAAGAAGGCGCTAGACTAAAGGGGGTTAAGTAGCTGGCACACGCTCCCGGCAGGGTTAATGATTAAGAGGAGAGCTGGAGCAGGAGGAAAGGAGCAGGCAGGGGTCTTTTGGAGGAGTGAAGGGAGAGAAAGAGAGACTTGTGGGGGGAGTGGACGGTGTGTGTGTGTGTGTGGAGGGGGGTAGGGTTAGGGGGGCGTGGACCACGCTGCCGTGTTTAAATCCAGCTGGCCACTCCGCCGAGAATGTAATCCATATGTGTGCCGTGAGTTCAGCTGCAGGAGAGAGAGAGGCAGAAAAGAAAAGAAAAGATATTACCCCGCGATTGTTTCTGCTCTGCTTCGTTTTTTCATTCTCCCTCCCCTCCTTGAAATTCCACTCATACTAGGCCCCTGCACTCTGGCAAAGCTTTCGTAGTCCACACAGCGAGAGAGAGAGAGAGAGAGAGAGAGAGAGAGAGAGAGAGAGGGAGTTTGTGAGGGAGAGGTAGTGAACAGCAGACAGCGTCCAACGGTCTGGAGAAAAAGCACAGAGGATGAGCGAGGGAGAGCAAAACAGGACGGAAGAAGGAGAAGGAGAAGGAGAAGAAGAAGAAAGATCAGTGAGGTAGGTCCACTCTCTTCAAGCCTCTTTCTGCCATTGTTCTCTTAGAGTGATATTCAGAGAACCAGCAGCAGCGGCAGCAGTAGCAGCAGCAAAAGCCCCATTCTGCACTGGGGCAGCGTGAGCACCATCTGGATGGGGAAAGGAGCGGAGACCATGTGGTGTGTGAGGGGAGCTCAGAGAGGGAGAAAGGGTGGTGGGTGTGGAACTTGCCAGCCATGGCAGAAACAGGGTCCTGTGTGATCACAGCACATGGAAACCATCCATCATTGAACAGAAAAGAATAGAACCATAACTTTGTTAATCAATCTGCTTTGTTGGGTTCTTTTCTCTACTCTATTGCACTTTTGTATATGTAATTGTGAGTGGTGCACACAACACTTTTTTTTGCCAGTGTGCAGGTAGTGAACCCTTTTTTATTCTGATATGAAATGCTCCTGGAGCTATTAATGACTAACCAGTGCATTGAAAAGCCTACCTCCCATGGCTTTGCACAATTGGCTGTTTGTTTAGACCTTGAGTCACTTGCTGAGCTCTGGTATCAGCCAACATGCAAGCTCAGGTTAGATCTGGAACTATCTGTTCTTTCTAACCTGAAAGGTGACTTAATGTTAGCGCAGATAACTTTATGTGACGTGATTTTGCTTTGACCACAAGAATAATTTGTCCGAACAAAAGTTGTTTTGCAACAGATTGATAAGGTGCTACCTTGAACAAATCGGTTTAGTTTTGAAAAAGGTCCTCTCTCTCTCTCTCTCTGTGACCCTTGGCCTTGGCTCCTTGTAAAACACTGCTGCTAATTGCTGCCAATCTCACAAACCTGGTGACCTGCTGGGGTAAATCATCAGCAAGGCCTCTGCTGTTTATCAAAAGCTCCTGCAAGGAACGAGAGACTCCACATAAACTTCAGTTTGCTTCGAAAGAGAAAAATCCAGCTACTGCTTTTGCTTTGATGTCTAGCTGGCAAGCCCAATTCTAACACACCTATGTTCTTTTACTTTTGATGCAAGAAGAGAGTTCCATTGCATGATCAGACATAGAATCTTGCAGGCACTGTGGTGAAGATACTGGAAAATAGATCCGAGCCCTTATTACTATAAGTAAGGGATAATTGATGACACAGCATTCGGGTAGCAGAAAATAATGCACCTTGGAGGTGGTAATGCGGTTACGACACAAAGCAGTGTAAAAATCAGTGTTGTCCTTGCCCAAATGAAGGGTGACGGTCAAAACTATTTCAGACATATGTAACAGGTTGCTACCCTTAATGCTATTGTCACTAATTTGTAACTCTGTCACAAGGCATCAGTTAATTTAAACTTTCACAACGAGCATCGCAATAGGGAATTCAACCAAGCCGTGGTATAAGTGAGGAATATCACACGCCCATGTGGTCTTGGCCAATAGGAACAGTCGAGTTATGTTTTTACATAAAACCCACCCATCCAAAGAGTGTATCTCAATTAATGAATGGATTTCTTGGCTAACCATCTGCCATAGAGTGAAGCGAGATAACTTATCATATTGAATTCCACTGCTGTTTTTGGGCCTTTGAACGTGCCCTTGCACATGCATGTGTGTGTGTGAATGTGTATGTGTGTTTGCGTGTGTGTCTTGTGGAGGGGAGTGTTCGGAAGGGGATGTGGTACATCATTATGGATATGGATATCTCGGCCTCTGGGTTAAGAAGTGGGAGTAAAACACTCAGAAATGTAGGAGTCTTTAACTCTGCCCCAGAACTCCTGGTCTTGGCAAACAGAGATGGCTCTGGCTTCTTCCCTCTGGAGGAATGCCTCTAATTTAAACACAGTTCACTTGAGCTCAAGTTCAAACTCTGAATGGTCACACAGACCAATTTGCTGTACTGTCTCCCCACTCAGTTCTCTTCTACACTATCTATTGGGCTTAGATGAGTTCAGACCACACTGCCTGGACAGGTGGGACCAGCTGCTGTAAGTGCTGCTGATCCATAAGAATGTCTAGTCCTACACATTCCATACTGCCCATGTCAGGACTCCTTTCAGACTAGGCTAAGACCTTAAATCCTCTCTCCCAAGATAATGAAAATGTTAGCGTGAAGAAGATGTATACAGATGTAAAGAGAAGGGTCTGTGATGGATGAAGATTTAGTGTAAGCATGACTATTCTAGAAAGTTTTCTCACTCCCATATGAATAAGTGTTCTTACCCCCAAGCAGGTGCCATCTGAAGACAGACACCATAAATGGTGCAGAGAGAATAGACATCAGTTTAGTTGGAGCAAGCGAAGGCTCTGTTTGATCACACTAGCTTGGAACAGTTCTGCTGCTCTTCTGTTGCAGTCCAAAGGCAGACAGACATTTGTCAAAACAGTGCAGCTTTTTCCTGTTTACGTATTTTGGCATTCGAGTGCTGTGTAAACACAAGCATGTCAACTGAATAGCAGTGACATACTTACATGTGTTTGTATCTCAAAGGTCATTGTACCATTCAAGCTATCTTTGTTTATGGAAGTGTTTCACAGAACCTTGTCGCTTCCAGAATCTGTTTTGCACCAAAACGTCTGTCTCGCAGCACGTCCTGTAGTGCCTAGCTGCCTGGTTGTCCCACAGCAAACTTCCCAAAACTTGACCTGGCAGGTAATCTGTGTGTGACATCTGTTGAGGATGCTGACATGCCCTACATTTCTCTGCCTGCCCGCCCGGGGAACAGATTGGCATGGTTGACTCTTTGGCTGTCCGACTGGCCGGCCAAACGCAAATCTGATTGGACAGCCCAGCAGAAGTAGGTTGCCGTGTCACCTGCTAGGGGCAGGGCCTGTGAGTTTGTATCGGAATGCCAGAGTGATCCGTGGCATGCAGGTGTTAGGAGGGGAGGAAGCCAGTTACTCAGCAGGTACGGTGATTTAGTGCCAGAATCAAGACGATTTGTTAACAAAATACTTCCGCTGATGTTGTGGGAAGTTGAAACCCTGTTGGTTTATCTCCTTCAAAAGCACTTATCTGTTAGCTTGCATTTGATGACATGAAACGTTCCTGATTTTGAAAAAAAAAAAAAACAAACAAACAAAACAAAAAACAATCTTTTAAAATAGAGAGATATCCAAATACACAAAGACCTCTATGTTTTCTAAAGGCCTGCTTTTTAGTCTGGTGGCTCCAGAGCTTTCAGAATCACTCTTCTGTGTTATCTCATCCAATCATCCAATCTAGCCATGAGTAATGCTGAGTGCACTGAGGACAGAATAACAAGTGAATACCAGACTGGCTGTCACCGCTTGACTTAAGGAGAAAAATATGTTTACACTGCCGGGGTAGCTGAGACAATGAGCATGGTGAAGAAACGCCAGGTAATAATAGATATGGTGACGGTGAATCGGGCGGTACTTTTTCCTGAGTGAGTATGGTTCTCTCTATTATGTGCTACAGCCAGTATGTTTTGCACAGGCACCTGGAGTCAACCCATACAGTAGCAGTAACAGTTCCTGTAACAGCAGTAACAGTTCCTGAAGATCCTGCTTAGGGTTCCCACGGTTCCCATTTCAGTTTGTGAAATACACCGTCTGTTTCTCTAATATGAGTCAGCTAGAATTAAGGATAGAAGTTGTGCTGAAAGAGCCTTATGTAGAGTGTTTATATCACTCAGTTTGTAAAAATACCAGAGTGAACAGTTCACAGAGAAACCATCTGGGGTTTGTATTTATTTAAGGTTTGAAATCCTTGTTCGCATTCTGCCAGACCTTGCTCGGGAAAGATATTGCGATAGCGATGGAACATCCAGTAACTGAAAAAAGAACAGAAAAACAAAGGATTAATTTTATAAATACACAAGAGAGCATCCTCTGTAATCCCCTTTGGTTTGTATCGATGGAAATTGCACACGGACAGATTGGACAGTCTGAGTGGATGACTGCAGAAATATGAAGGGGAAAAGCAGGCCATTGCTAGCGCATGCGCTGTAAGACACTCACAGACAGGTAATTCATTATTTATGGCATTTCACACTGTAACGTACATGTGTCTGACTGCTCAGAGGCAGCTCTCTGCCTCCTTCATCTTAGGTTCTGTTGTCCTGCTACTGCTAGCTGGCTAGGAATGGGTCACCTTCCATCACCCACTGAAACATATTAAGCCTGCTACCGCTGAGAGGAATGGGGGGGACAGAGGGTCAAGGGATAGAAGCTAAGCTGTCAAGGTGTAGAAACTACTGGGAACATGATGACATCTGAGTCTGCCTAAGGCACAAGACTGTGTAATGTGCTGGGCAAGAAAATGACCTTCTGAGATGCAGGTTTTAGGTTGGGAGTGCATCTTGGAATGGGTTTTGTACTGTGGTTCAAAGGCACCTGCTTTCCAATTCAACACTTTTTAATCTCTGTTTGCGAAAAGAGCCATTTCAGCATTCTGTCTCATTTTGTGCTTGCACTGTATATATAGTAATGGTGGATTTGAATCACTGACTGGTTGCTCCACTGAACAGTAACTTAGGAGGACTAGGTCTGATAATTACATCTAAATGACCTGTGCACACGTATAGCTTGAGCTAAGGTTGAGTAAGGACTTGCTTGCTGTTATTGAAGAAAACCAGTGATACGTGGGGTCTTGAGGCAAGCCTTGACAGCATGCAACTCTACACCGCTGGGTATCGACGGATGTAAATGCATCATACAAATCGATACATGCAGACTTGACTTAATAGCCTGTTATCATAAATTAGGAATGGATACCAAATACTTTCCATCTCTCCGAGGACTAGGAACGCTTCAGCGGGATGGGGTTGTAGAAAAATGCCCTGAGCTTTTACACCGCTACACACACAAACACACACACACACACACACACACACACACACACACACACACACACACACACACACACACACACACACACACACACACACACACACACACACACACAGAAAGTGATGTAACTCAAGCCATTAAGAATATTGAAGGGGGAACTCCCTGTATCGCTTACCGAAACTCCTGAACAGCTCCAGGACAGGCACTATGTGTAAACAACTCCTCAGGAACTGCTCTTTTCTTTTTCTCTTTGTTGCTGCTTTCTTACTCGCTCATTCTTTATTTTTAAGTTAATGTCATGCTTATTGGGGTTGGCCAAATATTATATTGACAAACATCAGCCTTTGACAATTTGATCTGGTTTGACACACATTTGCAACTCAGTGTTTTTCTGCTTAGCTGTGACTGCCAAAGAACCTGGAGGGAGTTGTAAGCCATCTACATAAAACGACTTGGTTGCTTTTGTGGAATAAGAAACTGTTTGGATAGGAACATCATGGTACTATAATATGGGGTAGGAGTAAGATAAATGTAAGGGAACGAATGGACAACCAAAATGCCCATTTAGAAGAGACAAACCACTGTGGGCCCACCTCTGGCTCGAAGATGCTTGTAGTCTTTGGAAGCGTTGTCTGTGATATTCTGAGGGATAATTGTCTTTTGCTTTAGCAGTTCATCCAAGCCATCCGTCATGTAATACATCTCATGTCATGCATCTCCTGTCCCGCTTAACTTAGTACTGCTTTCCTGTCCAAGACAAGTAAATCAAATATGCTATCTTCGGCAATCTTCACAATGGTTTTCATGGAGATCTGTAATTTCACTGGAGCTAAGGGTTACTTTGGTGGAGACTAGCTATTCATCAGACTCTCTCCAAGATTCTAAACTTGAATGAAATCTATGCCTGTTAATCATTGTGAGCAAATTACCCGCACTCTTTAGAAGAGAATGACTGTTTCTAAAAGGGGCTCGGACATGATTAGGAGTGTGTCTAACGTAGGTTACTTTGACTAATATGGCCATCAAAGCCCCAGCCAGAGCCCAGCTCTTTTTATTGCTGACCTTGTTTGAGGATGAATTATGGATTTAATTATGACCGTGTGTACCGGAGAGCCGGCCAGATCCCAACGTTCAGCTACGGCACAGTGCAGTGCGATGCGGTGCGTTTTCCTGGGTCATATAGAGAGGGGATGGGGGGGGGGGGGGGGGGTTTAGGTGGGTGGAGCGTTCAAATTCGCTGCACCTGAGTGGCTGACATTCCTGTTCTACCTTCCCCCCCGCCTCACGACAACCTCTGTCCTATCCGTGGGTCAAGCTGACATGACTGTTCCCAGGGGAGGCTTGGTCATGACTCTCTCTCTCCTCTCGGCGTTGGGGGCTGGGGGATGCATCCACATCTCAATCTGGGCTCTGACAGACAGGTCTCGAGTCCCACATGCATCTGTGGTCTTAAGTGCCTCCGGCGGGAAAACAGAGTGGGGGGGACAGATAGAGAGGGAGCGGAAGATAGAGAGAGGATAGAGGGATAGAAGGATAAAGGGAGGGAGAGAGAGAGAGAGAGAGAGAGAGAGAGAGAGAAAAAATGAGAGACCCTGCAAGCAAATAAGCTGAGTTGTGCAGTTCTGGCAGTGCCGGAGAGCTCATGAGGGAGATACAGAGAGAGGTAGAGCAGAGGGACAGTGAAGAGCGAGAGAGGGAAGGAGTGCGTGAGAGAGAGAGAGAGAGAGAGAGACTGGCTAGGCAACAGCATACATTCTCAAGGAGAGAAAGGAGGACGGCAATTATTACAGCCAACAGCCCGCGAGGCAGGCAGCCCTATAAGGGTCTCCCTCTGGCACTCTTTCACCAGCTGCTTCCCAGCGTTGCCTCTCTCTCTCTCGCTGTCTTCCCCCTGTCCTGTGCAGTCCATCCCCAGGCTGGCTTCTATATGACTGATCCGGGGGACGATGCTGAAGTTCCGAGCCGACCGGAGGGTGAGGTAGGTGGGCGGAGAGGAGTGGATGATGGGAGAAGGTCGCTACGCGTGGTGGTCCTGGAGGACAGCGGCAAGGCGGGAAGGTGAAGTTTATTGTGAGGAGGGGGGGCGGGGGGATCTGGCAGCTGCAGATGAGAGGAGAGGAGAGGAAAGGAGAGGAGAGGAGAGGAGAGGAGAGGAGAGGAGAGAAAGTCAGAGCCGTAGATTAGTGGGACGACTGCAATGCAGTGCTGGAGGGAGACGTGGAAGGTGTCTTTTTTTCCCCCGCACGTGTGTTTGTGTGTGAGGCGTGATGTGCAGAGCGTGTCTGAGATTCGTGAGCGGGGTCTGTGTCTGTGTGTGGACGTGTGCATTTCTGTCTCTGCAATGACATTCGTGTTCTGCCCTAGCCATGGTGAGCATGCAGAGGGATAGCTTTGAGGGTCTGAAACCATGTGTTTACCTGTGGACTGTGTTGATATACAGACGGGGAAATGAGAAGTCAGAACAGCTTTCAAATCTCACATATCTGCATACTCCTCTGTTTACATATGTTATGCAACGGCTATGTCATGCGACATGCACCAATTTAGTTTTCCTTTGGAGTAGTGAAACCTCTGAGTTTTCTATATAGGTTTGTAGGTTACTTACTTCCAGGCATGCTCAGTAGCAAGACCCTTTGAGACCAAACCAGATATACCACTGCTTTGCTGTCAAGTGCTTGACTGTCAGACACTCTGTGCTACAGCTTGATCTTATCGGAAAGTTGTGTTGTGTTCTGTTGCGTTCGGTTGTGTTCGGTTGCGTTCTGGTGTGTTCTGGAAATACAAGTCACTGGTGTGCACTGTGTTGGTTTAGGAGGCGCGTGCCTTTTGCTTGAGAGTGTTCTTGGCAGGAGTCCACTGTCCTTTCACCTATCAGTGTTTGTGCGTGCATGTGTCTGCGTCTTGGGGGATTGAGGCAACACAGGGCCCCTTTGAATGGTGCTTGTCTAGATGCCACATGTCCTGGGAAATAGGCTCATAACTTTTAGCCTCTCCAGGGCACTTCAAAGCCTCTTGTAGGAATAATATTGCCAAGCGGGAGAAAGGCTCATGTTTTACCTCAGCAGCCGAAACCACCAGGCCTCCTGCTGTCAAGGGCCATGATCCCCCTTAGAGACAGAACTGATAGCAGACATACACAAACATGTGTGGTCCGAAATAGGACTACAACTCCCAGCCTGCTTTGCGCAGAATTGTTTTGACTGCTGCCCTCAGTGCCAGATTTCCTGTGATGACTCCTACCCTGCTCAGTGCCTGAGAAAGCCCATGTTGGTGCCCACAGATGAGACTTGACAAGTTGCTGGCACTGTTCACCACAACCTAAGGACAAAACTGCTGTTGTCACCGCTTGCCTTTACACAATGCTCAGTGTGCCTTAGAGCCCTGTTCAGGGCTGGATAACATAACACCTTATCCCATGTTAAGCTGTAACTTTAGAAAAGATCCTGTTTTCTGACATGTTCTCTAAGCAGGAACAATTAAGGCTAGGAAGCTGCCAGGGAAAGCAGATAGCCTGTGTTTCTACTTTCCTGTTTTTCCATATCCATATGAAAGCAACCCAGCAATTGCTTTTGCTTAACATGTTGCAAGAGCAAATTGCATATTTAACTGTGTACAATACTGTGTTGGTTGTACACACAGCAAGCAAACCCCTCTCCTGCTTCAAAGGTGATTAGTGTATCTCAAAATTTAAATAGTCTATGATCGAGTGATTTCCACATCCCCAAAAACACACACACATTTATACGAGACACAGATTAGAGGAGTGCCACTGATAGTCTGACTTTATAATTATCCCTGATAAATTAAGAGCGTTTGACTGCTGATGTGTTATGATCAATAAGCCTCCTACATGTGTTCAGACACAGACCCTCCCCTGATTCTCTCTCTCTCTCTCTCTCTTTCTCTCTCTCTCTCTCTCTCTCTCTCTCTCTCTC
>NC_137908.1:14653124-14940624 GCF_963457725.1 Sprattus sprattus | reverse complement strand
AGTATCTCTTAGTATCATCTGTTTGTTAATTTGAAGCTGCCAGACAAAGCAGAAAGCCTGTGTTTCTACTTGCCTGTTTCTCCATATTCATATGAAAGCAGCAGAGCAATTGCTTTTGCTTTACATGTCGCAACAGCAAATAACTTTAACTCAGGAATATTTCCAGGAAGTACAATACCGTGTTGGTAGAACACTCAACAAGCAAACCCCCCCCTCCTGCTTCAAAGATTAGTGTATCTCGAAAGTGTCTTTTTGATCGAGTGATTCCCACATCCCCCCCCACACACACACATACAAAGCACAAATGAGTGGAGTGCCACTGACAGGGACACGTGCTGTCAGGGCTGTGCTAGGTACAGTACTGTCCGGCTTCAGCTCTGGCGGATGCTGCCGTGGGCAGGGGCAGAATGAGGTCGTCTGCAGAGCAGAATGCTGGAAGGACCCTGGGGCTTCAGTTTGGTCCAGAGGCACTGCAGAGACATGACCTCAGAGGCTATTCAAGGAGTCTAGGTCCAAACTACAACCCAGCCTCATCCACTTTGTTTCACCCCATGTTGGACTATAGATTTAAAATGATATGCAATACATGTAAAATTGCCTACATTCCCATTTTGCTGACCTATGCTGGTGTAGGCTCAAAGTATTCAAACAGCGAAAGGTTTAGTGGGAATGTCACTACTAGTATATGTAGGTTGTAAATGCGATATTCTATATGCTAATTTCAGCATATGTTTTGAATACACTGCAAAGTCGTTCTCTCCTTCCTTGCTCTCACTCCCTCTCTTACCCCCTATGCCAGTGACTCTTTCGCTATCTCTCTTTCTCTCTCCTTATCCCCCTCTCTCTCTCTGTCTATGTGTTGTGTTGACTGTGTTGTCTCCTGGGGCGCTTTCCTCAGCCCAGTATCCGCCGCTGCACTTTTGAGACTGAGCGTGCTCCGTGCTGTCTCAGCTCATCAGCCGTCATCCCAAGGTCTTCCTCTTTCTTTTTAACGGCAGCCTCGAAACTGCTCTCTGTGACGTCACGCAAAGATTTAATGGATAATTCATCACTTTCCCACCCCACCCCATCTGCGTTGAGTTGCAGTAGTAGTAGTAGACGCAGTAAACAGTCTGGAGTGTTGACTCGAAAGCAGAGCGACTTTCTTAAGACATGAATTCTTTCCCCTATCGTGTAGTGTTGCCTCGAACTGAATAAGCCAGAGCTGGCTGTGTGAATGTTTACAGCTTGAGCTGGACGTGGATTGAACGACGGTCCGGCCGGTTTAGCCAGGCCTCTGTCACTGACACTGTGATGTAATGGGGATATGAGCGGTGTCTTTTACACCCCCAAGACCTTCACTACCAAAATGTCACCCTTCTGTTGTTTTGTGATTGTATGTGTTTTTTGCTGGCTTTGTCCTTGAAATCATTTCAGCTCCACGTCCCCATCTCACTTGACTCCTTCCTGTGAAATGAGCCCTCTGGCAAACTTTGTGTTGTTTGCACCTCACACTGACAGCACCTTTGAACTGTTCCATCTCCCAACGCTTCAAATGTTCCAACATTAGGAGTTGCCATGAGTTTAGCTCAGCTGCATGTCATGCTAAAGAAGGGGTGCTAAGAGGATAATGGTGCAGAAAATAGACCCATACTGAACAATAGTCCCTGAGATTAATGATACCAATAGATATCTTGTATAGGGGGACTGTAGACATGCCCCTCTGTCTGTGTGCCTTGATAAGGGGCTCAGTGACGACTCACTCCATTGTAGAGCTCCTCACAGTAATAGCCTACCCTGTTTGTCTTGTGGCTAAGGCCATATTTGAGTGGCATGAGAGCTGACATTGATTATAACATGATTATTTATGAGCTTTAATTTGGAACCTCAAAAGACCTGCAGGAACATGTGCAAACCCTTTTTTTGTTTGCGACCGTGGAAGGAATGTACTCCGTGAAATGTACCTGGGGAGATGACCTTTGACCCTTCCTGCATGTGTATGCAGTGGGCCCATGCTGGGGAGGGTAGTGAAGGTAGCGTGTTGTTGGACTGCGGTGGCCTGCCTGTGACCTGCCCAGTGTGTTCTCTAGCGTGACGGTGTAAACATGGCCAAGTGCTGTGACCCTGACAGTCGCCCTGGCGGCTGGCATGTTTGTGCATTCGGGTACATGTGAGCACATTCCGATAGGAGAGCACGGTGCGTACGCCGACCCCGCACTTGCCGTTTGGTAAACCACAGCAAACACTGAGGGAGAGCTTTGAACTCTCCCCCTTTGGGCAGCTGGACTAATGGTTTGTTTGTTTTCCCCCTTTGTCACCTTGTCAATCATGTTGTCCTTGTCATCTAAGGTATCACAGTGGGGCAACATTTTCAGTTGTGGCAGGGTAAAAACTGAAATAAATACTGTAATTAGAATGTTATCGGTCTATGCTTGTTGCTAAAGGTGTCCAGGCAGGGAGTGGTACGTAATCAGTGTTAGGTTATTCCTTACTGGAATAATCGGTAACACTTTCTATGAAGCCCAGCGTTATAGGGCCCTATAAGGACATTATAAGGGCCTTAATAATGACTTATAGCGATTGCTACAATGACTTATAGCTACTTTATAACTACGTATAATGTCTTCCTGATGACTCATAATCACCTTTATGATACATTATATCAGTTCATTATGAATGGTTATAATTAAAGACAGAATAATGCATTATAAAAATATGTGACGGGTAACACTTGCTATGAAGCCTGCCTTTATAAGGTCCTATAAGGACATTAATGATGACGTTTAAAAGTAGCTATAAGTCATTATAGCACTCTTTATAACTATGTTTAGCATATCCACAATGACTCATATCCACTGCTCTGAAACGTTATGTCAGTTAATTATAAATGGTTATAATCTAAGATAAAATGATGCATTATAAATATGTGATCATAGGTTTGTGTGGGTAATCATGAATCCTATGAAGCCTGCATATATGAAGCACTATAAGAACATTCATAATACCTTTAAAAACTAGATAAGTCATTGTGGCACTCATTATAACTATGTATATAGGTCTTCACGGCACATCATAACCACCATTGTGATATATTATGCAAAAGGGATATAAGATTATTATATTGCTAGGTGCCGTTCCCATGTGACACCAGAAATCCAAGAAAAAATAAGCAAGTTGAAAACTGCTGGGGACTTGCTCCTGATGGCCGTCCATTAAAATGTCATACCGTATGTCACATCAATAAGTTGTCTACAGAAGGCTTGCTGTTTTTTTTATTTTTAACACCCTTACAATGCTATGTTCTGGGCAATGTTCAGCCAGTGCTGATTTAAATAAAAGGGTTTTCATCTGTATTCTGTTGTATCCTGTTGTATTTACTGTCAGCACTATTAACAAGTTCATAATGCCTTATCTTCTCTTCTCTTATCTTATAATAATCTTATATCTGTTTAAAACAAAATTACTCTTTTGTCACTTTACTTAAAGCTGACAAAGTACACTTATATAATCTCATATCTGTTCATAACAACACCACCCTTTTGTCACTTTACTTATAGCTGACAAAGTCCACTTATAGGATCTTCTAAAAGTTTATAATATTCTATGTCTGTATAGCAGCTTAGTCACCATACTAATACACATTAATGAATATGCATAATATATCACAAAGGTGGTTATGATGTGCCGTGAAGACCTATATACATAGTTATAATGAGTGCCACAATGACTTAACTAGTTTTTAAAGGTATTATGAATGTTCTTATAGTGCTTCATATATGCAGGCTTCATAGGATTCATGATTACCCACACAAACCTATGATCACATATTTATAATGCATAATTTTATCTTAGATTATAACCATTTATAATTAACTGACATAACGTTTCAGAGCAGTGGATATGAGTCATTGTGGAGATGCTAAACATAGTTATAAAGAGTGCTACAATGACTTATAGCTACTTTTAAACGTCATCATTAATGTCCTTATAGGACCTTATAAAGACAGGCTTCAAAGCAAGTGTTACCCGACAGTCACATATTTATAATGCATTATTCCGTCTTTTATTATAACCATTCATAATGAACTGATATAATGTATCATAAAGGTGATTATGAGTCATCAGGAAGACATTATACGTAGTTATAAAGTAGCTATAAGTCATTGTAGCAATCGCTATAAGTCATTATTAAGGCCCTTATAATGTCCTTATAGGGCCTTATAACGCTGGGCTTCATAGAAAGTGTTACCTAATCGGTAACACTTTCTATGAAGCCCAGCGTTATAGGGCCCTATAAGGACATTATAAGGGCCTTAATAATGACTTATAGCGATTGCTACAATGACTTATAGCTACTTTATAACTACGTATAATGTCTTCCTGATGACTCATAATCACCTTTATGATACATTATATCAGTTCATTATGAATGGTTATAATTAAAGACAGAATAATGCATTATAAAAATATGTGACGGGTAACACTTGCTATGAAGCCTGCCTTTATAAGGTCCTATAAGGACATTAATGATGACGTTTAAAAGTAGCTATAAGTCATTATAGCACTCTTTATAACTATGTTTAGCATATCCACAATGACTCATATCCACTGCTCTGAAACGTTATGTCAGTTAATTATAAATGGTTATAATCTAAGATAAAATGATGCATTATAAATATGTGATCATAGGTTTGTGTGGGTAATCATGAATCCTATGAAGCCTGCATATATGAAGCACTATAAGAACATTCATAATACCTTTAAAAACTAGATAAGTCATTGTGGCACTCATTATAACTATGTATATAGGTCTTCACGGCACATCATAACCACCATTGTGATATATTATGCAAAAGGGATATAAGATTATTATATTGCTAGGTGCCGTTCCCATGTGACACCAGAAATCCAAGAAAAAATAAGCAAGTTGAAAACTGCTGGGGACTTGCTCCTGATGGCCGTCCATTAAAATGTCATACCGTATGTCACATCAATAAGTTGTCTACAGAAGGCTTGCTGTTTTTTTTATTTTTAACACCCTTACAATGCTATGTTCTGGGCAATGTTCAGCCAGTGCTGATTTAAATAAAAGGGTTTTCATCTGTATTCTGTTGTATCCTGTTGTATTTACTGTCAGCACTATTAACAAGTTCATAATGCCTTATCTTCTCTTCTCTTATCTTATAATAATCTTATATCTGTTTAAAACAAAATTACTCTTTTGTCACTTTACTTAAAGCTGACAAAGTACACTTATATAATCTCATATCTGTTCATAACAACACCACCCTTTTGTCACTTTACTTATAGCTGACAAAGTCCACTTATAGGATCTTCTAAAAGTTTATAATATTCTATGTCTGTATAGCAGCTTAGTCACCATACTAATACACATTAATGAATATGCATAATATATCACAAAGGTGGTTATGATGTGCCGTGAAGACCTATATACATAGTTATAATGAGTGCCACAATGACTTAACTAGTTTTTAAAGGTATTATGAATGTTCTTATAGTGCTTCATATATGCAGGCTTCATAGGATTCATGATTACCCACACAAACCTATGATCACATATTTATAATGCATAATTTTATCTTAGATTATAACCATTTATAATTAACTGACATAACGTTTCAGAGCAGTGGATATGAGTCATTGTGGAGATGCTAAACATAGTTATAAAGAGTGCTACAATGACTTATAGCTACTTTTAAACGTCATCATTAATGTCCTTATAGGACCTTATAAAGACAGGCTTCAAAGCAAGTGTTACCCGACAGTCACATATTTATAATGCATTATTCCGTCTTTTATTATAACCATTCATAATGAACTGATATAATGTATCATAAAGGTGATTATGAGTCATCAGGAAGACATTATACGTAGTTATAAAGTAGCTATAAGTCATTGTAGCAATCGCTATAAGTCATTATTAAGGCCCTTATAATGTCCTTATAGGGCCTTATAACGCTGGGCTTCATAGAAAGTGTTACCGAATAATCTGTCGCATAGGCGATTGTGATGGCTGGAGTTAGTGTATAACGGGTAGCTTTGTAATAGTTGTAGTGTTGTGGCGAACATATGGTATGATGCCAGCATCAGCCTAATCTCTCCAAAATAACCAAAACTTTCCTATCGGAAGGGTGTGCCGGTGTGAGAGCCGTGACTCATTCATTAATGATTTTCAACATGCTTTACATAGATTTAAAAAAACAGGAGAGCATAGAAGCACGGCTTAGCTAATAAAGGAAACACAGGACTTGTTGTTCAAGTCGGCCAGTGCCATACGGACTCAACAAGCTTTGTGACATTTCGGGCAGTGCTTATTTAAAATGAATTATTTTGGCCAAATGATGTCTGAATAGCTCTGTGGGATTCTCTTTTTAACTAAGTAACAATCAGAGATTGGCTTTGGTTCAGTGTCTCCCTTATTTCCTCTGTCTCCATCTATTTTCTTGTCCCCTTTTTTGTGCTTTTTTCCCCTCCAATCTCCATGCCAGCAAAGAGAAGCAGAGAAAAAATGGTTGGCCATCAGCTGCTAGTTGTTGTGGTTTAGCAGCATGCTTGCTGTGCTAGGAGTTCAGGAGGACATGAGCTCGCTGTATTAATGAGTATGACAGAGGGGGATGGGCAGCTTCCATACATTTATGTGACAGAGATCTGTCCTATTTAAACTGGTAGTCAGTACACATTTACACTGATACTGCCAGTCTGTGGTTGTGTATTGTCAGCTCACTGTTGAAATGTCTTATTCTTCGTCATTTGATGTATAACATATTTTAAATATACTATGTGTCTTATTTTAAATATACTATGTGGATTTGTTGGTTGACCTTGTTGGATGAAGTTTTTTTAAGTGAGTTGTTCTATATCAATGCAGATTTGGGAGTGGTGTCATTGTGTATTTTCTTTTTACCAGACTTTTCTTGCTCGACTAGACCAATAGAATACTGTATATCCTGTGTTTGTGTATGTGTCTGAACAAGTGCATGTTCAGCTGTGTGTGTGGCTGTGTGTTTGTTTGTATGAGTGTGTGTGTGCACGTGAGATCTGCCTCTCTGCTGTCACCTGTGTGTGCGAGTGAATGCGGGCCCACCCATTGGCTGGGGGTGGGGCAGGTGCAGTTGGGCTGAGCGCCAGGATTCTAGTAACTCTAAGACACACACACACACACACGCACGCACACACACACACACACACACACACACACACACACACACACACACACACACACACACACACACACACACACACACACACACACACACACACACACACACACACACACACACACACACACACACACACACACACACACACACACACACACACACACAAACACACACACACACAGGGGCTGATGGCCATCTCCTCTCCTCTCCAGCTTCGTCACTGCTCAGTTCCCCTCAGCGCACTGCACAAACACAACCCCTCCCCCTCCCTCTCTCTCTTTCTTTACCTCCCTCCCTCTTTCTCTCTCTATCTCTCTCCCTCTGCTCCACAATACACACATGCTGTCACCAGCAGAGAGAGAGAGAACGAGAGGATGTGGGAGAGAGAGAGAGACAGCCCCTTTTGCATTCTCTCAGCAGCATACACTGACTCAGAAGAGTGAGAGGAGCAACAGCACACACACACACACACACACATACACACACCCCCACACAGCAGCCAGAGCAGGAGCAGCAGCAGCAGCAGAGCCAGAGCTGCCCGGCAGCTTGCTACGCTCGCTTTAAAATTTCATGAAGCGCTGCATTATTTAATTATCACAAGTGCTTCTTTCTATTTTCTTCCTCCTCTCTCCCCCTCGTTCTCTCTTTCTCTGTCCGTCTGATTTCGCACACCGCTTGCGTCACGTTTGAGTGTGTGGCTCTCCGCGCGGGTTTCGCTCCCTCCTGGAGTGCCGTAAAATGGATATCTATTATGGGATTCACCTGCAGTTTCTGTGGAGTCTGCACAGGCTGATGTGCTGCTGAGAAACCTGCAGTGGGAACGGAGAACTGCCTGCTGGTGTGTGTGTTGCCTTTTTCTTTTTTCTTTCTTTCATTATTTCCTTCTTTCCTTCAGAAGGTTGGAAACCCAATCCCGCTTGCCTGGTTTTCAAGGATTTGAATGTTGATTCCATGCGCTAATCCGACCCCCTCTGTTTTTGTCCCCTTCCGTTTGCTTCTCCCTCCTCCTGCGCAGACGAGAAAGAAGAAGGGGTGCTGGGGAGTCTTCCCCTGCTCAGCTTCCACGTCGGACCTTGTCAGCCTTCGGACAACATCAGCCGCAAGTACGCCTTTAAGGTCAGTATCCACTGCCTGCCTATCTGCCTTCCTTCCTTTCAGGGTTGGGGTTGCTGACAGTGTGGGGGTTAGAGTGTGTGTGAGTTGACACGAGTAACGCAGTGGGACCCTTGTATGTGTGTGCAGTCGCCAAGGAAGACTTGCGAGGCGAGGACAATGAACGAGTTGTCCCTGAATTAATGAGTGCTGAAACAACAAAATGCTGCTTGGCCAGCTCTCAAAACCCTGTCTTTACACTGGCCCTGCCCCTACAGTGGACTTTGCATCTGTACTGTGTGTATGCATCTGTGTGTGTATTTAGTGTGTGCGGAAGTGTGTGTGTGTGTGTGTGTGTGTGTGTGTATGTGCCACGGGCACAAATACACAGTGTGTGCCCAGACAGGCAGAGGCAGTGTCACTTTATATTCTCCTCAGGTCGCCCAAAGTGGGGACCGTCGGTGGTGTCGCTCAGTCGTACAGTACACTAGCTCCAACAAACACCCCTGCTTAAGTCAGTGCCTCTGTGATCATATTCCTCATCTCTCCCTCCCGTGGGTGGGTTCATCGCAAGGAGCTGCTAACACACAGACCTTGTTATCGCACTCCTCGTTATTACGCTGGCTGCATCATCCGGGAGAGGAGCCACTTCCCTGTAAACAGCTGATAGCTGTGGGTGCGCTCAAGCCTGGATCCCATTTCAGCTGCTCAGCCCCCAGCGCCCATAGGACAAAACATTGAGGCAAAGCCAAGATCTGGCGACGCGACACAGCTCTGTTTCATTAGCACACAATGTAGCAGAAACACTCGCAAGAATATCACCGCCAGCCTTTACACACACATAGACTCAGAAATGAACTCTGAGGAATGAGAAATGTTTGGGTTTAACAGGTGTACAGCGTTTGGCTTATGTGCTGCAGAAATGGCTCTGTATTTATGAAGGTGGCTTCATACCATTCTCTAACCACTTGAGGTATGCCTGAGGTTTCATGGACACTGCATTGCTGTGGATGTGCTGTTCAATGCGCTGCTTAGACAAATGTTGTAGGAAACTACAACTCCCCTACCCCCACAGTGAGATATTCTTATGGATGTATGGTGCATCTAAGCTCATTTTCAATACGGAGGTATTATTGCAGCTAAGAGTCTTCAGACTTTTGATGATATACTGGCAATATATGCTGGTTTCCTTGGAAGTGCTTTGTTTCTGCTGTTTTGATGTGATCAGTTTTTGTTTGGGGCAGGGACTTTTCAAGTTTGTACAGGTCTACAGCATTCTGGTGGAGCGGCTTTAAAAAAAAAAAAAAAAATTACAGTAATTTTTAAACTGCCCAATGAGGCCAGGGTTACAAAATGGGAGGTGTGTGTGTGTGTGTGTGTGTGTGTGTGTGTGTGTGTGTGTGTGTGTGTGTGTGTGTGTGTGTGTGGGTGTGTGTGTGTGTGTGTGTGTGTGTGTGTGTGTGTGTGTGTGTGTGTGTGTGTGTGTGTGTGTGTGTGTGTGTGTGTGTGTGTGTGTGTGTGTGTGTGTGTTTGTGTTGGAGTGTTTGTGTGTGTCAACTCTTTTCTTGTCTTTTACTACTTTTGCAGAACAGGTTAGAACACGTGGTCAGATAGAGCTCTAGGTAGGGAATACGATGAGTTAGTGGTTGCATCATTTGAACTGGACTGTGCTGTCAAATCATCACATTCCTAGGAGTTGTCCTGTTTACTGCAGGCTATCGCACATTATATCACAAAAGGGGGTGGCATTATTCTCATAACAATCCTCATTACTTTAGCGGTCCCACTGTGAGATTAAATTGACAGAGCCCTCTATAACCATTTGTAAAATACTACTATACGTTTTATAACCTTCATCTCAGTGGTTAGATTATTAAAATGTATTAAAACAACCTGATTAATGGAATGCTTTTTATTACCTGCGACTGTTTATGAACCGAGATGTTCTCACACTTTCTGCCAGTATATCTGTTAGATTGCTGTTTGTGGCATGAGTCACTTTGTGACTGCAGGGTCAGACACACTAACAACTAGTACCAACAGACGCCCACATGTACTGTATACATGTCACATGGTTTTGATCTTCTTGGACATATATGATAATCATTGTAAAGCACAGCACGCCAAGAGCGATAGTCTAATTGAGATGTCTGTACTTAGATGCCACATGTTTACAATGGAAATGGGTTTTAGACAAATAGACAAATATTTAGACAAATAGAGCCACTAATGTAGCTTGAAGGGGAACAGGACCCCACAGGACCCCATGCTGCACTTTGCTCTGTCGTAATAACAGAGAAACGTTAATGTTTATGGCTGTGTTTGTCTCCAGCAATCAACGTTATGAGGTCATATTCAATCAGTAATTGTAGGATTACTTATGCAGATAAGCCACCTGCATTTCCTTTCGTCACACCAGCAGATCAGGATTTTGATTCTGGTCTATGACAGTCAATCATGCACATGCACATGCACAAAGCATGCAGACCATGGGCGACACAGCATGTCTTTGTCTCATGTTTGTGGCCCTTGAAGGCCTGTTGCCTGAACTGCTGCCCTGTTGAAATGTAACCAAAACTGCACACGATCCCGGTGGTGGCCATGAATATTGTATCATGAACTCGGTTTAGCCGTGCGCTGTGTTTGCTTGCTTGCCATGACTTAAAGCAAGTCCAAGTTTTGAGGACTTATTGTGTGCTTCCCGTACGAGCTTGAGTGACAGCTGGTGTGTAATTTTAGCCTGTTGTCATTAATAGCCTTTTTAATGATGAAACACACAGCGCTCTGTCCTTCAGAGTGTTTCAGATGTATTTTTAATGCCGTATTTTTATCATCCCAATCGAACTTGAAGCATGGACTCACGGCTCGAGTCTTGTCAGCTACTTTCTTGCTTTGCTCCTCTGATAGGGATGATTTGGACCACTGTGCTGCTCGCTAAGGTACCGCTGTGCTCCTCTTGCAGTTCTCTGGCCTAATTCTGCCAGTTAGTTTCCTGCTACGACCCTTCAATGGCTTTGCCCTTAAATCTGCTGATTGTTAATGAAGGGGAAAAACTGATCCACAAACAATGTTAGTGCTGTATGTCTGTGGTGTGGATCCCATCTTGGTTCAATATTTGGTTTGAACAGAATGCATGGTAAAGCTTTCAACCACTTTTCAGTCTAAGTCTGCACATAAGAAGATGTTTGTTTTGGTAGGTCATAACCTGGACCTCAAGGAAATAAGTCTTTTTACCTCTGACTCTCGCATACTAGTTGCATGACTATGCTTGACATTCCCATGGTTTCCCTGAAGTTTGCATTGGTAAGTCTGTTGTAAAGACGTTACTGAGCCTTTGCCATTTGTACATTTTTACATTATGGAGTATCTGATCTCAGGTGTTTGTTTACTGATGAATGCCCATCTGTTTGTGGTAAAAAAAAAAAAACCCTCATGAGTCTGGGTCATGAATAGCCTTTGACGTTTGTTCTTGGGTAGACAGACCCAAATCAGAATTGGTTTGTTGTTTCTGAAATCCCTCACACTGATGCATCTTAAAGCCATTTATTGGCTTGTTCAAAGTTATTTTCTCTCTCGCCATGTCTCAGTACAGTACTGACATCTGCTTGAATAAAGCTGGGAAAGGAAACGTTTAAGGCTTAAAATCAAGCTCACAAGAAATTGAAAGTATAAGTTAGGGTAGTCTGTTACCTTTGTTATCATTTTATGCTGGGCTTTTCAATAATCTTTTGACAGTTTCTCAGCTTTTAAAATAAATAAACATATGATTTTTTTATCTGAATATTTTAGTACCATGAGGTCTATGAGAGACCTTCTTAACATGTAAAGCATGTAACTGGTGTAAAGTTCTGTGGTTGAAACACTCTTGAGTGTACTTGAACTAGTGCCCTGATATACTCTGTTAAGTGTTAACTGCTGAAGTATATGCTATTATCTATCCCCTCACTCATGCTCAACCATTTGGGCCCTTTAAATCATTGACTTTTGTCTCTAAAGCACTTGAAGGCAATAATAATTATTGGTGTAGTATTAGTGTGATAAAAAACTTCATACATTTGAGAACAGAGTTATATCTCATTAATGTCTGAAAATATCTTCAATTGTGAAGTATTTCTCCAAGATGCCAACATTAAAAAAAATATGTGCTGAATATTACTGTTTTTAAGAAGCAACGTTAACTTATTGCATTGATGTATTAATGTGTTGATTCCTTCATTAAGCCAATATCTCCACTGTGTTTTGGCAGAGCGCCATCTACTGTTCTGAGACAAAAGCTGCATGATTTCGAGGGACAAGGGAAGGCGGATGTGCCTGCATGACTTAGCTCTTATCCAGAGCCCTGGCCACTGCCTGGGCAGAGTGCAGCTCTGAATATTGACGAAGGGCTTCGGTTATATAACCAAGCCGAGCAGACGCTGCCTGAGTCAGTCATTTCAGCTTTCTCCCTTCCCAGCACCATCTCAGGCTCCCTCGACACCCGTCCCCGCACCTTACTTCTCACTTTCAACCAGTAAGAGTGGTGACAAATGTCATTTCATAGCGTCAATGAGTGTTTATCCCTTCTGGAACCAACACCAGCTCATGCAAGGTCCAGGAACAGAGAACTAGGAGCCAGCTGAGGATGTTTGTCTTTGCCTGTCTGGCAAAGGAGCTCTCTCTCCTCGCCCCTCTGACCAAGATCCCAAGGCACCTTGTGATGCATGCTGGGCAAGGCCTATCTTAGGCTTATCCCCCTGCACCCTTGCTCTGTGTGGACAATATTTATTCTCCCTTTCCATGAGAGAGGACACACCCTGGGCAGCCAGTCAACATTTCTCAGCACTCCTCAGCTGCTCTCCCACGGTTACAGACCATGTTTGTTGGTGGTGCTGTGGGTGCTGTGTTGAAGTTCAGGACGGGGGCATCTGTAGCTGCCATTTAGGAGGGAAAAAAAGGAAGTGCGAGGGCTGAGAACGAGAGCTAGACAGTGGAGGGCTGAAAGAGAGAGAGAGAGAGAGAGAGAGAGAGAGAGAGAGAGAGAGAGAGAGAGAGAGAGAGAGAGAGAGAGAGAGATACAGTTTTGTTGCCAAGTACATGTGCTGATGTGTTTTCCCAACAGACATGGCTTTTATTTCAGTCATTATTCTTCTCCACTGGCCTTTTAGCTTGTTGGTTGTCTGCTGTAACTGGCAGCTGGCGCTACACTGATACAAGAAACACTTAGTACCCATTGCCGTGCCAAATCCAAAGCTGTCCGTTTCACCTGTTAAGCCTACCTGAGGCAAGAAATGTACCTGGGACAAGCAGTAGGAGTGTAAAGAGCTGAATAGCTACTCTTGATGGTAAGCAACCCAGAATACAAAACTCTCAATTGAGTCTCAAGACTGAAGACAAAGGGAAGCCTATGGGGCTCTCCTGCTGTATTAATGGAGGCACTGAGAGGTTTTGCAGAGCATCTCTTGCCTTCAGTTTAAGTGCTTTATTTGTGTGTCTCCGCAGGATTTATGTGTTTTGGAGATGATCTGTACCCTGGGAGCAGTATTACCAGAGTCAGGGTAGCTGTGTGTGTTTGTGTGTGTGTGTGGCGTGTGTGTGTGTCGTGTGTGTGTCGTGTGTGTGTGTGTGTGTGTGTGTGTGTGTGTGTGTGTGTGTGTGTGTGTGTGTGTGTGTGTGTGTGTGTGTATGTATGTGTGCCTGTGTCTTCTTGTCTGTGTGTATGAAAAGAGATAGGCAGCAGGTGCACCGATATCTTTAGGCCGAAAAAATGCTCCCTTTGTCAGAAGTGTGTCTCATCCCACCGGCCGTTGATGAGTTCTGTCTTCATCTGGGCTCCCGTGCCAGAGTGTAAATATAGACCACCAGCACTCTTCCTATCTCAGCTCTGTCGTCCAGCATTGCTACATGTCCCAGCCTGTCTCACCTCACATGTGGATGGCAGCACGGGGGTCAAGTTCAAACAGCTCAAGGATACGTGAGAGCAAAGAATGCCAACATTTTGTCTTGCACCATTTATGAGCTATAAGGTTGTCAATCAAAACGCAATTCTACAGTGACGATTTGAGACACGTTAGTTATGAGGGTAGTTGTAGACGTGAAAAATATTGTTTCTGTAGACGGGGAAGAATGCTTTTATTGTGTATCACTATTGCTAAACCAGTTCACGGCAGGTGAGGGCATGGCCCAGGGACAACAGTTTAGTTTCCTTGGCAAACCTTTTGTTTGACATTTCTGTCAGCCGGTGTGGCTGGAGTGTCATGTGACTTGACAGGTAGGGGTGTGTCAAGGGGTATGAGTAACAAACACTGACATGTGAGAGTCGTGAATGAGCTTCATTGTCAGGTGTCCTCTGGTTTAACCCTCCTATTGTCCTTGGATCATAGTGACCCAAAATTTATAAAAAAAAAAAAAGATGTTTAATCACTTTCAGTGTACCTAAAAAAGGAACACCTAAGTTCAAGAAAGCTGAATCTTATGAGCAATGCATATGTTTTTCTATGGTGCATCAAAACCATTGATTCTCCCCTCCACACATTTGCACACAAATCTTTTGGATTTTGGCCCTCCTCATTGTGGAATATTACATAATCTACTTTATCTGGTGTAAAGGTGTATATTCTTCCTCCAAATTAGAGGATCAACCCCTCGGGCTATTTTGGCTGACCGAATAATGGGTTTACCTATGTTCACATTTTCCACACATTTGCAGTGCATGTGGCCTCCTGTGGGCGCTAGAAAGACAAAATCAGCTGACTTTTCAAACACCTGTTCGGTTGAGCTGTACTTAAATATTTATGTGCGTTATAAGATGAATCCCAGGTCTTAATGCCCCAAGGGTAATAAATGTGACTTTTTCTTAGGACTATAGGAGGGTTAAGGCCACAGCAGACATTCTCCTCAGGAAGTGTCTGGCTGTTTTGGTAGGTCATTATCCAGTTGCCGCAGCTGTGAAAATTTCCCGGGATTGTTGAGAGTCTTTAGTGTCCCAAACTTAACTTGATGTTAATGTTGTTTTCATCTCTTCAGAAAAAAAAAATCTTCAGAAGCTAAAATATGTTTGCTGGACATCCCTGTCTATTGGCTGGCTGTCAAACTGAAACTATTACCATTCTTTTGAGTCCAATTCCCAAATGGAGTAACACACCTTACATATGCTTATTTTGGAACGAGACTGGGCACAAGTATAGACTGTGATCTTCTCTGCTGTGTGGGCAAACAACAGCAGAATGGAAATGAAACTGCTTCGCTGTTTCAGGGCAGATCGCTTCTCTGATTCTCTTGTAAAACACTATTGGACTTTCAAATGAGGTTTAGCCTTTGCTTTCATATATTTTGGATATGATGTTTTTGCCCTAAACCAACAATGAAAGTCATAAATTGAAGATTTATTGAGGATGTTGCTGAAATGAAGAAGTTTGTGATGCTTTCTGTCCATGCTCCCATACACTGAATATGCGCCATTTCTCTCTCTTTCTATGCACACGTGTGTGTGTTTGTATGGTGCATTTTTACCAGTTCTAAATTGAACTGAATTGAATGTGAACACTAGTGCAACTTTACCCATGACTATTGTTTTCATGGAGGCAGGCTTGCGGCCATCTGACCACACCCCTATGTTGTCAGGGAACTATACATTCCTTTATTCTCCTACGTTTCCAAGGCAATGACCTCGTCTGACCTCTAAATGATTACAGTATATGTGTATCTGTGTGTTTGTATTTGCGTCTACTAGCTCTACTCTACCCAGAAATTGTACATTTCATGCATGAAACTGGTAGGTTTGAAAAGTAATGTTCCATTGTACTATCCTCACAAGCTTGTTGTTAATATAGCTAACCAACACTGTTGAATATGTCTTGAGAAGGGCCTGTTTAAGTCATCCCTACAATGCTGTGGCTACATCTACTTGGGATATTCTGTTGTGCTACAGGACTCTTCATTGATCCTCACATATACCTGTTGTGCCCTCATGTGGTTGCTTGTTTGTACTACAGGATACTTACTACAGCGTTGGTTCAATTTGGATAGAACATTATGAATAAGCAGCCTGAATAAACACGTGTATTTACAGACAACTGAAATAACTCATTGAAGAGAAAATTGAAAAAAACATTCTTATACAGGTTGTCATTCCTATGGTCTGCCTCAAGAAAGGTCTACAGACCCTAGGAGTCCCCTTGTAACCCCCTTCTAACATCCACACATGACTGAATAGCTGAGCTTACCCGTCACCCTTTTCCTCTGACACACACTGATCCTCACCCTTTCTCTCCTCTCCGCCCTCTCCCCTGCCCGCCTGTGAGGACCTGAGTGTGGCTCTCACCGGATGTCCTTGTCTGAGCTCCCCAAAGAACCTTATGTGTAGGTAGAAGAAAGTCATCCACTCCTCTCTCTCTCTTTCAGAGTTTCACTCACTACTGCATGTGGCCATTTGATGAATGGCTGGATTCACTGTCTATTCAAGAGCACCAGAGTTATAATAACAGCATGCTTTACATAGGATACAAAGGCACCGTTCATTACTGTTGTAGTTTGTCCTTTGATTTAAAATAAATTTGATTGATGAAATTATGATTGGCACGAAACCTGAACCCTAACAGATAACATCGGCTCACTGTCAGAAAACAATGATTGGTCGTTGTAATCTTTGGCTAATCTCCTATCATAATAAAAGTCACAGTGAGAGTCAGTCTTAGACCACAGGATGCTCTTAACTAAACAGTCAAGCCAAATGAATCCAGCAGTGCATGTCTGTCACTGTTTGAAACCATCCGCCCTTTGGGAGCAGCCTCGATTGTGATTAGGTCATTATTTGAATGTCATTTTATTATTGCAAGCTCTGAGATGGCCATATAAGGAGCTTCTTATGAAGTAAATTATGAAGGCAAATGCAAAAAGACCAATTGGGTATTCTTTAAGTCATGACTAACTAGCCTTAAATCACTGTTATTACTGTTTAAAATGCTAACTAACTTGTCACTCACCCAAGCATCCACACAATACTTTAACAGAGCTCTTAACAACTGTGTCTGAATTGACTATCAGATGACACAATGACAAGTAAACTGCATGTTTGCAACTGGTATGCATTATGTGATATGAGTTTTGCATGATCTGCCCTGAAGCTGTTCTAACATGGGAAGCTACTGACTTCTGTTTATGTCTGCTGACCTTTGTTTTACGTCTGCTGACCTCTGTTTACGTCTGCTGACCTTTGTTTATGTCCGCTGACATTTGTTTGTGCCTGCTGACATTTGTATGCCTCTGCTGTGTGTTGCAGGTGTGGTATGAGGAGGAGGCGGAGCAGGACGGGACAGACAGTAAGGGAAGCATTTCGTTCTGTCTGCAGGTGGGGCACCCAGGAACTCGTACCTACTACTTCAGCGCCGAGTGCCAGGAGGAACAGGAGGAGTGGGTGAAGGCAATGTGGGACGCAGCCAGCGTTCAGGTCTCTCACACACCAAGGTATCGCAAAACTCTCTCTCTCACACACACACACACACAAACTTGGACAATTACAGACTTGCATCTTACTTGGAACACTACTGACATGCCATTACTTGCTTGGGGAGCATTTTAATCAATAAAAATGCACTGCAAACTCTGAAGTTTATTTTCCTTGCAAAAGTCTACTTTTCCAGTTACAGTTTTTGATGATTTAGTCCCAAGTGTTTTTCCACAAGATAAACACACCATCACATGTCACATACATACAGACGTAACAAGTTTTACAAATGGATAAACCCAGTACCACATATATAAGCACACTCTTTTTCTTACACTAGATTTCTTACTTCCACACAAGAAGTTGCATTGAGTCATCACCTTGCGCTTCTCATTACAGCAGGAGCGATTCTGAACTCACCACTTCAGAGGAGCTGAACCACAACCAGGTGCCCAAAGACCCAGCGCTGGAGACCAATGGGGAGGCCGATGCCACCCAGAAACTCAGCCTATCCCCAGCCAGAGCTCGGCACAAGATGAACGGAAACGCAGACACACCGGAGAGCAGAGCACCCCCTAGGAGGCCTCAGGAGCAGGATGACAGGATGGGGGGGCCTCACCGGCCTCAGCATCCCAATGGCTGGGGGAACTATGGGCCGCCCAGCAGCCCGGCTTACCCCCAGGCCCAGCAGGGGAACCAGCGACCGGAGAGCGTGGCAATGCGGGAGAGTGTGGCGATGAGGGAAAGCGTGGCGATGCGGGAGAGCGTAGCGATGCGGGGGAGCGTGGCGATGCAGCAGAGCATCGCGCCCCACAACGTCCCGGAGAGGCTGGCCCAGAGGAAGAGCTCCATGACCCAGCTGCAGCAGTGGGTCAACCAGCGCCGCGGCATGGCCGCCCAGGAGGACTTGCGCAGGTAAGTGGACACAGAAACCACAAGAGTACATAACGGATAGGGGTTGGGGAGGGGACTGTGGCAAAGTGTAGATCATAATGTTGTTCACATGTGTGTTCCACATATAAAGTGTTTCCATATTATAATGTCTGTTTTGAGGCAGTTGGAAGTTGTTTGTAATAACTAGGGTTAGTTAAAACCTCTCAGCTGTAACTACCCAATCCTCCTGCACTCTACAGCCCCTCACGATACTACCCAGGGAACCCTGGCATGGCAGACTACTATGGTGGGTACGGTGGGTCACAGTACATGGAGGAGTACCCTATGTACCCGCCAGGCATGCGGCCGGACAGCATCTGCTCGGCCTCGGCCGCGTATGAGCACCTCCCCCCACGCTGGACGGCGGAGGAGAAGCGGCGGTCCCTGCGTGATGGCGGCGCCATGTTCCGTGAGCCCCAGTGGCACCCTGCCACACCGGCCCAGCCCTACTACGGCCCTGCGGATCCCCTGCACGGCTCCATGCGACGCCTCTCCATCCAGCCGCGTTCACGCTCCGTCCCGCGTTCACCCTCTTCCTCAGTCTCCGGGGGGCCCTACTCGCCGGGGCAGCACCTCTACGCCTCGCCCCTTCGGTCGCCCAGCACCCACTTCGACAGGGGGGGCCCCGGCCGGATCCGGGACGATCTCATCTACGCCAACCCTGCGGCTTACGGCCTGCGTCGCTCGCTCAGCTCGCCAAAGGTGATGCCCCTCTGTGTGTCAGACCCCCACAACACAAAGCTTTAATGTAGTACTTCATGTACTATAAAGTAGTACTTAATGTACATGTAAATTCAAATTGTGATAACTGGGCTGTTTTTGTATTACAAGCTAAATATGCTCGTGAAACAACTTCTGCTTTAACTTGAGAAAATAGCTTCTTTCCTTTGATTAAATCATGGATTTCCTAGTTGCAGGACATTCATGACTGACAAAACCTTTTGTCTTCCCCTTTAGTATGACTATCCTGGAGATCGGCAGTCCATTAGTCAAGGACTATACCCTTACAACTACCCAGCATCACCTGCTCAGCACAATAAAATGGTATTATACAGCTCAATACTGCTAAAATAACTGATGTTGTTGCAAATGTCATATGCACTTACTGGTGGAGCCGTTTTAATATGCACTTACTGGTGGAGTCGTACTGGTGGTGGTGGCTTTGCGGTTCCCGGCCCATGTGTGTCTCATCATGCTGCTCCAGCTCAGCACTTTTCATGCTCATGTCGTCCCCCCCCCCCCCCCCCTTCTGTCGCTCTGTCCATCTCCCCGTCTGTCTGCTGGGGCTTCTGCTCCTGTCTGCTGTCCGCCGACTACTTGCACCAGGATGATATTTTAGACCTGCAGCTTCAGCGCAATTTGGAATACCTTGATCAACAGGTAGGAAATGCACCCTCAGCTGTTACTGCGCTTGGCCTTCTACTTTGAGAGAACTGAAAACTGATTTCTTGCCAAAGTGGATTATTGATAAAGCTTAATAATTAGGTGAAGCTGTTTTGGTCTTTGACAGTCCTTTGTAGGGGTAAGGTTTGTGTAAGGTTTTGGCAAGGTTTCGGAAACAAAAAATATGATTTTATCCATTTTTATTTACTATCCTTTAAGGTATGGACTATGGCTATTGAACTAGAACTATCGGTAGTGCATTATTGCTACAGAATTAGATTCCGTATCAATAGATTGAATATTATCAGTCCGTTTTTCTTATTTCTGATTCCTTTCTGTACGGTTTATTCCCATTCCGTAGCATTAGACATGGTGCTTCTTAGTGGAAAGGGTAAAATGAACAGTTGGCTCCCCCACTGTGGTGAATCCAAGTGCGATGCTGAGTCGACACAGGGGCAATAAGGCACTGCTTGGCACGGGCACCTCTGATCGTTAGCGTTCCCTCCTGGACGCCCCTCGGAGGGCCCAATGGCCCCCTGTCTGGGCACCTCCATGACTCAGCTTAGTCAGGGTAGTAAGTGACTCTGTGACAACATAAATGCAAAGTAGAAGGTAAAAGCAAAATATTTAGCCCATGTTTTTGTCCGTGGCGATGTACATTGACTGTGAATTAAACCCAGGTTGACTGTTTATTAGACAACAATGCTCTTTACTGTACCAACTTGGGCATGAATCCTAAGGGGGTGCAGGCTATTAATGAACTATTGACGCGGATTCATAGCAGTAGTGCCAATCTTATTGCCACGGAATTCCGTAGCAATAGTCACTTTGTTTCTATGGAGTGCACTTACATAAGTGGCCTGTTTTCATTCAATGGCATGAAACTACTTGCTAGTTGAACTACTTGCCATAAGCAGAGAGAGGAGGGAATAGAACTATGTTTGACGGTAAAATAATAAAGATTGAAAACAAGCTTAATTTTCATTCTTATTAACAGTATTGAAAGGATGGTCAGTAATGTTACCATGCTACCATATAACACAAAGGATGTAGTGCTGATCATTGAGATTGAATAGAACATGGTGCATCAGATGAAGTTGAGTAAGGATTCATTTTATTCTGAAATATAGGCAGACATGATCCTGATGGAACTTGCTGAATATTCTAAATGTCTCAGGGTTATTGTCAGTGATGTTGTCTTCCCTTGACCCCACTACCTGTCATGAAGCACCTCCCACATTTGAACTGTCTTCCTCCTCCTGTGTCTCCTGTTTCCTGACTGCTGTCTTCGTCCTAACACTGACAAATCCTTACCTCCCTTAAAACCTATAAGAAAGACAAATGTATATGCAATACATATAAGAAAGACAAATGTGTGTTCAGGAATGTTTGCCTGAACTAGGAAGCATCTTCTCATAGCTGTGTTTCTGTAGTTTGCTGAACATGGTGCTAGAGACGCCAAGGGTGTGGATTCTGTTTACTCAACACATGCAACAATAAAGTATACACTCTCTTTGCTTAAGGTTGCTTTAAGGATTGGACCAATTAGTGTAATAAATTACTGTTCAAATATTGGTGAACAACTGTTTGCCATCTCGTATTAGTGTATTTGGCAACACCATGATTCATGACTTAGTGTCGAGACTTGCGGATCACGATCACATCACGGTTCACACGGATCACGGTTCACACACGGTCCCACTGTTTCGATCCTTTACACAACAAGAATTTCTGATGGGGACTTTTGAACATAAAAATATATGTCTCCATGATTGATGAATGTAGTTGTTGAGTGACAGTATGTTTCACCCCAGGTGACTGATGGAGATCACCTAATCAGCATGGTAACCAGAATGGTTAAGCGTACTTCCCCTCGACCAAAGTTATACTCACAAGTAAGAGAGAGGAGAGTCAAGCAGAGAGTCAGGCTTCATCTACTTTACTGTTTAGAGGAGCAGTACTAACCCCAGACTACCTTGGTCCAGGCTCATTCAGGCTGAATGACTCTAAACTGGGACATGTTTTTCGCTCTGGTAGTCTTGCCCCTAAAGATAGACCTGACTCTCTCTGGATGCTCTCTAGTGATGTGGCATGCTTGAGTTAATGTTGCTGTATTTTTTTAATTAATTTTTTGTGTGGTAATCTTTTTTTCATTTAAGCTCACTGCGTTCGTTTTGTGTAATGCTTAATGTTCATTACGTGGCGTGATCCCTGTTTCTCCATCTCATACTGTTTTGTTCTGTCAATTGATGTGTTCCATGTTTGTGCTGGTCATTACACAACTGTGAGTGGTCATGTCATAACTGTTGACAGTGAGGGGGGTGTGCAGCTGTTATGAAAAAAATTCTGGTGGATTTTGCTCGACCATATTTTAAATGCTGGAATTTGTTTGGTTTCTTTTTTTTAAAGTTATTGGTGTGGTGTTAGCTTCATAGCCTCAATGTTTTTTTCTGCTATTTGTCTCTGGAAATTATATATCATAGACACAAGACAAGACTATTCAGTGATATAATGATGTAGAGTAAATTTCCTCTTCCCTTTTTTTTTTTTTTTTTTTCTGTGTGTGTGTCTGTGTGTCTGTGTGTCTGTTTGTGTGTGATCCTGGTGCAGGTGCCTCCATTCCATGATGTCTATAGAGACCTTCATCCTACCCTGAAGCTCAATGAGATGGAAACAAGTGTAAGGCATTTATTCACCAAAGATTTTAGCCAAAGTTTTGTATTGCCTATTTCATCCTATCTCTATATGTGTGACTGAATAAAATGCATAGCACTATTATCACCATTGTCATTGTTCTTGTTGTTATATTTGAGGGGAGAGAGGAGAATGTGCTTTGTGAAACTGTGTGTGCGGAATTTGTACTGGCAGTAAGGGCACACTATGAGTTTTAACAGGCACTGTATTTCATTCTTGAGGCTATTAGACTTTATTTATCTGATATAGTAAGCATCATAATGACTGGCATTGTACTTTATTTTACTGCAGAAACTTCTGGGTCGATTGTGTGAACACCACCGATTTATGAAGGAACAGGAGGCAGTGGTCCACCGGTTGCGGATGGATAAGGTAGGACATTTGTTTAAATGGCTGTCCAGTGCCAATTTTTTTCTTGCAAATTAGCACAGAAAAAAGATTTGAATGAACTTGAAAAAAGACACTGAATATTCAGTGTAGTAGATGCAATACCTGTTGTTTGCATTTCTCAGGATACCCTCGAGGAGGCGCTGGTGGCCACGCACCAGGAGATGGAGATGTATAGGAGTCAGGCGATGAGCTCAGACAAGCTACAGATGAAGAAGGAGACTCTTCAGAGTCAGCTGATCAACATTCGTGGGGAGCTCTCCCAAGCCTCCAGTGTAAGAACAGGGGAATGCATTGTTTGAGGACAGGGGGACATGGGAGAATATTATTTTAGACAGGGAAAAAAGAGTGAAGCACGGGAGAGGATTGACGATAGAACTGGATTTGAATCAGTGAATTGTCTTTAAAAGGGTCAGGATTCGATGCTTTAGAGCTGGGGAGGAGGGATGTTAAGACTGAAAGGAAGGTAATACACCACAAAAAAAGACAGGCGAAGATGGCCCAAATCACAATGGACATTTGGTATAGGGATTTAATGTTTACAGTGGATGTATCAAAGACTTGGACTGCATATCCATTGATAATTTTATCCGGTACAATCTTTCTGTGAGCTTCCATACATCCATACACATGTTCCACTATTTCCACCTGGTGAATAAAGCTTTAAGCTGCATCAAGAGCCTTTTCTGGAGTCATACCTTAGAGGAGACATTCTTAATGTAGGCCCTTACTCTTCCACCAGGAGTTTAGAAGGAGTTATGTTTAAAGAGTTTCAAATCAAATTACTTGATTTGAGAACATTCTTGTTCCCCTCAGGCATTGACATCCACCAGAGTGGAGTTTGAGGCTTTAGAGGATGAAGTGAACGCCATCCATGGGGACCTCTGGGAACAACTAAATGCTGGTGGGCAGGTAAGACACTTGCTGTTTTTGATTTAGGAGTAGGATTATACCTAGACACAATTTTAAGGGGACTTGGGGAATGTTTTATATTGCTAACTTATTTATGAAGGTAATCAAAAAGACTGAATGGGAGTCGATATCAGGCTTTTTCAGCATGAAGGCACAATCCCACTGGCAGTGTTATCAATAGTTGATAGCCTCTGAATGATGGCTCATGATTAAAATATAAGTAAGCATTACAGTTCCTGACAGTATTCATGAATAACCTAGTAAGGGACATTTGAGACCCCTTCACTTCTGTAGTTTACAAAAAGGGAAGGAAGGAATTATAACGAGCTATCTAAATCACTTTTTAGGCTATCTAGCTAGTTAGCTAACTAATTAGCTGACTAGTAAAATGCCTTGCTAACTATTGTCTGTGTTGACAGAAAGTGAAACTAAAATATTGATACAGCCATCATAAATGTATTTTGTTGATAAGTTATTCCTCCACTTTCCAGTCTCCTGCTCTACTTTCGTTTCATGTCCTTTTTATTCCCCTCACTTTCTTCAATTCTCTTGCCCCTAGAGTGAACTGGTACACAGACACATTCAGAAGGAGTTCTGGAGGGTCCAAGATGTGTTAGAGGGGCTGCACAAGAGCAACCTCTCTCGTGGGACAGACACTGCTAAGCACAGAGGTAACTGCCCACACACATTTACAACAATAAGACATAGACTGGGCCTGACACAGTTATATCAGAGCATGAATAATTCACAAGTACTTCTAATGTCAGCCCTTCCGGGTGAATGTTAGCCGAGATAAGAACATTTAAGTCTGGATGTGTCACTATGACTCTATTCTGGAGTAAAATATTCCATTTCCTCTTGAAATTACATCTGATGTGCTATAATATGGGCTCTAACATCACATACACCCAAGACCAATGTTATTTAAGGCAATGATTTTAACTAGCAGAGCATAACTACATAACTCTAAAAATGTATGTTTCTTGAGTGAACATAACTCAGCTCTCCAGCCCTAACTCGAGTCTCTGTCTCTTCACACTTCCACAGTGGCTAGTGGGGCATCGGGTTCCTTCTGCACAAGTAGTCCTGCCAGTCCCCTGAGCTCTGTTAGCCTCACTAGCCCCCTGAGCCCCTTCTCCCCTGTCTCTGGCTCCCAGGTGTCCCCCACCAAGCAGACAGGCTCAGAGGTAAGCGTCTGTGGGCCCCGGCCCTCTCACATGCGCTGAGTGAGAAACCTCATTTGCCTTCTCTTTTCTTCTTCTAGAAGCCTCCAGTAAGAGTTGATATGGGACTAGAAGTTGTAAAGGATTGATCTCTTATCCTTCTCCTTGGCTCAAGTGTAGCATGTCAACAATGTTCCAACTGCTAAAGTAAAAATGTTACCCTCAAAAGTCATTCAAAATTGACCTGCTCATTTCAGTTTTTGTTTGCATCTTGTTCCTGTTTTAGCTAATCCAATTAAATCCATTTCTCCAAAATAGTAAGAAATTAACTATGGCCTCATCAGGCCTATTCGTTAGAAATGCTCATTTGGACTGAATGATGTTCAAAAAGATTCACAACGATGAAACAAAGCACCTTTGTGCACACACAGAACTTTATTTTGTAATAGGATTAGCTGACTTACATTTTGTCTGTGAAACCTTTGAGATGCTTTGTTGGCAATATTACAGATAGGTATTTTCTCATAAGCCAGCACTTTTCAAACTGTCATCAGCATTCTACCTTGTGATATTCTGTGCAGTAAATGCGCATTCATGATAGGCACCTATTCAGACATGTTGCTGGAGGCATATCACCGGAGCTCCATTTCTCAAAGCCTGCCATGAACCTCTCTGCGCTCCTCACAGCCTGGCTTCTGTTGCTGCTCTGATGCTCAGGGCTCTCTCTTCCTCCTCTTTCTCTGCTCTCCTCTACCTCCCTCTTTTCTCTCTCCTTTTCCCATATCTCTTCCTCTCTCTCTGCCTCTCTCTCTCTCTGCCTCTCTGTTCTTGTTGCTCTAGGACAATGGGCCTCCAAGGCCACCCCTCCCTAAGTCCTACCTCCCCTTCGAGACCTCCCCCACTGCCCCACCCTCTGTACCCCCCTTGCCCTCTTACAGCAGTGCCTGGCACTCTAGCAGCCTAGAGGACCCCTACAGAGATGACGACAATGACTACCGCGGAAGAAAGGTACCTCAGACACGGGGGCGGCCGCTCACTGAGAGAGAGGGAGAGGGCCTCAGGGGAGCCATTCCCCCACCCCTCTAAAAAGCTGGCACTGACGGACTCACCCCTCGAAACACCCCAAACACCCCCCTAACGTCACCATCCCACCCATTCCCCCTCATTCCCATCTCCTCTCACTTCACCCATCCTCATCTTTGCCACTCTCCCTCTATCAGTTCTTGTACCTCATTTCTTTTCTGACATCTCCTTCAGCTAGATTTACAAGCTTGTTCATCTGTGAGTAAAACTGTGGCGGACGGCCTGAGCAGGTACAGGACGGATAAGCCTGCTTCTAAATTATATTTCAAATGACCTTCAGGTTTAAATCCATGGAACCACATTTATGCACTCTAATTGGGTTCAAGCCAAGGTTGTTTATTTGCACAGGGGATTTTTCATTCTAAAAATACCTATCACAAAGAACCTTCACAAACAACTTAAACCACGTAAATCCACCATGACAAGTAGATTCCCTCACATAAACAAAAATAGAAAAATGTAAGCACCTGACTTGCAAAAGATTCCTTTCAATAGACAAGAGCTTCTGTGTTTAGATACTTTAGTGTCATGGTACTTGCACTTCACGTAATGGCAACGTTTAATCAAATTTGATTGGTAATCCAGAAGGTCCGGTTCTCAAGTATAGTCTCTCAGATGTTTGTGGGAAGTTGCAGGAAAAGAGCCTGGATTTCTTGTCACTGTTGGAAATCCTGCTGGTCCAGTAGCTGCTCAGGTCCAATTCAGAGGGTAGTGATCTGGTTTCGGTTAGATTGGCACTGTCTGGTGAGAGCTTGGTGACAACAGAAAACTCCCATGGCCAGAAACTAAAGCACCTGTCTTGAACTACTCCCCCTACACCCCTTTTAATTGACCCATCATTCATGTATAAACGCTAACTGCCTGAAGACTTTGTCTTGCCTAGATATGATGTTGTTTCTGATGACAGCATTATTTCCCATATAATGAGTTTGTAATGGTAGCAGTATCTATCTTATTGGTAAGGAGAAAGCATCTCCATCAGTGAGAGTAAATGAACACACTGCCCTCCAGTGCCAACCTGACTCACAAATCCACTCCCTATTGTATTTGCCATCCTTGATTTGTGTTGTTTGAGCTTGGTGATTTATGTGGCAGTGTCTCTGTTGCGTGTATCCGCTTGGCGAAATATTCCACTTCCTGAATCTGAGATTCATTCAGGAAGCTTCCTGTGGTGGCCTGGAGCAAAGTACAGTTTATCCATCTCGCTTGTTGATGTAAATATCACCTTTACACATTTGTGTATGTATACCTAAACTAAACAACCAGGGAATGCCCAAGATGGAGTTCTGTGTCATATAGTGCAGCTGGTTTTTGCCCCCTCTAACCAAAAATGCTGAAGTCAATCTTTTTTTGTTCCAGCAGAGGCACCCATCTGGAGATAAGACCAGCTATAGTGACCAGTACTCGGAGCAAACTAATGTAAACAAAGGTGAGATCTATAAGGTTTGCAAGCTGAATTTATCAAATCAATTCCGATTTTTATATAATTGCTTTTCTGGTGGTCTTTATTTGTAGCAGATCAGACAATGTGAACTCTTAAAAGTATTCTTGAATTTAAATGAGAAACCTAATGCCGACTCAGTGTGGCGTGTCTTGGACCTGTGCTTTTCCACCAATCTCTGGTTATGATGGTATGTCATGATGCTATGTTTCACGCAGTAGGCATAGTTCCTCCAGTGGCAAGGTCTCCCAATGAGGACCACACCAGGAGTTCTGCCCCCATCCATCGGAGAAATGGAAAGGTGTCCAATGGCCATATCTCCAGGGTGAGGCTCTGTGACCTAGCTTATAGCTTAATTTAATACACAGGTCAGAAGTTAATTGGATTAAATAAAATGCAGATAGATTGAGTTTTTGGACTGTGATCTACAGCTTAGAACTAACATATTAACATGTGTACAGTATGTGTCTTATATGCTGACTGGATTGAAAGATAGTAGCTATGGCGATTTTCCACTTAATGATGTCAGAGAAGAGGTGTGCAGCCTCAAGAACACCCATGGAGACCTCTGTCCTGCCACTCTAAGTTGGTTCTGTCTCATGCCTCAGGAGCGACCGAAGAGTGCAGTGTTCCCAGCAGAGGTGAAGTCCAAGATGAGCGTGGAGGAGCAGAACGAACGCATCAGACGGAACCTTAGCAACTCGGTCAGGGACAAGAGGCGCAGTCTGAACCTGTCCAGCTCCCAACAGTTAGACGTTGCCAAGCCCAGCTACAGGGTGGTGAGTCTGTCAGACAAATGCATGATAACTTTCTCAAAACCACAATGTGTATTGTCACTGTAGACATGCTTCTTTGGCAGTCTTGTGGCAATTTCTTTAATTATACAGCCTTATATGGCATTTTCCCATTTTGAAAATAATGGAACAAAATACACTGGCTTTCCTACCCTTCTCCAATTAAAGAGTTCATGAAAGAGTTCCATAATCTACCCCTGACCCCATCATTAGATGTAATATGTAGAAGTTGCAGTACATTTGTTGAAGAATCCTTATAGAATTCAAATGATCTGGATTCTAATATGATCCCTCGATGTTCCCGATCCCTGCCACAAATCCCTTCGTCTTATGCTCATTGTGAAGTTGTGATTATGTAATATACTTAAATGATAGGTCACATATAGGATTGTAGACAAAGAGGAAAACAGACTTGATGAAAAAAAAGAGATTGTGAAGATACCATGTGAAGTCATGTGCACCTCCTTACCAATACAGTTCTGTGTCATGAAGGTCAAGTTTATTGCATGTCATGTGTGTTTTTGGGATTTAAGAACATCGGGCTTAAAAATAACAGGAAACCAATTAGACAGTAGACTTTTTTTGGCACAGTTTGCAAATGTAATATTTTTTTTCAAAGAGGACTTGTTCCTTCCTTCCACAACTTTGAAGTGATGAGTGTTGTTGCTGAATAGGTGAGGAGGAGACAAACAGCACACGAGGTCGACATTAAAGACCTGGAGGCCGCAGTACGAGGAGAGGGGTTGGAGACGCCGCGGGAGGAGATAGCCCGCCTTCGGCGACTACAGATTGAGCCTCAGCACTACGACCTGGACATCAGCAAAGAGGCAAGGATGCCCTTAGTTCTAGCCTCCCAGGCTACAAACTGCAAACCTAAATAGCAAGGTTTCTGTAGATTGACCTTCCATGGTTATATTTATAGCCCTTTGCTGAAGGGTTTTCTTTTGAATGTCCTTCTTTTTAGCCTACACATCGAATTTTTAGTTTTAGGAAGATGTCATTTTAGAATGTTAAGCTTTCTTAAGGGCCTTTACTTTTACTTTTCTTGATTATTCTATCACTTCGATCTTTAACTGATGGTTCCTGAATGCTCTTTTACCATTTAGTTATTAGCACCAGACAAGATTTTGATCCCTGAGCGGTACTTTGATGTAGACCCCAGCAAACCTCTAAGCCCTGAGGAGATGCGTGAAAAACAGAAGAAAGTGGAGAGGATCAAGACTCTCATCGCCAAATCAAAGTATGAATAAGGAGTTTTTTTAAATGCTTTGATGCAATGCTGCATCCTAGCCAGTCACAAAGTATCTAGTGTCAGCTCTTGGTCTGCTTAAATTATGTGGTAACAAATGTCTCTGTATACTCCCCTTCAAATATATTTTTTTGTAATGCTTCTAGTCTTAGTTGAGAGTTTATCAAATAAATAAGTTGAAACTTTGTTGAAAGTTGCATAGCTACTTCTGGTTTGTCGTCACTAAACAACACAAGCATCTGACTAAATAGTTAGCGCTTGGTGCTAACAGCCGTCTGCTCTCTCCCAGCCTGCAGAACGTGGTTCCCCAGCTAGACGGCCCAGTTGAGGGCCAGCCCAACTCCGAGCAGCAGCTGCATGAGCAGGAGAAGCGTATCGAGATCTCCTGTGCCCTGGCTGCCGAGGCCTCGCGCCGCAGCCGCCTGCTGTCTGGTGAGGAAGCCTCCCCTCCCGAAGACCACCAGAGGCAAATCGCAACCCCGAGTGTCTGAGACCCCAACCTGACCCCAAACCCACTTGCTAACCATGTCCTGACCACCACCCCCCCACACACCCCTTTCACCCTCACATTGTCCTAACTCCTTCTCTAACACATCCTATTGTTGGATCACACCTGAGTCCACCATCATTGCCTGTGGCCCTCGGTCATAATCAGTCTTTTGACTCTTCTCCCTGTGTCACTCAAACAACACCCATTCCCAGTGTCTTAGCCTCTCACTGTCTGTCCCTGTCTATGCCACATTGAGTCCAACTACCCCTGTCTGAATCATTACACGATTTTCTGTACAGTCCAGACTCCACCCTCTCTGTTACAGCCTCAACCCCACTCATTGAAGTGTCTCAGTTCCTCTGTCTGTAATCATTTAGAGGTTTTTTTCTCGCAAGCATCACTCTCTAGAGGGCCACACACTTTACAAAGTAGTGTGACTTCAGAATTAAGGTTGCAGACTCCACTTTTGACAAAATTGTTTCCGATTAACCAGACACACCTGTAAATATTTACATAATTGGTACAATTTCACCCATGCATGTTAACGACAATGTTTGCCTTTCATTTCTCTTTGTCACAAAGGCCCAGCATGGTTCACCACAAAAAAAAAGCTGCCATAAAATCATATCACTAAATCATGTATTGACACCAAATATATTTATGCAACCTCTAATCTGAAGTCCATGCACTTATAATATCTAATTGTTTCTTATAATGCACAGGTTTACATGTACAAACTGATCAATAATATACACTTTTTGCTATTCATTTTGGGTATTACATTGAATGATATACTCTGGCACATGGCTGTACCTATCAAACTATTAGACAAAACAACCTTGGTCATGTTAATAACTGATGTTAGTATCTTAGTAACTTGGTCATGTTGGTCCCTCCATAGCTAAACAGTTTGTTCCACAGTGTGAGATTATACAATGTCTCTGACTTTCCACAAATGATTAAAGATTGTTTATTAGCAGAATGTCATCTTAAAAGTTGGCATGAAATAGACCTTTACAAACTTTTTTGACAACCAAATTTGAATCCAAAAATGTTAACTCTCGAAAAATCTTAAAAAAAAAAAAAAATTATATTTCGTTTCTGGATGCTACTTAGACTGATTGCACAAAGTGCCTTACTGTCCATCCACAACAGTCAAATCAAATGTTGGACCTGAACTGCCTTGCCTTAGTTTTTCTTTTGTTTGATCGGTACGACGTGATTTTTGTCTGGCTTGCACACTTAACCTGTCTAAAAGACATATCTGTATACTTTTGTGACATTATATCTGAATATACACTTAAGTTACATGCTACATCTTTTATTATTATCGGAGCAGGTATACTTAAACAAGACTTAAAAGAGACCCTATGAGTGTCTCTTTTGATCTGGTGTATGTGGCTAAAGCCAAACTCCAAACCTGCATGTTTTTCTTAATGCTTATTTGCCAGGCATGAATCCCAACCTCTCCGTATATCCTTCCTAGCTTGATCCCTTCATTCGGCCCACGTCATGTATATATTTATATATATATGTTATTTTTTGCATTATGTTTCCCCCGTCCCCTCATCATGCCATTCTGTTCCAGCCCCGTGTGGCCCCAGTCCCCCCACCTCCCCAACCAGCCTGGCCCCTCCCTCTTCTGCTGATTTCTCTGAATCCTCCCACATCATGAAAGTGTGAGACCGTGCAGGTGAGTCCCCGTCCTCCCAATGTCCCTTCTGTCCCTTGTCTGTTTGCCTGCTTCCACAAAGCTGACAACTGGCACCTCCTTTTCATTCCCTGATATGCTTCGATGAGCCTTGTGCCTCATGAGATGTTGTCTCATGTTCTAAAAATGGTCACAAAATGATTCATTGGTTTAAAGCTTTTGAAAAGCTTTATTTTTTACCTCCACAGGATTCTTTTTTCAAGTTTGGCTGTAAACGCTGACAATTTTGTGCCGAACATATAACAAAATGCAGTACCAGACAGGTTAAAAAACTACAGCCTTTTCTATAATGCATCTGCTGTATCTTACTGTTTAATTTGAAATTGATTAATTTGATTTATTTACTTGTTGTATTGAATAATCTTGATGTGTGTCAGTGGTATTCTATAGAACTGTGCCAAAATATGTCTGCACCTGTTTAAAAGTGTTGGAATGATTATCGATAAAACGTTAAATCCTGATAATAATCATTTTCTTATGACACTTTTCTCCAGACTTATGAGTGTGAACCTTATCCTAGAACCTTATCATTTGAAGGATAACAACACTAACATAAAAAAGAATACAAATACTGATGAATACTGAATAGCAATATGAATAATGCATCATCATATTTATTCTCATACTTCAATTATTAACCCAGTACTAATGCTGGATAAATCAATCGATCAACGATCAACCATAAGTTCTCAAGGAATTTGTTTGAAATGTGTCAACTGCATTATAATGATTTAAACCAAAAACAACACTGTTGAACTAGATATTGTTCCATCATTTGCACTGACAAAAGAAACATGGACGGTTACATTCACTAACAGAACTACATCATTATAACATACAGCTGAAACAGTGTACTGATTATTTACTTATTTTTGTATTAATGTACAATCACATGGTCATTGCCGAACTATGCCAAATGACCAACATAATTGATTGGGGTGCAAAACGAACCCACTGAAATTCAATCCCAAGCATTTGATGTTTTTGATTTTTTCTGACCACAATAAAGACCAGTCAGGCTGTACATGTTTGAGCCAAATATTAGCGCAAATATTAGCGCAATATTAGCTCAACCTTCGTCCGTTTTCAATATAGGAAAACTCAGCCTGTTTCTGCTTCTTCTCTTGGTTTTGATCCATCCTTCTCTTCATCTTCTGTCCTTTCCTCCAGCGCAAGCCTTGGCTGCCGTGAAGTTTGATGGAGCATCCTTCTGAAGATGCACAGAGAACCACTGGACAAAGCAACTCATTTTGTCTCCCCCCAAACACTGTAATTCTCTCGATCGACCTTCCACAACAGTTGGAGAGGAAACTTGACAAGATGTTTGGAGAATAGATGACATGTCCCTTAATCATTGTTGGTGCAGTCATCTGACAGGAGCGAGGCTACAGGCAACCCACCACCAGGGGGCAGCACTTCAGACCCACGTCCCCTCTATCACTCTTTGCATTGACACACTTCTGTTGGGGCCTTATAGACATATCAGCAAACCTTGGCAGGAATACAGCCACACTAATAACCAGTGATGTTATTTTACATTTGAAACATGTTGAAACATTTTTCGTTGCAGCAGTATCATATATCAAGCTATAAAACTAGCCAGAGGAGGTCATGTTTACTTGCTCTGCCACTTTGGAAGTGACAAGCTCAGGGTAGAACCTGTGGTCAGAGAATTTAGATGAGGAGGGAGCCGCCCGAATAGAATGCAGTGGTTAGACAGGGATGTCAGACAGGTGGAATTCTGGTATGTGCCACTAGAGGGCTCTCCCAGAGAGATGAAAGTCAGTCGGACCCGGTAGTCAGTGGAGGATGCCCTCGCCAGAGGAAACAGGACTAGTCCGAAAATGATGGTTTGAGTGGAACAAGACACATGTAGCAGTAAGTGACCATTTACTTGGTGAAGCTGTTGTTTCAGTTTCAAGTCCGAAACGTTGTACAATGCAGTACACCAAGCTCCCTGAACACAGTAGGGTAGAGACATATAGAACAAATGTGGTCCTATTGATTTCATTTCCCCCCAGTCTGGACATTGACACAATTGCACAGGACTTCCCCCTAGTACCCAAAACATTACCAGAAGGGCTTCTGTGTCCAATGCTAGCATAGGTATCCAATCTTTGACCAATTACTCTGGAGACGGAGAGTAGCCGAGGACTGTAGCAGAAAGCTAGACTCACTGTGACTCCTCTGTCCTCATTCACCCGTCAACATTGGGCTTTCCAGTGGTCAAACATCTCAAGGTTGGACAGAATCCCAACGTCCAATCAAATCTCAGACGTTTGTCAGAAGTTAGCATATCTAATACAATACAAATACTGATGTAAATAATAACTACACCTTCACATCAAAGCCATGTGGACTACACTTAGTGCTTCAACTGCTAGGACCATACTTTGGTGGTCCCTAAATACTAATAGTTTTGGTGAACTATTATTTCAAGAGAATAGAGGTTGAAAAAGCAAAACAACAAAAAAGAAGTGACCTTAGAAATGTCTGCTAGTGCAACTGTGTCTAAGATGGGCCAGCAACTTGAAACGCAGAGATGATAATTGATAACGATAATAATAGTAATTATGACTATTATGATGAGTATTAAAGTACATAAGCATGATATGGGGCTGCATTTCACTGAGCCTGAAGCATATATCACTGTGCCATTTCTGGATGGAACTGTGCTTGGGCAAGTCCGTTTTTTGTTGATACATGGATCCTGTTTGTTACGGATATTACTATTTTTCTATGTCTACAAACACCTTTTGATGTGTCATCAGCCAACAGTAGTTTTGACCATTCGGAAAAGCTGTCTGCTCCTTCCTGTGTCTTTATACCTGATTTGTTTACAAAGACGTCGTCCTTATTTCATCTCTCAGCCTCCATGCCACGTACCGAAGCTTTGCCTCATCGCTCCCAAAACAGGCTCTGCATACAAGTTGTTGACCTATCAACCACTGTTGTGTCTCTGTATAGGAAGGTTCCATTTGTTGTGTGGTTCATCACCTGTGTTTTCTAAAGCGAGGTCTAAAAGTGGGTTTTCAGTGCATAGATCTAGTACGCAGGTACACAGAGAGATGCTGTTTATCTTTCTGTCATTTTGTCAGTATCATATTTACATAATAGAATAAATGACCTACAGAAAGCTGTGCTGACTGTATCGAAATGTCATATTTGACAGCAAGAAGAGAACATTTGTATGCCACAGTCAGTTTTATTGATACCACAAAAGATATGCAGGCAGAAGTGACTCGAAGCTATATTTTTATTCTTTTTGAAGAAGGTTTTAAAAAACACCAAGGTCAAGAAGATGCAGTAAATATTTTTTTAAACTTGGGAATTTGACGACAGGTCAGTGAATAAAAAAAGAAAAGAAAAAGAAACTATACATGTTTCTCTTTTCTTCATGTACTGGGAAGATATTTTTAATTTATTGATTCAAAGAATTGACTGAACGACTTTGGTCAGAGACAACCGCGAAAACATATTTTTGAATAGTTTGGGGGATAATGATGTGTTGAAAAAATGAAAAAACATTAAAAGTACAGGTTTCCACTATTTGTAGCATATGAGGCCAAGTTGGACAGGGACAAAATTAGTATATTGGTCTGTGTACATATTTATGATCTAGGCTGTATCTGTATAAATAATACATGTTGCTACTTTTGGGAAAACAGAATTTGTTTGAACTATGCAAACATGAATAAACATGATAAATATGCTTGCTTTAGAAATACCCTCATGCAATAAAGTGAATGTATACAAAACATGTGAGTGGTTTATTTGGGGAAGGGGAAGAATCGTAAATATTTTGTGGTATGGCTGGAAAAAACATAGCATTGAAAACAGTGGTTTACAACTCAACTTTACAGAATAAAAGGTCATGGTGTGACATCTTTATACATTAGATAAGGACCACACAATCACAAAAACATTTTATCAAAGTATTAGAACTGAAACAGCTCATCGAATACTTGCAAATAGACTAAACTATATCCATATCAACACTTTCTTCAGTGTTGTGGCTAGAAGTATAATTTGAAAAATAAACCCTGAAGTATAAACCCTGTCGTTATTAGTTCAAGTCTGCTTTCTGGTTGCACTAGCTAATATACTTGAGTTATGTTATAATTATTAATACCTTATTTTTATATAAGGCTTTTCGAGACACTCAAAGACGATTTACATAGTGTGAAGACAAACAAAACAAAACAAAAAATAGAAAAGACAGAGGAACAAACCAAACAAACAAACAGAACATTTTAGTAAAAAAAACTGCAGAATGAGCAGGGGTCAGCAGGTGAAGGCGAGTCTGAAGAGGTGAGTTTTGAGGGCTTGTTTGAATGATGATAGGGTGTGAGCCTGATGTGTGGATGGGAAGGGTGTTCCAGAGGGGGGGGGTGCAGCTACTGAGAAGGCCCTGTCACCGCAGGTCAAGGAGGGGGAGGAGGTCTGAAAGGTAGGGAGGGGCCAGGTTGTTTAGGGCTTTGTAGGTGGTAAGTAATATTTTTAAGTCCATCCTGTATTTGACCGAGAGCCAGTGGAGGTTGTGTAGGACAGGAGTGATGTGTTCATAGCGGCGGTTGAAGGTTAGCAGTCGAGCGGCAGAGTTCTGAACATATTGAAGTTTATTGAGGATTGTGTTGGGAGAGCCATAGAGGACGCTGTTGCAGTAGTCGAGTGGAGGTTATGAGTGACCCATGGATGAAAATTTCGGTGGTGGCAGAGGACAGGGAGGGCCGGAGACGTGCAATGCTCCTGATGTGAAAGAAGGCAGTTTTGTTGATGTGGTTGGCGTGGGGTAGGAAAGAGAGGTCGGGGTCGAGGTCGAGGATGATAGGTTGCAGACCTGGGTGGAGGGGGTGACGATGGAGCCATCAATGTTGAGAGAGAAGGTCTGAGCTGAGCGGGTGAGGGAGTTAGGGCTGATGATGAGTATTTCAGATTTATTCCAGTTGAGTTTCAGGCTCAAGCGCTGTTATGACACAGTGCATACGTTTTTGACTACACATGACTCATCTTCCTTTTACATGTGATGCACTTTAGCCTAATACAGCTGATGACATGTAGCCAATCTGTTATTTGTCAGAGCTGTCAAGGAGCAGAAAAGCATTGTATGCAGGCTACCCATTTAGTTAATGTTCACCGGCAACTGTGATTTGACAGTTCAAAGGTCAATGCTGAAAGGGTGACACATCACACACCGCCTGGAGAGAAAGACAGAGCTACGCCGGATGAAGCTGTAGAAAACACCATGTTGGCAATCACAGAGTTTCAGAGTGAGTTCCTTCTTCTTGTCTTTCTTTTTTTTGATAAACCGCAAACCCTCTTCTACGTAAAGTGACTTACAGTACTGGCATGGTGTATTCATTACCGTGTGTGCACTCTGCAAAATAAACCCACTGCAGTGTTCTTAGCAGCTTTCTATTACCAGTTGAGCTGTTGGAAAACACATGTGTTAATGTTAAAAATCCATTTGTCATATAATGTAAGACTATTAAATATGCTCACTTTGCACACCCCTTAGTCGAGCAGATAAACCAGAATAGTTTTTACAGCTTGTCTAACGCTTTGCTTCTCTGACTTGACTCTCCCAAAGAGATCGGAGTGGGCTTGACGGGCTTTGGAATGTTCTTTCTGCTCTTTGGTGTGCTACTGTACTTTGACTCAGTCCTGCTGGCATTTGGAAATGTGAGTCTGTCTTTTTATCAGATAGATGAGATAATTACTAGATTTAATTTACTTCCAATGTTATTGTTTGAAATTACTTATGAACGCAGTTATAAGGTCTTTCTGTTGGCATACAAGGTGGAGTCCCCCGTTCTAATCCAAATCACTGTCAGTCAAATTCAGTTAATTGTTCCTGACTGTCTGTTCAGTGTGTGTGTGCTCAGAACAATTCCAGCCAATCAACACGCTGCTTCAGAAGCATGTAAGGGAGGGGTGCATTTAAATTGGCTGTTGAGCTCAGACATCTACATCCTTTCACCAGACTTGCGGACCCCTTCTCTCAAGCATAATTAATATGGATCAACATTCATGGATAGAAACAAAAATGAAGACAAGCCTCTCCACACACTGTATGTAAATAACCCTGTGGTCATCTACAGGTGCTGTTTCTGGCTGGCTTGGCCTTCATCATTGGCTTGAGAAGGACAGCACACTTCTTTTTCCAGAGGCACAAGCTAAGGGCATCTACCTTCTTCCTGGGTGGTGTGGTGCTGGTGCTCATGCGATGGCCAATCATTGGGATGGCAGTGGAGAGTTATGGTTTCGTATTGCTGTTCAAGTAAGTGGGTACAGGCATGGACGTAGAACTTATTTCAAGTGGCCAAAAGCCCTACGATGATGTGCTGGACCGGGCCTGTGCCATAGGCTGTACGTAAATACATGATAAAAGACAAAGGCACTAACAATGTTCATGGTATGCTTTAAAAGGGGCACTGTGGTTTGTAGCAAATCATGTTTTAAGGCAAGTCTGTGTGAATCCTAGGATGTTTGCCTAGTGTTGCCATTTCCCCATCCTCTCTACTGATTAATGTGTTTCACATCTAGCTGGACACAGTTTAAATGGACAATGGAAGTACACTAAGTAGCTAGCAATGTTATACATTTTTAGGACATAGAATCTAAGACTTTTTTTTACAAAACTAAAATGAATTTCCAATGTTCCCAGGTCATTCTTCCCTATGGTGTTTGGATTTTTGGGATCACTGGTAAATATCCCTTATCTCAGCTCGGTAAGGGAACTGACCGCTTTGGCACTAATGCTCTAGGGTGGTATGTGTAACAGAAGAGATAATGGATGAGAATTTAATCATTATGTCATATTACCTCTGGAGTAAATACATCCACACTCAAATGCATTCAACCCTTGCATTTCTATGGCCGTGGGTTCTAGTCAGAAATGGTCTTATCAGAGGTAGTTGTAACCCCAGTTTTTGTAGACATGTAAGATAGGGTCTGCTTATTTCAACTGAACATGAAGGTGTAGAAGGTCCTAGATCTTTTGGGATACTTACATGCTTAACTCACATGCCATAGGTTCAATTGTCTTTTTTTGGTTGTTTTTATGAATACTGATCTACTCATTAAGGGGGAAGACATGTATTAAATTAGCGCTATGTTTCTGTTCCTCCAGCAAGCCTGGAGCAACTGAACACTGTCACATAGAGAATGTCAAACTGTCAAATCTCTGTTAGTCACTGTGTCACTGTGAGTCGCAATTCTGATTGAATTTTCAATCAATTTAATCCTTTAACAGATTTGGTATGGCCTAAAACATTTTTTTAACATATTTCCATAGTTCCTCAGCAGTTTATCTGGAGGCAGTCCATCTATGGTTTGAAAGGAAGGAATGAATGCTGTCATGTCACCTTCAGCCCACAAAACCTGAGAATTCTGCTTCGCTTCGTGATTACTCAGTGTGGAAGAAACACTGACATGGACATTTCATACACACTGTGTGTATGAATTTTTACATATTATGTATTTATGATGATGGTAAAGTTTTATTTATGATTATTTTGAAAAAAAAGAATTTATCCAGTTTGTCTTCACATGCAGCTAAATTATTGTTAAGTAATATAAGGAAGTGAAGGTATTGTAGATAAAAAAGGAAGTAGCTGCTGGATTTCCTGTATAGTGTATTGTTAAATACTAAATACAAATACAAATACAAATAAATAAAAATGTGACTGGTGCAAATTTCTGAACTCAGAACCAAATAGTTCATAATAACCTTGTATTCCTTCACTACATTGGTAAATATCATCGCTAATGCTATGCTATGCTAGATGCTTAGCATTCTACTGCTGAATTTTTCATTATTGCTTAAAGGTGCAGTATGAAGAATTTAGTGGGTCCATGGACTGTACATTGTGACGTTTGGATATGTTGGCTGGCATGAGGTCCAAGCATTTTTGTTTAACATAAACGTAACACTTTTATTCATTATCATTTTTAGGATCTATGGGCTGATCTCGGTAACACCACAGGATAATTTGGGTCGAAAGAACAAAGATAATTTCTAGTTTGAGCGCACATATGTAAAATTTCAAACTGGGTAGCAATTTGATTTCAACTTTGACATAAGGAAATGGTTTACTTTCTTTAGTGTATTTTATGTGTAATGGCAAACTGACCCATTATGACAAAAAGCCCTCTAAAGGCCAGATTTTATGGCCTTTTATCAAATCCACTTCAGTCCGTTCCAGATGAGGTGCCTAGCTGGCTAACTTTTCAGACACACTCGATGCGTGACTTCTAGCCTGGTTCCTCTACCTATTGCTCTCAGCTCATAAATTCATGTCCCCTTTAGACTTTTGACATGGCACTGGACTTTTTCTTCATCTAGTGGTCTTGAATAAATAAAATATGGTGTGCGATGGGGTGAGCTACTATGATTGGATAAAGCAGGTCACTCCCATGATACTCCATGGTGATCACTGACTGTGGCATGAACATCAGGGTGCTCACAGCAAAGGCACCCTGGGGTGGGTCACAGCCCGTTTGAAGTGAGTACAGTCATCCACTTCAGCTTCTCCTTCAACTGCTGTCCACAGATCTGTTTATTCATGGGTACAAAATATGTCACTTCCGAAAAGCCTGCCGCCATATTTGTGCCCGATTCGACAATGATATACGATAAATTAGTCACATGAGAATGGATTGTCTTTCCAAATGTACTAATCTTTCACTTATCATCTAGGCACTTTTAAACTTCTGCTGTTACATATCCGAAACATTTGTCAATACTATACTTACTTGTCAAATCTATTCTTTATACTATGGTCCCTTCTAATTGAAGCCAACCATTTATACCGCCGATCTAAATCCTTTGGGATAGAATAAAATTGTAGATCAGGGTTTCTTTGGCGATTGTTTTTACACCCAACAGCACAACATCTCCCGGGCATGTTGAACTTTCTCTTTTTTCCTCCATCTTCTCTGGTAGTTGTGGGTTGATCAAACTACTTGGTAACATGCTAATAATGAGTGAGATACCACTCAGCTATAAACCTGTTTCATATAGGTCTCAACCTCTTTACCATTAATGCTACTAAACTAGAGTTGTATATAGAGTTGCAAACCATCTTCACCTACAGCAACTCATAAATCTGTCTGAGGCAAAAAAAATGTTTGCCTTTCATTTTTTGCCTCCATAGACTATACAGATACGACTTGACCTCCCTGCAATTTGTAAATTTAAAAAGACCTATCTTAAAAATAAAATCCAATTAACAATTATTGTGGTGGGCCTCAGGAGCTAAACGTGAATACTGGAGCCTATTCAAGAATTCTATGGAAGGAATGTTCGCAATCACAAGCCGGAAACCCAAAGAACACAGAGAAAGGAGAGAAATGGGCGGAGGTGGGATGGCAGGGACAAATGTCACAATGGCCCACCTGTGTCCACCCACTGTGGTGATGATGACGCAGGCAACGTTCACATTTAAGACCCATAACCTCACAGGAGGGAGTGACAGTACGAAGGGATTTGCAACCATACATGACCCACCCCATCAGGGATCAAGGTAAGACTATGACTGTCTTTGACATGAGCTGATACAATTATACTGGGAACAACAAAAAGTACAGGGATGCTGCAGGGACTACAGTGATGCTGCAGGGATGGGTCTGATCATTAAAGCCAATTGCAACTTGTACTTGTTATTTTCGCTATATATAGATAATTAGTGTATGGCAGTAATGTGGATATACCATCTTCTTCGAATGTTGAACAGATAATTTGTTTTTGTGCTAGTTTCTTGTTAAAATAACTGATTATGGTGTATAAATCAAAGTTTAGAAATGTAATTCTTTTTGATCTCAGTAACTCTTAGAGTCAGTTAGGTACACCCAGTGGTCAATCTGTGGGGTCTTAGTAGCGTGTTATTGTATAATTTCAATAAAGTAATGTGTAAATAAGAAAATACTTTAGTGAATGAACAAATAAATAACCAACAAATTGATTACTTGCAGTTAACTGATTGTAAACTGATTACTGATTGCTTTAAATAATTAATGAATTCCACATTAATACTTCATTTATATATCAAAAACTATTTCTAGGCTCAGACTTTTCTTCTGCACTATACAAAAGGAAAACTGATTGTGAAACTATGTTTTTCAATGTGGCATTGAGATAATGGAAGAGCAGATAAAGGCAGCCCAGGGATAGCAGATGACCAGATAGGTATAAAACCACATAATATTTCCATGAGCCAAATTATGTTAGGTCATAGAATGCCATGTATACCAATCAATACATAAACAAATAAAACAGTGTAAAATATAGGAATCAGAGAAAATGAGAAAATATGCTACTTCTCTAATACAAGTGTTCCAAAAACAATTGAGATCTGTCAAGAAAAGGTACCTTTCACTGCCATCAGAACAGAAATCATTTGGTCACAGACATCATTTACACTGAAGAGAAGAAAAAATGCAGGTTGTCTCTGGTCTGCTAGGCTTAACGCCAGAGTTCTTTTGATGACCTTTTTGATGTAGTGTGTGTGTGTCTGTCTCTTTGACTGTCTCCACTGACCTCCACTGTTATTCTATTTGCTGAATTCATCATGGATCATGGAGTTGCCACGGTGTGTGTGTGTGTGTGTGTGTGTGTGTGTGTGTGTGTGTGTGTGTGTGTGTGTGTGTGTGTGTGTGTTTGTGTGTGTGTGTGTGTGTGTGTGTGTGTGTGTGTGTGTGTGTTTGTGTGTGTGTGTGTGTGTGTGTGTGTGTGTGTGTGTGTGTGTGTGTGTGTGTGTGTGTGTGTGTGTGTGTGTGTGTGTGTTTGTGTGTGTGTGTGGGCGCGGGCGTGTGTGTGTGTGTGTGTGTGTGTGTGTGAGAGTGCGTGTGCGTGTGCGTTGGATTTTTCAGGTAACTTGAGCGTCCACAGCCACACGATGTTGTACATTATCCTGATGTTGATGTTTGCTACCTGCTTTGGACAGTCTTTTCCAGCAGAGGATCTCCGAAGTCCCCTCTATACAAATGGTACTTTTGTGATTCACTCATTCATTACTCATTTGGCTTTAAGAAGTAACACGAGTGATACTCCACTCGATCCCTCTGGCATGAATCTAATAAAACCACTCCATGAACACACCCTATCATGAGTGTTAGCGGCAGATGAGATAGAAGTGTCATGTTAAGGTCAAATATTGTGTCACCAGCAGGCCAAACATAAACAGGTGTTTTTCAACTTTCTGTCATAAAAGGCAATATGATGTTAATCTTGACTAACCTATTATGACTAGCTATGTGTGAAACATAAAACCTATAAAATAGGAATCTCACTTCAAATGAACGCAGACCCAAATCCCCAAAGTAGGCATCCAACAGAATTCTCTGTGCCATTTTCTGGTGTGTAGTATGCTTAAGTAGATGTTTACCCCTAGGATGTTTTGTTCATGATACTTACTCCCGATATCACACAGCTGAAGAGGAAGACATGCTGAGAATACTGCAAGACACCCCAGCAACTCGAGCGGCAGTACCTTCATCCATATTCTCTCCACGCATCCCTGTGGAAACGGCATACATACCAGAGAGGATGGAGCTGCCCAGGAGGTTATGGTGGCTCTCTAAGGAGGTGGCCATTCCAAAAATGAAGAAAAAACGCAATTTGTCCTCGTACAATCTGAACTCATTTGGCCTGCGCTATGGAAAATGAAGACACTGAAGTGGAGCATCCATACAAAATGGCGAGGTTTCTGTGTAACTCAAATGTCCCATTACTTGAAAAAGGTTTTTGAACTTAAATAAGAGCTACACAGCTTGACACTGTATGTCAATCTGTCAGTGTTCGTACAGTAGGTCATTTGAAAGTGTTTGTACGGTAGGTCCTCTGTAGTTTGGATAACATTGTATTGGGTGATCTCATTTTTTGCTTGCTGTTAAATAGATTTAAAAAATAAATTTGTACAATACATTAGAAAGTTATAGTGTCTGTGTTTGCACTAGTTTTTTTTATAGGGCACCATTTTTATGTCCAATGCAGTCCAATGCAGGCAGTATGGGCAACATTGGCAGCCTCCCAGGGCGGCATCTTGCCAGGCACAGCAGGCTGCACCTGCACAAACTAATTCAGAATGGTGACATTTGTGTTTCTCTATCGCTTGTTTTTACCTCACGTCAATAATATCATGTTACCGTGTAGATCAATTCACCTTGTCGGAGTGGACGCCCTGATTCTAGTTTGTGAGCCTCTAAATACACAACACCACAATTAATTCATAATACTGAAAATATTTAGTTTCACAGTCATAAATAGCATATAGTTTTTTTTATAGGTTTGTGCAAAATCGTAAAAAATATATATAAAACCAGCCGAAACAGAGTTTCAGAAGGGGGGGGGGTTCGCCCAAGGCACCATACAAGATGAACTGAACCACTGAACATAGTGATGACATAAGTATGAATAGTTTCTTCTCCTCTTTGATTGTATCTGTGCAAAACCACAGATGTTTCCATTACAGGAAGTTACTTATCTGCAATCTGAGGGAAGTGAGACAACATTTCCTGCCCCTAAATGTTACTTTATCAGCTTTATTATGAGTCAGGCTCAAGGAAATCATTCTAGTTGACAGTTGTCAGGCAACTGTAACACATTTTAGCATACTAAATAATTTCCATCTAAGCACCAGGAGGTAAGACTTATGCAATCAATATTGTCTAAAGTTATTGAATATGATCATTGCAGCCAGATTACACTTCCTGAGATACAAAAGGTTGTACTATTTTGCTCAGATCTTTGAATAACCTTGAAAAATCTCATTTGATCAGTTCAGTGCTCAACACTAGGCACTGTTTCCATACTTTTGAGTCCTGCCCGTTAAAATTACATAGGTACTTCGAAGGCCCCCTATGATGTTCAGGTTTTTATGAATTACATGGGAACTCCAAGTAATATTTAGAAGAGTTGAGAAGCATATATGTACTGTATACAATGCACACGTATACTAGTAAGATAAAATAACAATCATTATTTTTGTAACCTATTTTTAGGCCTTTTCACACTGTCTCTTCCTTTACTGCCCCCAGAGGTCAAAGGAAGGCAGAGACAGGTTTTTGTAATATTTGACAACGTGACAACAGCAAATTCATGAGAGGCACCCACAGCCTTTTCCTTTTCAAACACAAAGTCTTTTTTCCCCAGAACATGGAAATACTGTTTGCTGCTGCAGGTGTTTTTTGTTTTCTTTTTTGCCTTGCTCTTATCTTTATTATAGTGAAGGTTTGCAAAGGTGAGAACTTTTTCTATCCCATTATTATCCACTTTGGAAATTGCAAATATTACTTTTTACACATAATTCTAAATGGTAAACATTGATAGGAATGAATTGCGTATACTGTATACTGTATGGTGTAGTCTAAGTGCTGCAATTGCAAATGAACGTGCAAACAATGACCAAAAATCAGAAAGGGGAGTAAAAAAATAGGACTTTATAGGACTTCTTTAACTTCTTCAGTGCTAGCCTTAGTTTGATGGACCGTCAAAAAGAGTCTATAAACCACTGATTGACGGTAAGGTATAGAAATAGCTGTGTTGTGTGTATATATAGGCTTAGGTCACTTTTTGAGAGTTTGGATTGGGTGGTAGTTATGCTCAAAGTTACGTAACTAGCTAGATAGATAGATATATAGATAGATAGATAGATAGATAGATAAATAGATAGACAGGTGGATACTTTATTTATCCCTAGGAAAAGTTAGGAGTAGCTAATGTTTGATCGGACCACTATAGCTTTACTCTTGTTCAGAGCTGGGGCATATGTCTCTGTGGGGTGGGTATATTTTATAACTATAATAAGCATTATATGCTGTTAATAAAATTGCTTTTTCAGATTTGATGGGACACACTACAGAGGGTAGATTCTATGTTGCACGTAGAAGGAACCAGCATCACGACACAGGCAAGGGTAAAGTAGTTCAAGCAGTCCAACTATCCTACTGAGAATCATTTCTGGAAGTTAACTGATTTGCAGGAAAAGAAATAATCGTCCTTTTCACTCAAGAAGGTGTCTTCTAATCTTTGTTATTGTAACTTAAAGCCCCCATAGGCAGAGATGTGTCTACTCCTGTCATTGCTGATGGTAAAACCTCCACCGCCTCAGGAAGTTCTGCTTCATTGGTAAGTCGCGGTCGTGTAATATAAAACAGCAAATGCAACATTTAATGCAATTCAACACAATGTAAACAAAAGGTATCTCAACTGTAACTGCAAGAAAAAAAGCAGCACTGTTGCAGCTGATAGTCAAATTACTTGTTTGCAATATGCATTTGTGCATAAGACTATGAGCATGGAAACTGTGCCATGCACAACATGCAGCAAGCTAGGAGCATGTAGCAATGTGTTGGAGTACATACAGCAAGCTAGGTGCAGGTAGCAATGTGTTGGAGACTATAGCATAAAATAAAATCATGCTTCCACTTGAGAGCCAATAAGACAAAAAGGAATGAATTATGCAAAACACCTCCTATAGCCATCACTAGTCTCCACCTTATAGGTGTTAACTGGTTAGTGCTTTCTAAAACACAGGATGATGCATCTGTTTAAAAACAGCTCTACCATATGCCCATTAACAAGCCTCTGAGGGCCTCATTTACGTAAATTTGCGAGCGCAGCGTAATCAGCATCTTTGCCAAACCGCATACAGCGCACAATGTGTTTCCGCATTTTGCGTAGTATTTAGCAAACAAGAACCTTGATGCGTATTCAGCACCTTACTCTGCCCTCTAGTGTTATTAGCGCACCGCTAAAATAGGGGCTTTCAAACGACTCTTGAGTGACAGTTGCTATTCCAACGCTAGCATTACGTCACCCGGACACTTTTTGGAAGTCACAGACTGGCACTGCATTAAATACCTCAATAATGCGATTTACCCCAGAGCATCTCGCATTATGTTTCGCTACCGGAGACCAGCTTGCCTTTATTTTACCTGCATTAAACCAAGCAAAACAACCATATGCTTGATGTTTGACTGTGTTAGGAAAGTTGTTGACTCACTAGTTTGTTATAGTGTCAAAGTAAGCAAATTTCAACAGGTTTCGCTAGGTTTAGCTGCTAGCACCTCGTTAGCGATTAGCCATTCCACCGTTATGCTGCTTTAAGAATGTCCTTAATGTGTTGTGATTATTAAACATATCTGACGGCACCCACAATTACATTTTCACAAAAAAGGGAATTGTTTTCACCACCTTTAACTATAGAGCACAACTGGTAGTGTCACGCACCCTTAAAGGGGGGTTGAGGCTCGGACGAAAGATCAGAGTACGTGCAAGGGAAACCACAACACCGTTCTTAATAAGAAAAATAGATTTATTTTGCGACTCCAGGGAATTGACAAAAGATATTAAACATTAAAATGCCCTGTTTATAAGTAGTGCCAGCACTCAAAGCTCAAGGGTCTGTCTGGGGTGTCCAGGTAAGTTCATGTTGTTTTAGCGTTGTGCGCGTCAGTTCCGTTCCCTCGGGACACGGCCAGGCAAGCCGCTTTTAGTTCTCCGATTAACAGTCACCCACGGCACAGCTTGGAAAGGGTCCATGGCCTGCAGTCACCAGCCACCATTTCCTCTGGACCAACCTTACTTCACGGACACAGCGTCAGACAGTACTCCATTAGCTTGCGGACACGGGTTTAAATAGGAAGATTGTGATGGGAGACACCTAGAGAGGGGAGTGACATAATGCTACGCACCTGTGATTATTTAGTGATCATGCTACACACGTGCGGTAAAAAAAGGTTTGTGTTAAGTGCTCATTTAAAGTGTGCCAATCACCACTACAATCATGTGAAACACTACACACCACTCAAAACACACCGTGAATCACTGCGAACCACCCTCAGGCCCAGAACACCATGTTACAGTAGGACACCAGAACAAATTAAAAGACATTGAGGTTGGATCTGACAAAAAAGGGTAGGATATAGCTAGCTTTCTTAAAGCAGAACAATGGGGGAATTGTTTATGCGTTTATTTGAAAAGGGACATTGTACATCATTTCCCCAAAAAATGGAAATGCACTGGAATTAGCTAGGTTAGCTAGTTTTCATCTGTTGTCCCTTGGCAGGGCATGACAATTGCTAATCGCTAACGTGATGCTAGCGGCTTAACCTGTTCAAATTTGCTTACTTACAGGATACCGGCAGGTGTAGCTTAAGTGGAATACTTCATAGTTTAGGCACAATATTAAGTGACTTAAGAGTAGCTGATGGCTTTCGAATGACTCTTGAGCCTCTCTGACTGATAGCCAAAAAGTGTCAGGGTTACGTAGTGTCCGGGTTACGTAATGCTAGCAACTGTCACTCAAGAGTTGTTCGAAAGCCAATATTTCATCACCCGGACTCTTTTTGGTGCCCGGTCACTTTTTGCCATGACAGCATCAGTTCCGCAACTCCCAGGTCGCTTTGTTTCCTTGATCCCGATTGGTGAATTCCACTAGCCTGACGATGTCATACTCATAATTCTAGTCAGAATATGAGTCTGATACTGCTCCATTGAGCTGTGATTATGGGGCGTGTTTCAACGAACCAGGAAAGAAAATGCCTCTTCGCTCAATTGGATACCTAGAACCAATCAGAGCAAAGTAGTATGACCATCTTATACATTAAACTTTTACCGGATCCCGTAGGAGGGACGGCAAAAACATCTTTTCGATCGACAAATGCCTTAATCGCGTTTCTCTGTTCCTCTTTCAAAATGAATGCACTGTCAATATCTGTGAGATATGCATGCTCATGTTGTACTTATTAGCAGCGAGGCTAGCTAGCTACTATGTGTTTCAATGGATTTTTGGTCTAAGGGTTAGTAATATTCTAACAATAATGGTCTAGAGAGATTCAGTTAAGACCTACAATACTCTGCAAATTTCGTGTTGCACATACACAACTAACCAATCAACGTAGACATAAAAAAAGTCGTGTAGATAGCTTAATTCACATAAAATATTTCCCACTAACAGGCTCCCGAGACGCCGACATCTTAGTACGATTTTGAATTTACCGTTAATTCAACTCAAGCCATCTGTCCATCATCCTATAAAGCCCGCCCTGACAATTTGATTGGCTAGATCCGTTTTGGATCAACCATAATTTCTCCCCAACGGAGCGAAGCCAGACCGAACTTCCCAACCTCAAATTTTGTGGGCGGGGCTAAGTTCGGGCTTGCATCCAGGCTAGAAATCCACTTCACCAAAGCCTCAAATTCTATGACTCCCAGGTCGTTTCGTTATCTTGTTTATTCCTTCTGTTTTTCATGCACACCTGCATTTTATTCTTCACAAGGTTTCCTGTTAGTTTGCCTTTGTTAATAGATATCTTCTGCGCGTTTTGTGGACATTATCTTCTGTGCTTTCCCTGTTTTTGGACTCATTTGTGTTTGGATCTCTTGTGTATTAGTATCCAGTCTACCTTTTTTTAATGCCAGTTATCTCCCTGTTCCCTCGGCTTTGGTTTCCCCAAATAAGCTATTTATTGTTCTACATCCTGGTGTTTCCTGTGGTCCGTGACACTCATACGCTCATTCTTGCTCTGCGATGGTGTATTTGGGTCGTGTTGAGAGTCCACGAGGGGCTAGGGTGGGGTTTTAAACTCACAATATTGCCACTTGTCAAACACGGAAGAGACACAAAGTTCTTATTCACATTTTACATTTACATTTAGCAGACACTTTTATCCAAAGCGACTTACAAGAATGTATACACTTTTTACATTTACACTGATGGCACACTGCACATCAGGAGCATTTAGGGGTTTAGTGTCTTGCTCTAGGACACTTCGACAGGGAAAACTAGCAACCTTCTGATTACTACACGACTTCACTACCTCCTGTACCAGTGTCACCCCAGTTTGCATGCTTGTTCTTGTGGCAGTAGGCAGAGAAAATGACATCTCCCCAGACATACCAGTATTTGTTTCAATCATGGAAATGTCTGTTCTAAAGGGATTTTAAATGAAAATAAGCAAATGGTTCTTTTCATTTCATGTTTTTTTTACTGGCTCCTTCCGATTTCCTTGATTCTTACAAGCAAAAATCTGTGCTTATGCTATTAAAAAAAGCTTTATGGATACCAGTGTTGCAGGCATGTGTGTAAAAGTGAGCTGAAGCTAGTAGTTTGGGAATTAAAGTATCCACAAGTAACATCAATATGGATGACTGATGCCTACTATTAATTGGAAAGTGGCAACTTTTCAACATAAAAAAATTCCCCTGCCCCTTCTGGTCTTTTTACAGTAATTGGGTTAATCACTAAAATGAAATTCCAGAGCTTGAACACAGAGTTCTTTGGGTTACTGGATGCTACTTTCTAACTCATAAACACCACCTGCTGAGGAAGTCTCAAATTCTCCAAAATGTTGCATCCACTACTGACTGTTGACACCAGTGTTTGTCTCTTACAAGGGTATGTGTTTTCATATGTTCAAAGAGGTTTTCACACCTAAGCTGGAAAAGAGAGACAGATCTACCCTGACTGAAATGATACAGTTGTGTAACTGTAATGCTGTCTGTTCATTTTCAGTTTGTTCATTTTGACCCTCGCCTTCAAACATGTGAAAATACTTCAGGACATAAGGACGCCTACGAGAATGTCTCAGATGTGGCCAAAATGGCCTGCAGCAATGAAAATGTAAAGCCTAACTGTACAAATGAGGACTATGAGAATGTGGTGAAAGCCCAAGGCGTGGATGAATCCGCACGGCTGTCTAATGATGAAAGTGAAGGAGAGAACTGTGATTACACCAATGATGTTGACAGTGACACCTCATCATTGAATTACTCCGTAATAGTCTTCCACAAATAGATGGACTACCTCTTTGCTTATCTAATCACCTGGAAGTAAGCAGAGACAATGACATATCTCGCCTTACATATTTGTTTTATTCATGGAAATGTTAATCCTGAAAGTTGATTTTTTTTTTTAATACAAATAAATAGTCTAATTTCAGGTTTTCATGCTCTTCTACCAATTCCCATATTTTTTTTTATTTCATTTTAATAAGCAACAGTGTTTAATCCATTACAATCTGTATGATATGATAATCACTTATCCCCAAGATACAGGTCTGACTCTGTTTGGCTGAAGTGTGGGGTCAGTGAGTGGATCACTAGCAGTAGCAGTGCCGCCTTTTTGTCCCTTTGAGTCTAAAACGTCTGTGTTGTCATCACCAGTGCCAGCTGATTGGGATGACGATGCTGTGGCTATTGTAGTACTGTGTGGCTGAGAGGATCTTTCCGGAGCTTTTGTTGTTAGCTCTGATGGAGATGGGCTTGTCCATTTGCTTGTTGGCGCATAGCTTTCTGAAGTAAACAGCCATTCATCTGTGGAAGGACAGTGAAAACATGCAGTGCTGGTGTGAGGGTAACAATATGATAACATTACATTTATTATGTACATTTTAAAAAGTAATCCACATAAATAAATATTTGTTATCGGTAACATTGTCTTACATGATCATCATTACATTGTGACTTTATTAAGTACAGTGAAACATAATAATTATCAGGATGTAACAGCAATGGTGAAATATTTTTCTGTCATACAAAAGTACATTTATTTTTGATGACATTTTCCTTTTAACTATCTGATAAACAGGCTAACACACACATACACACCAAAGGATAGTTCCATTTAACAACCATTTGCTCTATATTGCACTGTGGTGGTCAAGTACTATACTTCAAATGTTTACTTTGGATGTTAATGAAGTTGTTCAAACCCTACAGTGCGTTGTTTGCAAAGGATAAAGCATGCAGTAAGTCAAAAACTTTGTCTTGCATGCATAAGTTCTTCTGTAATTATTTAGACGTTATGAAGTTTTGAGAGAGAAGATATCTTAAATCACTTTAGTATTTTAATTCTAACCTGATTTCATTTTATGAAGACTGCAAAGACAGATAGAAATGATACAAAGTGTTTTTGTATCTTATGGCTATGGGCTGAACCTTGTGTATGGTGGTAAACGCCATGAGACTCAGGAAGATCCACGGCATACTCGTCTTCACAGTTCCAGTCTATAAGCTCTCTGCTCTCCATCATCAGGGTCATGTACATGGTCAGAACATTGTGGACTTTCTCCAGACCCTCTTGTGGTGATGTGTTGTAGTCTTTCAAAAATTTCTCTGGATTGTCCTGAGGGGAGAACTGGTATTATTGGTTCTTCTAGAGATGTCAACACATGCATGGCACAGATTTCAGTCTGTGTCATGAGCAAAATCCTCTTTTTAACCAGTATCTTGAAAGTATATTCTGGAACATGGAGAGATACATGGACTATTGAGTGATTTGTGTATAGCGCTTGTTTCTGTAATGCTAAGCAAGGATCAGATTAAAACACAGCCTGGTCATGACCTTCTTGTCTCGCAATCCTCAATATCATACAACTGACTATGGCACCCTCTGGAGGTCATAAAGAGTCACATGCACAACAGCTTCTTAAAAGACACTTTGAGGAATAATCTTAAACCATTAGAAACCCTAAAAAAATATTTTTACGATTTACTTTAAAAGTCAGTGTTTGAAGCTGCTTTGCTGGCCTACCTAATCACTGGCATTGGCTGAACCTGTGGTTTCAATGGCACATGGTGTATAGTCTCTAAATTAACTGTGAGAGTAGTTTCCCATTCCTACTAGCCTGTATTTGTTTGGAATACCTGTGCCCTATTCTCCTCAGAAGTAAACTGACTTTTTTTCATAATTATCATTATATTGTATCTGACAACACAAACAAACATCATCAGTATTAACCATGCTCACATTCTACTATTTTGATCGTATTTTATTATGCTTTATATCCCAGTGACAAAATATACTCTTTTTTGATTGGCTGCCAGGTGGTTGGTAAAAGGTTCATCATCATTCTATATCAATAGTCTGGACGGCAAATAATCTAGAGCACATCTATGACCTTCGCTGGAAACTATGAATGGTAACCTTATACATTTGAGGTCTTTCATCTCGCTTACCCCGGTTGCCAAACAGTTTTGAGTGCTGATATAGTCTACAATGATCTTTTGCCCGCTTCTGTTTCTTGGGTATATGCTATTTTACAGACACGGTCTCAACTCTTCGATGAACAGCAAGCCTGTTCAGCTCATGTTAAAAAAGATGGCTTTAAACACATTTGGAAGATATAGATAAATATTGAACTACAACCCCTGTTTACCCATGAAACCATTTAAGGCTGTCGCCTTGATCATACTTTCCTAGTTACATTATCTCCCCATTCATATGGAAACACGTACATTTCCTGAGATAAAAATGAATTACAAAAGTCACAGGCAGATCAGAGCAAGGGGACATCTGAGGCCTGTGCTGATAGTGTCACTCAGTGTCTACTAAGATGGCACCAGCCAATTCCATGACCTCGATCTAATTGTAGGCTAATCTAATTTATTGTGAATCCAACTTTGTCCTGGTCTTAAACAGGCTCATCAGTCTTTTGATGTGCACCAGGGGCAGGGGAACAGGCTGGCGTGCCTCCCGGGACTCTACTCTTTGTGGTTAATACAGGTCACATTGTTGGCATTAGATCCACAGGCTTGAATAAACCTCTTGCCTTTCAAAAACTAGCCTTTGAGAACATGCTTCTGCACTTTGAAGTGATTCACAGTTCCTAGCTATTACACATAATTAAGCTTCATGTCTTTAGATCAAAATAATTTGTGATAACATTTCAGCAATCAGCAACAAAGCGATCATCATGATTGTGTTATACATTGGCCCCCTCCCTAAGAAAACAATTGTGGAAGAAGCTGAAGATAAAACGTATGCTCAAGCTCATTGTTTTTGTGTTGTTCTTTAATTATGTATTTCCTAGATATGTTTGGCAGGTTAAACCGTGTAAAAATTCAGAACTGTTTCTAATTATAATTTTAAAAAAAAGTTCTCTAAGAATTAATGTTATAAATTAAACCGACTATGGAGACACATGTGGCCAGATTCTTCGACTGAGACATTCAGCCATTCAGGACACATCAAATTATGCTACAAGACTGCACTGATTGCATTGCGTAAAGATGAACAGCAGTGTGGAAACAGAAATGGTACCTCCTGTTCTTCATTGATTTCAGGAACACATCTGTGGGTGTAGATGTTATATATGACATTTTCCAAGGATGTGACATAGCGATTGTTGTCCGACTTTGGGACATAGTTGAAATGTGTCTTGATTAAATCAAGGATCTGAGGGATTGCAGCTTTGACGTAACACACGTCACTCTGAAATAGGACAAAGAAAGCAGAATGTTTACCATTTTAAGACTTGACACATTTCACCAATTCTTTTTCACTTCCCGAAACTATTTGGTACTTTTTCTGCAATGGTGCATAGGGATAATAGATTCCTCATACGCCAATGTACTTGGAAACCTGGGTGATTTAGTATTGTGCAAATGTATGTTTCTTCTGTGTCAACTGGAATTGTGCAAGTAGACTCCTACTCCTACTGCCTTCTCATGATACTCTCCGCCTGCAAAACCCTGACAGCATACTTCTGCATACTTTTGAAAAAGACTAATCCATTCTGGATCGAGTAACTGGCATTCATTTTTAAGTAAAATACCTACCAAATGTTGGCGCTCTAGGAAGGCATATTCAATTACACAGCCATTTAATAACTGGTTTTGAATCTGAAAAGAGACAACAAAGCACTTTATGTAGGCTACTGCCAATTCGGAAACTGCCACAAAGAATAATGTAACTAAAGTAAAATTATAACTAAAACTGCATTTCAAATAGTGACAATAATAAGAGGGCAAAATGTGGCAGGAGAGTAAAAAAAGAAGGCATTATAAATCAATTTAGTATAAAAGACAACATTATAAATCAATTTAGTAAGAAATGTAGACAGGCTAAAAGCAGGATCAGGTAAACAGGGCAGAAGATGCAATTATGTGCTGGTAAATGTAAAATAAGGGCACATATGGTCTGGATATTTGTGACATAAGACTTTAGATGACACCTGCCATCAGTGAAACAAATTAAATAACATTCCAGACTGAACTTCTAACCACTAAGGAAATATAATATAAAAGAGGGAAGTTGCGTAACTCGGACTTCTTCGAGGAGGAAATCATCATTTAATTCATGGTATTACGGCATTTCTGATTTGAAACAGTAATCAATAAATGCCCATGTTAATCCTCCCCCATTCATTTGATTAGTTCCTTATTCAGCACAGAGGAAAAAGTCTTTTAAAAGTAATTCACTACTAGGCCTGAAAACGATGTCACTGCATACTGCTGTGCACTTGATGTGTCAATTTACCAGTTTTCTGAGTGTCAGAAGGTGGTCGTGGGTAACTGAGTGCTTGCATGGACCTGGCGGAGGAGCCCTGGCCAGATGAAAGCAGAGTATGAGGACGAGACTCAGAGGCCTTGCCTGTGAATGAACGAGACAACATCATATACACTGTGTCATTAGTCCTTAAATCACAAGCTACCAAGAGGTCAAGCAAGACTATTTAACTCTTTACTTGTGTGACATGCATCATAGCTATGCAGAAGTGCTAAAATAATACCCTTCATTTTGGTTGTGTCTAAATATTGCAGTTTGATTACATCATATGGATGACTTATGACACTCCTTATAGCTTTCCCAGAGCCCAATATAAAAAACCAGGCAGCTACCTGTTTGAAATGGTAAGCCAGAGGTTTAGCAAGTTTGAATTCTGTAAAGCTACATATATTCAAATTAGCATCTCATTTCATGAGGTCTGTTAAAAGCTATTGGCTGACCATAGTGATGTACAGAGTCGTGTTCAGGTTTAACTGTTTTGTCATGCTGTACAGAACTAGCAGCAAAACGTTTCATGAGTCCTGCAAGAGATTTGGAAAAGATTTGGCACAAATGCTCCACGTAAATAGTTTGTCCTTCCTTTGCACTTGGTGGTGAATGTCTGTGGTCAGGAGTTTGTTATCTTGCAGCTGTCAGAATACAAGCTTCACTTGTATGGTCTCTACTCACTGCAAAATCAGCACGGACACTATTTGTACTCTTTTCATAACATCAGAAAATCACAAGGCCAATCTACATAAATGTAATGCACAATAGCATGACATTTGCACATAATCTTTACCAGATATCAGAGAGCACTGCCATCAAGTATGCTACGAGAAACAGGCAGGTTGATTAAAGATTGCTGTCACAGATATGAGGATCATGAGCTATCAAAGATCAATACTGTGGTATGCAGATATGTTTATTGGGAAACATGTGATGTTCAGCTACAACTGAATTATTTCATTAAGTTTAACATGATTATGAAATCAGCTTCGAAGAAATTTTAAACAGTGCTCTGGTAGCTTATTATCTACCCCACCTATGAAAGCTTAGCCTATTGATGATAGGCAGAAGATAGGTCTCGTGTTAGGGTGAGCTAAGAATAAAGTATGTACTTCTTTCAGGCGAAAAAGTAGCAGTAGACAATTATCTGCTAACTATTGTTCTAATGATAAAAGTAATTAGATAAGTCATTGATAACTATGCAGGTGTCTATTTCCAATTGTTAAACTCACAATGATCTTTTTTCAAAGAGGTTAGAGAAGATTTTGCATTCAAGCATATTTTATAAGAAGTTGTTTGGACAAAGCCATGAAAAGAACTGAGAAGAAATTCTCTTCAACCTGTCCTGAGGGAAAGGATGTTATGGCACATCCACTTACTGAGTTACTGTCTCCATTTAGTCTCATGTCGCCATTAGTTGTCTGTGATGTAAGCTACAAGGCGCTTTCAGTTGATCTCTATTAGCTATACCCCTAATGATATTGAAGACCAACTTAATGACCCCAGACCCAAGGGAATGGTGTGAATATGTCTTGGCTACGAGTAACCTGCTACTGTCTTTACCTCTATGTGAGGCTTGGCAAACTAGCATGTAGTATTTGCATGGTCGGTTATTAAGTGAATTCAAATTCATTTTGGTCTGTAAGCTACAATGATTGGATAATGAGAGTTAACAAACTAAGCATGATTAAAATACAGACAACAAAGAATAGTCCTACTTTAAACTGGCTCAATAGAGGAGAGGCTTTCATTGAGCACTGAAAATAGTAAAATGTCCACATACGCTAAGAAAAATAATTGACTAGTTAAAAATTAAAAGATGCCTGTCAGCTGTTGCATAGCTTTTCCTAATCATTCTTTCTACATTTTAATTGTTCAACATATTCAATTAAAATTCATTAATCAGTTAAACTTTTCAGTCAAACATTTTATATTTTATTTGATCAAAGCGGTTGTCAGGTTTGTGTTAGGAACATGTCTGTTGCATTAATGATAAGGCTAGCTATTCCTTATAACGTAAAATCTAAACAGTAGGCCATGACCATACTCTAAGTACTAAGTACTTAATTTGACCAGGGTTGTTAAGGATTATTGCCCCACAGTTCTGGAACCACTTCATTAAACCTAGATTCAATAATTGAGCCACTTGGTTGTGTGAGAGAGTGTGAGAATGGGCTCCTTTGACCTCAGCCTTGATTGTGTGCTGTGAAGATGGTTAAACAGGAATTAATCATGTAACCAAAAAAAATCATCATAACACGACTATATACTGTAGTTCTTCTGTAGCCGTTTTATTTAAATTTAAGGCATTTTAGTAGGGTAAACCGCAAATTTGCTAAGGCATTTTAAGGTCTAAGAAATGTTAATAGAATAATGCCTAAAAACAGCCTGTTAGTAAGAATGTTTTTAGAACAGCTTGAACCTAATGGGTTGCGAGAAGAAATCAATAGCGACATTGTGGACTTGAAATGGAAAGCTATTAGTTCAAAGGATTTGGTAATTTACAACACAAAGTGTGGTTAAACAGAACAAGAGATGAATGAAATATATAAGCTTCTGTAGCATATTTCAAATTAAAAATGAATTATCACTACTGCTATGAATTTACTCACAACATTGAAGGTGCAGTTTGTTATTCTTGTTGTAACATTTTCAATGTTTCTAGACATACAATAAAGATGTAATACTGAAAGAACAGTGAGGAGACAGTCTCTCAAGGTCACTCATCTCCCAAGGTCATCCATTTTTTAGCAATACTAGGACATGCTGTATCTTCATCAAAGTCTTCATGGTAAGAGTCATTTTGACAAAAACGACATATTTAACCTTTAAGTATTCTAAGAGTTCAAGTCAAGACATCCTACTTTGCTGGATTCAAAATCATATACATTTGTAACATACGCAATAAATCAATCGCAAATCTATAGAATTATCATAACAGAAAATGAATTATATGCACGTACCTTTTCTTTGTGGCCTGGTTTGAATGTGTTCATCTGGACAATCTATGCAAGCAAAAAATGACAAACTCCTCTTTTAGATGCATTGGAAAATAGTCCTTTGGTTTTATGCATTTTCAGGTAAAGATCAAGGAATTTCATTAGAAAGGCAATACAACTGTAATCAAAATGATTGCTATTACTACATTTCCTGCAGTGATATGTCGGATGTGATCTGTTGTCATATGTGTTGAATGTCTGTCTTCAGCAGACTTCAAGCATAGAGTATCTTTTTAAAGACCTCCTTCTCTCATGGTTTACAGGAAATGAATGACTCAACCTTTTAGTTTTGGCCACAATTCAACAGTTATCATGTTGACAGGATGAAGTATCTGATCCTATCTGTTCTCATCCTCACTGATCTGCAATACATTTTGTCTAACGGACTATTATACAATTTGTGTCAGACACTTAAATAGTATACTTTTGTAAACTGTCCTGCCACTGAATCACTTGAAACTTCACAGTTGGTAGCAGGTAATATGCAGTAATATGCAACATTCAGTGATCCAGACTCACAAGGTTAGGATCCTTTCTGCAGAATACTGGCATTCTTTTGACATAGCTGATAGGGATTGAGTTTAGAATTACAACATGGTGATATATAACTTCTCCACCTCTTGCACGGTGAAATGATGAAACCATGCTCTGTTGATACAGTATGTGTCTGTGTGTATTAATTATGCTCCCTGTTCGTGTCTAGGAGGTAGCAAAAAGGAGTGCCTAGCACAGCCAGGCACAGCCTGCGTCCTGGGTGTGCACTGCAGGGCATGGCAGTCCTCATACCTACTGTGTAGAACGTGTGGGGCATAAACAGCTGTTTTAGCACTTCTTCACTGTAAGTCTTAACAAATTAATTCACATAACAATCCTTAAAAAAGATAATCACTCCTTACCATTCATTTTGTCTAACTGGTTCAAATACGAACTCAGTTGTGTTGAGTGTAAATATTTCTGAGCATTTGAAATTGATTCCCATGAACCATTGCAAGAACTTACAAATAATCAAACTTAGCTACCGGTGTTAACAACAGTTTTTATATGTTCTAGTTTAAGACATGGGTTGTGTCTATGCTAAGCTTTGACATGTGCTATGCTTTATTCAAGCAGTGAAAATAATCAAGATTTCAGATGGCCCACTGTTTTATTTATCCCTTGAAATAAAATATTGTAAATCACTACAATAGCATAAAACTTTTCTCAGTGTGTGCCTGTTTATCAACATGTCCGGTTTAAATCTATACAAATCTATACATCTATTTCTTAAAGTAAAGTATGAATGCTGTGTTGATGTAACACCTTTTGTTCACATAAAACCAATGTCCACATTACATTGAAGTAAGTTTAATGCAGAATGTTTAGTTTAAATACAAAGAAGCCATTAATGCATTTATTTTGCAGTTGTCAGTTAGGTTGATGAGTTCCCGGCCCTAGTGATTGTGGGTACATAATGTACTGCTTTCTTGTGTTACTGTACTATTCCTCTAACTGGTAGGTGTGGTGCATGCATGATAAACAGGTCTTTTTAGCATGCTAATTCCAGTTGCTTTTGAGAGTATGCAGGGAAACTATTATGTAGAGGTCCATTGGCAAAACTTTAGGCAGCTATGAAAATGAATATGACTTCTCGTTCTCTGTGCCCTCAATGTGAAACTGAATAATTAGTCAAGTAGCATTGCCAAGCAAATCGCAGATTTATGGCCTTATTGCATAACTGTGTTGTCCATCGATGTCTTCCCTGCTGATGCAGATGTTCAATACACTGCTATCTGCTACATTTCATTCTTATATATACAGCCGCGGAAAAAATTAAGAGACCACTTCAAAATTATCAGTTTCTCTGGTTTTACTATTTATTGGTATGTGTTAAAGTAAAATGTACATTTTAGTTTTATTCTATAACCTACTGGCAACATTCCTACCAAATTTCAAATAAAAATATTGTCATTTAGATCATTTATTTGCAGAAAAATGACAATTGGTCAAAATAGCAAAAAAGATGCAGTGTCTTCAGATCTCGAATAATGCAAAGAAAACAAGCTCATATTCATTTTTAAACTACACAATACTAATGCTTTAACTTAGGAAGAGTTCAGAAATCAATATTTGGTGGAATAACCTTGATTTAAAATCACAACTTTCATGTGTCTTGGCATGCTCTCCACCAGTCTTTCACATTGCCGTTGGGTGACTTTATGCTACTCCTGGCGCAAGAATTCAAGCAGCTCGGCTTCTTTTCATGGCTTGTGACCATCCATCTTCCTCTTGATCACATTTCAGAGTTTTTTTTTATGGGATTCAGGTCTCGAAATTGGGCTGGCCATGACAGGGTCCTGATCTGGTGATACTCCATCCACACCTTTACTGGCCTGGCTGTGTGGCATGGAGCATTGCCCTGCTGGAAAAAACACTTCTCAGAGTTGGGGAACATTGTCAGAGCAAAAGGAAGCAAGTTTTTCTTCCGGGACAACGTTGTACTTTGCCTGGCTGAGGATTGTAAAAGACCATAAGGATTGAACCAAAGCCGACTGGAGGGTCTCCTAGTTCGTCTTCTCTGATGAGTCCAATTTCACAGTAGGTGCAAGACTCTGTGGCTTGTAGGCCTCTCCAGGTCTCCGTCTAACCATCAGACGACCATGTGTTGGGCAAAGCTGAAAATTGGACTCATCAGAGAAGACGAACTAGGAGACCTTTCAGTCCGCTTTGGTTCAATCCTTATGGTCTTTTACAAACCTCAGCCAGGCAAAGTACAACGTTGTCCCGGAAGAAAAACTTGCTTCCTTTTGCTCTGACAATGTTCCCCAACTCTGAGAAGTGTTTTTTCCAGCAGGGCAATGCTCCATGCCACACAGCCAGGCCAGTAAAGGTGTGGATGGAGTATCACCAGATCAGGACCCTGTCATGGCCAGCCCAATTTCGAGACCTGAATCCCATAAAAAAAACTCTGAAATGTGATCAAGAGGAAGATGGATGGTCACAAGCCATGAAAAGAAGCCGAGCTGCTTGAATTCTTGCGCCAGGAGTAGCATAAAGTCACCCAAGTTCCACCAAATATTGATTTCTGAACTCTTCCTAAGTTAAAGCATTAGTATTGTGTAGTTTAAAAATGAATATGAGCTTGTTTTCTTTGCATTATTCGAGATCTGAAGACACTGCATCTTTTTTGCTATTTTGACCAATTGTCATTTTTCTGCAAATAAATGATCTAAATGACAATATTTTTATTTGAAATTTGGTAGGAATGTTGCCAGTAGGTTATAGAATAAAACTAAAATGTACATTTTACTTTAACACATACCAATAAATAGTAAAACCAGAGAAACTGATAATTTTGAAGTGGTCTCTTAATTTTTTCCGCGGCTGTAGATGAAACTGACGTTGTAAAAAAATGTATGATGTACAGTAAATATGTATTAAGGAGTTTTCGTGAATAAAGATATGTTGTACTTACATATTTTTAGTAAGTTATGAGAAATTCTCATGCTTCCAAAATACTCCATAGGTTTAAGTCCAATTAACTATTAACTACATTGAATTGCTGTTACTGACTTTATTGCCCTAAGTTCCCATAACAAATATCCTTGTACCCAAATCAAAGAATTATTCATGCTTAAATTGATTGAGTAAATAAACCTCATACAGTGCGCCATACTTCATTCAGTGCAGCAACGTATTGTGAATGACACTGAATGCCTTGCAAATTTTAGTCATGTGGAGGATGCAAGGGCTGGAGAGGGCTAATTTCACCTGACTTCCCTAGTTCTTATCACTTCTGTCTCCGTGAGCAATTTGCTGCAATTACCATCACATAATTAAATTACAGTCGATGATTTTGTAAAGGACTCAGAAGGGTGACCTGTTATAATAAGACTGACGTTAACTGAGATACTTACGTCAAATACTGAATACGTTTTATAAGGCTGACTTACACCCATAAAGCACTATGTGCCATGTCACACAAAAATTAAAAACATGTTATAATTCCACTACAGAAAAAAAGACTTAAACAGTATTCCAACAAGAAGGGAGCATTTTAGACAGATCATTTTAAAATATTTTGTAAGACTGCAAATATGGAGGGACCTTTTGGCCAGAACTTTCTGTGGTAATTACTAATTTAATTTAATTAACGCTGCTCCTGAGTCTGGAGACCCAGACTCACGTCCCAATTCCTGTGAATTCCAGTCATTGACCCAGCAGAGAGCTCTTGTCCAAAGTTGTTAACCACTATTTCCCACCATGTTTCTGCAGGAACTAGTCAGGAGGACATTATGCAGCAGCAGGAGCCAGTTTTGTGTGGTATGGACTGCTGTGGTGCTGTGCTGAGGGAAATACTAACTAAGCAAGCAAGTTTTGCTAGCTCGACCTCCCAGTCCAGCAAGTGCTTCACCTGGGGTCTTGTTAGTCTCCAGCCTAGAACCTAGAACCATGTCTGCCTAATATACAGGGATCAGTGGAGTGTTGTAGGTTCCTGACACAGTTCACCTGACATTTGAACTTCAACCCAACACCTTTCACACAGAGGACTCCCGGGTTGCCTACATCATCATCCTCCTGACCAGCAGAGCCCTGGCCTTGGCAACAGTGCTGTTTGAGCAACAAGGTCCAATCTGTCCTTCCAGTGCTTCTCTGAGGAGATGAGAAGGGTCATTGATCTGACCGCTGCACCAGAGGAATTCTGTATCCGCTTTTGGGCACTCGCAGCCTAGAGTGTCAGAGGAGGGTGTCCTTGCTTGAAGCACAACAACCCTCATCTGGACTGGTCATCAGTTTATGAGAGGGGATCCACTTGTCATGCCACCTGCGTCCTGCGTCCACTTGTTCAGTTTCTCAAGCCTCTGATGTCTCCCAAGGTACCCACTGCTCCGGGTTAGTGTCCATAACTTCACTGTGTGTGTTCAGTGGGTGCTGTGTGTGTCACTTCCCTGGATGGGTCAAATGCAGAGGTGGAATTCAGAGTGTGTCTGTCTTCACCACCTCTGCCACAAAGTCACTTTCAAAAAAAAAAAAAAAAAGGTATACTGCTCTCCCTCACAGTATCTTGACCTACAGGAGGTGATCAGCAAGAAGGGGACAACTTCCTTCCACCTCATAGACCTTATGACTGCGCCATTGACCTGCTCAGTTCACCCCCAGTTTCTGGCGGGCGTTCTTCAGGCTCACTGGTGCTCAGCCTATCGTCTGGCTTCCGCCACAGTCTAGGGGCCGACACAGAGGCTGAACCAGGACTTGGAAGCCACCTTGAGATGCAGCTAATCCAGCCTCCTAAGATTGTCCAGCTTCCTTGGTTACAATATGCTCACAACACCTTCAAATGCACCTCCACCGATCTGTGCACATTTGAGTACCTGTTTGGTTACCAGCAGCCCCCTCCCTTTTTTCTGAGCAGGAGGACGGCAGCGGTGTCCCCTCGGGCAGGAACTTTGTGCATGCGGAACTGGAGGAGGGCATTGCAGGCTTCGAACCTTCAGGAGGTAACAGCACCATGTTATTCAACGTCGCCAACCTGTTCCATCTTTCCGGCCAGGGCAGAGGGTTTGGTTGTCTGCTAAGGACCTGACCCTTACGCAAGGTTTCCAATGCAGCTAATTTCGCTTCGCTCTCATCAGGTTGTATGGGGACGAAATTCGCTCTTTTTAAGTCGTAATCGGAGTGAATCTACCAAGGCAAGCAAAATTGAGATGGTGAATCCCTAGCTTTCTGTAAATGAGAATGTGTTACCATACCACATACCATAACAACCATACCACACCACCAATAATCACCTATTGACAGCCTCATCAAACTATATATTGTTTATTGGCTTTAAATCTAACACAGCAGTGCTACACAGTTGAACACTGATTTTGTTGACTGTTGTTGATATACTGTTGGAGGCTGTGCAACTACCTGCACACAATTTATTCATTTATTTCCCATTTAGCTTTGCAATTAATTACACATTAATTAATACCACAAACACAGTGCCTTCATTCATTCAGCTTTTGGTAGATGACTCTCAGCTATTTCTGTCTGTAAATCAGGGTTATCCTGACAGAGTCACATCTAACCTAGTATCATATCTTAAATGAAAGAGCATCCTTCTGTTGAGTTAATGAGGACTGATGACGACGTTAGGTACAGGTCATGTCCTGCTTGGTTATGTATGTTTTTCACATCACGATGAACAAGACAGATCACACCCCATTGAAACAATTAAAAAGTTGTTTTGAAGATTATGCGTTATAACATTGCATCAGTTTTAAAGTATACACAAACTGTACTCACATTTGATGGTTTAGAGACAGTATCTGGAGCACCTACTACATGTCTTAAGAATGTACTCATGATCTGTGTTATGTCTCTTTTCTAACTCTTTTAGTGAAATGTGAACTTCCACAGATTCAAAGATAAGTATACGCAGAATTTCATGAGGTGGAAGGGTGCACTTTCTTCCCTCTCCCTGTCACTGATTGCCTGTTAAAAGTCATTAGCAGTGGAATGCTTGAAGCTTAAATAACCAAGACTTATTGAGAATGTGTGTTTGTGTGTGTGGACTGTCCCTCCCCCTCCACCATAAGACATCCTTGACAAGAGTTGCCTGTGTGGACTGACCGGTGCCAGTCAAATAGACGCCACTAAATTCTCAGACAGGATCAACTTAAGTCAGCTGTTGAGACGGCCTGTTTACAGAGCAGTAAAATATCTTTTGTTGAGTCCATCCTGTCATTACAGCACATTTAAACAAATCACCTTGCTTAAAGAGATACAGTGTAATCCACTGGTTTGGAAACTTTTTCAAGCCCCAAATGTTCTATTTTCAAGACAGTAAACAAATAAAAACAGAACCAAAGTTTTACTAAATTAACAAAAGTGTCTATGACTGACTAGGACCTAACATGAGGTTTCATTTAGCATTTTAACCTCTAAAGTGAGGTAGTCTACTTGTAATGGTGTTTTCAAATGTAGTGTATTTGTAAAAAATAGTTGTGAGTGAAAAGATAATCAGCAAACAACTGATGGAATGTCTTGCTAATAGCATGATAACAATTACTAGACAATACTTTTTTTTTATTTCAAACCATTTTAGCTTGCCCATTCAGTGATATTTTGGCATTCAAAATATGTGAATTCCAGGCCTACGTATACTTCATTCCATCAACCATCAAATATCCTATGTTGTCCAATGATATATTTCTGTTAATTTATGTATACATTTTTAGTAACCTTTTAGAATCATAGACCTTTGGAATCATTCCATGGAATCTTTGTAACTACATGACGTTGTTGGTTTTCCCCTTCTCCCATGAAGGTTTTTTATTGTCATTGGAGATAAGAAGATTATAATTAGGTACACCATTAATAATTTGAGCTGCTTTTTGAAACTGGTGCTTTAAAAAAAAAAAAGCCAAATGCACAGACTTACTCTTGTATTCTGAAAATGAATCAAAAAATACTTTAAAAACATCACTGGTACTTCAAAGGGTTAAACGGTACTTACAAAGAATCCTTTATCCTTTTACATAATACATTGATATTATAATTGTTTAGGCACAGATAAGAAAGAAATATGCAAAAGATATAAATAATCTGGAAAACTTTTTCATCCGGAGAACCTTTGAAGTATTGCATTCTATAACCCTTTCATGGTGGTCCATCAGTTCTCTTTTTCAGCATCTAAACCCCAACTACACATGGAGGCATGGATAAACATGTGATGTGTCTGCTTTGGGTCCACACACAAACAGGCTACTTTTACTAGTTCAATCGGCTTTGCTTGTGAACATATGTGGGGAAAATATTTCACTTCAGGCTTGCCATGCATTTCATTTGTAGTCAAATTGTCCTGCATATGATCAAGCGTAATCAAATATAATCTAGATGTCAATTTTTACTACTGAATTAACTGAATAAAATTACTTGTTGCAATATGGTCTTTACATCCAGTCCCTTTCATTTCATCTGTACTGTCTTGAGATATTTAGAGACTGTGTTGTCAAAATAGGCTGCATATTTGCTTTGCCACATTAAAAGAATGGCAAAGAATATAGTCTATTAACACCATTCAATTGATGGATATTATGCAGAACTCAAGAATGCATTTTGTTTGTCTGTATAATGATACCAAACCAAAAACATGCACACTGGTAAGAGGTGGTGTGGTTACCAGCAAGGTCAAGCTAAAGTATCCATGGCACATGGCAAAGAGTATAATTTCTGGAGAGGAGATAAGATTAATCTTCTGTGGGAACACTGTTGGCAGGCATCCTGGAGTCTGGCTAAGCTCTGAGGAGAACAAACTGATGGAATCATCATGGACATTAATGATGTGATCTAATAACCACACTTTGTATTCTAGTCAATATTTTTATGTTTTTGGTATTTGATGTTAAAGAATCAATAGGTCAATGCATGATGTCAGAAAGTTCCAAGAATGCAGTCTAACAGATCAGCGTGTTTACATAAACTATGTCTAGCGAGTGCCGTAAAACAGTTCAAAAACCGCTTAAGACTTTATCAAAGCCAATTAGTTCCATTTGGCAAATCAAATAATAGCAATAATACATACACAGTTTAAGTACCAGGTTAGCACAGGATCAGATAAACTGACTACTACTTGCCAAATTGGTTGCTCTGTGCCTGCTGATCTTCATGTGAAGCAACCTGTTAAAAAGGGTCAAAGCCAATTAAAAAGACAGAAAAAAGACAGAAGTGTGAGTAGACTGAAATATTGAAGTGGATTGAATAAGTTACAGCTGAGCAAACACAGACTCAAATGACCTCTTCTTAAGTCATACCCCCCTTTGCTTTTCTTTTCCCGGCCATTCTTTCCTCACTCCAGCCTCGGCTGATAATTGACAGTTTGCAGAGTGTGCCTGCTACACTCTGAGGCTACATCACCAGGGGTCCGCAAAATTCAACTGGACTGAAATAATTCCACACACGGACAAACACACAAGGTATGTTTCTTTGTTTCAGATGTGAAATGTGCCTTTTAACTAGTAAAACATAGTCTTTCATGTGACTTAATTGTATTAGGTTGCTTGACAACTGTTTTTCTCTGGTCAAAAAATAAATTAATACTCAGCCGACAAGAGGGGTACATTTGTCATGTTATTGTTAGTAATTCTTATATGAAATACCAAGAATGTTAACTTATTGACAGTTATACAGTCTGCCAGGTAGGTTTATAATTAAAATAGTTGATAATAAGTGTGTGTGATAATGATAATAGGTGGGTGAGATGATGTTGTAGTGAACAGGATGCTAAGGAATGTCTTGCCTCATATCAAAATTTTAACCAAAACAACTTTAGTTTAGTACACACCAACTTTGCCAGTAATTGATGAATACTCCTGGGGATTTTTCCCCCTGGTGATAGTCTGCCACTGTTACTTTTCCAGCTTGGGTTTAGATTCTACTCACAAGCTTGTGTCAGCCTCCAAGGCAAACATTCTTTCCGGAGTCTTCAACACACCCGATAATAGCTCCTTTGGTTCAATTTAAAGAGGGTCCCAAAGGTCAGCTGTTTGGTTCCTCTCAAAACTATTTATAACATTGACATTGTTGTTAAAACAAGTTTGCATTTCATATCCATTGCAACACAGTGATGAGAAAATGTTTCCAAAGATGTCTTTGAACAAAATAGTAGACTACAGAGAGATGGCCGGCAAGGGTCAAGTAAACATTGGAGCAACTGTCTAACAAAAATACTGCAACCAAATTCCTCGGAATCCTTCCTTTTAAAGGCCTCCACAACTAAATTTGTGGTACTGGCTCCAGCGATTGAAAAACAACAAATAAGAATAATAATACATTTGATAATGTATTAACTAATGCATTGGTTTAATGTTGTTAAGTTGTTCCTACACTTTAATTTTTATATGTAATTGTATTCATAATATATACAGGTTTCACTTGTTCCACATCAAGTGTGAGCACTGCAGTAACCCGATTGAAGCATCAGTTTATTTCCTTCTAAGGTAATTATCTTTATGCCCTGCAGATGGTGCTGTTTATGGCTCTCCTAGTGGCCCTACACCTGATCACACCGAGCAACAGTGCCCCACCAATGGATTCAAATCCAGTCATCTATGACCTGGAGAACTACGACGTGGACACCGACCCCTGGGATCTTAATAACTATGCAGAAGGCTACGACTATGATGACGTTGATGAAGAGGTGCAGTCACCCATGGTTTAAAAAGTCCCATCACATGCTATGAATGCATAGAAAATAGGCCTCAAAATTCACAATTCATAAATGATCACAAAGCACAAAAATAGTAATTCCATTCAATTATATTGCCAAGTTCTTGGCTTACATTAATGTTAGACATTGTCAACCTTAATGCAACACATCTTTAGGGCATCAGTATTTGATAGAATAGAACTAAGCAGAAGCAACTCAGCAGCACCCAAGCAGTCCTGCACTAAGGGACGGTAGCCTACAGGTTATAAACCATAAATCATTGAAAAGGGTCTGCATCATACTGAAAGGGCTTGTTGTGAAAAAGTCTCAGGGAAGTGATTCAGATTTAAATGATTGGGTTGTAAATTGAAATCAAATTAAAAGTTATGCACTCATTTTTGACTTTAATTGATTTTAATGAGTGTGTAAATCCTCATTTGTTGCTGACCCACAGGCCTGTCAGAGTCAATATTCTACCCTTACCAATCTTTGGTCCCACTTCCTTTCGTTAGCCTGCTTTTGCTTTTTGTCAACACAATCTTATGACTGTGAGGAACAGAAACATACCAAAACTCAAGAGTTAGCAGCACAACGAAAATATATATCACTGCAAAATAAAAAGAACACGTGTAAGAATGTACAAACTGCTAAAATATACAAACATGTACAGTAGGCTATATGTTACATTATTTTTAACTGCCTGTCACTGTGAGATTCTACAAGAGTAAAAATAAAACATAATACTGTACATATTAGTGGCATTATGCAGTAATTGTACTTCAGGATTAGGGTTAGGATAAGCAGGTTTACCTTAAAATAACAGCTTAAAAAAAATTGGGCCGCTACAATGACTTTTAACATGAAGAATTGCCTCCGTGCCATTGCCATACCAGGGTCCGTAGGCATATTACTACGTTCTGTTAGTTTGCCTGAAGCCGCCCCATTTCCACTGTATGCCGAACTAGTAAATAGCTTATTTGCCGTCTTGCTTTGTCTTGTGTTGCACTTGCTTGACTGTGTTGGGACAGTTGTTGAGTAACTAGTTTGTCAAAGTGTCAGAGTGAGCACATTTCAGGAGGTTTCGCTAGTTTTCTCCGCTAGCATCTCGTTAGCAATTAGCAATTCATCCGTTATGCTGCTTTAAGCTTTTGATGCTACTCACACTCTTCTGTTTCTTTCTGGGTTAATTTCCCCCTTAGATTGAAGTGGGCACAATCGCTCCCCCTCCCCTCCCCACCTCTGAGCCACCTGCCGACATCGATGTGGAGGAGGTGCCTCTGGCTCTCCTTCCCACCGAAGCCCCAACCCCTCCCACCCTAGATTTCACTGGACCAGGATTATTTGGCCCGGATTCAGGATTAGGTGAATTCATAATACAATTTTGCATCCATACACTCCTCGTGTTAATCCTTTCAGTCTTGCACCCTTGTTTTTTTTTTCATGGACATATTTGGGGTGTATTCTCAGGGAACAGTAGCCTATGGGGGAATGGAAAGGTAAAGTGATTGGGGTGGTTATGTATTTGCATATATTTAATGGGGACCACAGTGACAGTGTTTTCTTGAAAACCCTTCCAGTTTGTCCACCGTTGAACTAACTTTGTTTCCTCCACAGGCATGCCCACCTGTTTGCTGTGTGTGTGTATAAGTGGCAGCGTTTACTGTGATGATGCTGAATTGGACCAGATTCCTCCCCTGCCAAAGGACACCACTCACTTCTATGCTCGATTTAACAGCATCAAACAAGTTCAAACCAAGGACTTTGTCCACCTGAGTAATAGCACTTTCACTAAAATTGATCATGTCTTTTTGTTTGCACATATATTACAAAATGCACAGTGAATACATGGACACAGTGTCGAATAGAGTTTGAATTGGCTTACTTTGGTCAACAGGTTTCTTAATTGAGGCGAGAAAGCTTGAGAAACATGAATGGGAAACATGACGTTTGTTTTACACATGAGCACATGAGTGTGTGCTATGTGCTAGTGCACACCATTTGGAGCAGGGAACTATAAGCTGATATAGAAACCTCAGAAGTGATACATATTAGGCTAGCATGTTTTAATTTCTTGACCAATGCTCACTGAACAAGTGTAAATTGTTGCTTTATTTTCCAGATCAGCTAAAGCGCATTGACCTGACAGGAAACCAGATATCTGCTCTTGAGGAGGATGCTTTACGGTCCCTTTCTCAAATACAAGAGCTAATCCTAGCTGACAATCTTCTTCAGACCCTTCCAGAACTCCCCAAAACCCTTAAGCATTTGGATGTCAGCAACAACCAGCTGAAAAGTGCTACAATGCACGACGAAGCCTTTAAGGTCAGGAGAAAAGGAGAATTGTTCCTGAACTTAACCTTGTGCCTTGCAAGAGACATTTGATTCACCTAACCCTTTGGTACAAGTGTTTTGTAAAGAGCATTAACCATGTTCTTTAAAACAGTACAAAGATGTATGCAATCAAACACATAACCTTACATTTGGAAGATGACAGATAAGAACCCAATGTTCCTGATAACAATACATTTGCTGACCAATCAAGCTTTTTTGGAACATTTTGAGTTGCTGGCTTGTTGTTTTCCTATTTCTATTTTGTTTAAAACGGATACATTTTTATGACATTTGATCTTGTTATTTACAGATATTAAGTCTTTATTTCAAGATACTACTTTGATATTTGAAGACTTTAAGAAATCTTAAAATAAAGACTTAATATCTATTAATAACCATCTTGATTAAGTGGAACCCCCTCTAGATTGAAAGGTATGGTGATGGAGAACCTGTGGAAAAAATGTGGTGCTTATGTCCGCCGTGTCCCCATTTTGCTCAAATATGGTCCTAAGCCGCCTGACTACAAGATAGTATCTTGATATTGCGATTTAATACATCATTATTTTGAGATTATTTTGGAATAACAAGAGCAAATCTTTCCCCTTAAAAATCTCATAAAATCTTTCCCCTAAAAATCTCATAACAATTTAAATTTGTTTATTTATCACATGCAGTTCAGAGCTTATTTAAATAGTAACTACATAATGGACATATGATGTGGTTCAGTGAGAGAAAATCCCACAGTTGCTTTTTAATATATAGTAAACATGACTGAGAAACAACCTCAAAGCCAAAGCATTTGCTGTGGCAAATAAACAATAATAAGTGTGCTGTGTAAACCTGACACTCCCCTAAGGCATCCGAGTAACCATTAGCTAAATACTGTTGATCAAGCCATTGAAGCATCATTTTTGCAATTTAATCAAGTGTAACCACATTTGGTTCTGTAATCACTGACTACTAGGCATTCCCCCACAGGACATGAGCAATCTACAGTTCCTGTATCTCTCCAAGAATCAGTTAGACTATGTCCCTGTTCCACTGCCTGAGAGCTTGCGAGTACTCCATCTCCAGGTAAGCTATCCCAATCCTGAAAGAATTCCTAAAATATGTAGAACCACATGACTTGTGTTGATGGCTCCAGGTTCTTGGTGTTGGTAGCTGGAAGTAAGTGGGATCTAGAAAGATAATCCCCATATTCTGTCATGCCCATTCTTTTAATGATCTGTCATACAGTTTTGCAAATGATGCCTAGCCAATTATTTGGGCACAGAGTCCTTTGTCTTCTTATCAGGTGTGTGGAATGATTTAATTGGGCCTTTCTCTATAGGAATGAAGTTAACTGATGGGATAATAGTTATCAAAGGATGAATCTGTTATGCTGTGGTTTTCATGGTTGGAGAAGAACAGGCATGTAGATGAAATTAGGTGAAAAGAGATGAACTGCCTTTCTGCATCAGTGGCGATCTTTTTCTTTGTTCACACCACTTCAGCATGAGTCGATGATTTTATGGTAGTATATGGAAAGGGCTGAACAGCATAGCATACTCTGTTCATTTACAGAGCATTTATTTTGACCATGATATGGATAGACCTCATTGTCCAAACTGAATTATTACCACTTTTTTTCTATATTGACTCTGGGTGACTGATGACTGACCCTGGTGAGATTGAGATTGAGACAGTACAGATTGAGATAACTGCCTGACCCTGCTCTGAACTCAGCCTCCACCCTGAGGCCATGCTATTGATTCAGAAGATGCTCTTTCCTGTATCCAGACAGATAGAGAGATTAAAAGCCAGTGAACACAAACATACATACATTTGTTTAAATGCACAGACTAGTCAATTACTGACACACACATACGCAAGCCGAAGGGGTCAGCATTTTCTTGTTAATTGTGTAATTGTGTGGATATTCTCACCCTGTTCATAGGATCATCACATTTTCAGGTTTCAAATTTGAACTGAAGGGTGCAGAGTAAGAAGAGCTGGTTGCCATTTTAGTGAATTAACCACAACATGATGCTTAATGATGAGGCCTGAAATGATGAGGAGAGCTCATTTCCTCTTCCTGTGCCTGTTCTTCTTTTTGAGAGGGCTGTCTTTCACAAGAGCATTATTCATAAATTACTTGCATTTGACATTGTATTTACACACAAGCAACTCAAAAATGACATTGAAAGTAAATGCAGTGGACGTTTAAATGAGTTAAGAAATGAAAATAGGAATGGATGGACACATGCCAAATAAAAATGGGGGGCCGGGGATTAATGGGTTCATCTTTGTCATGGGAGTCCTCTTCCTGCACAATCTGGGACCACAAGTTTGTCTGTCCGGTGAGTGCCGTCACTTTGGAACATCAGCTGCTAAAAGCAGAAGTTAGGAGTTTTGGTCTAACACTAGCAATTGAACTACCTAAAGTGCATGCCAAGCCTGCACAGCTCAACACTGTTGGCTCTAGTTTGCTTTAACTGTGAAAGATTCACTAGCGGGAATGACAGGTGTCTTTCACATGACCATATACCATCAAAATCAATTTCAAGATGATACAACAACTAGTTGCCTATACAAATATATCTAAAAAGTGGCAAAATGCTGCATACTGTTGCTTTAAAGCCTTTGCTGGTAATACCTTATTTTTCTCTGGAGCTTCCTATTTCATAATCCTCCAGCTAGTGATGAGACCAGGAACCTTGGCTGACACATATTAATCCAGAATAGCCTGAATAAAGTACTAGCTCCATGGGTCACTGAACTGGCATACAGCACCCCATGCCTCTCTTTACACCCATTCCACTGTCGCGCTGCAAACAGTCAATTCATACTTAAAGTGCGGTTGATTTTTAAAGTGTACAAAAATTAGATTTCACCTGCAGCTGAGATACCATCCTACTTGTTTCCAAATGTCCAAGGATAATATTGTTTTTTTAACGTATACCTGATAGCTTCAGTTAAGTCAACGATACGCCTGACTACTTAGATCATGACCAGTGTTAGCACAGGACATATAAGGCTGACTGACATGTAAACCAATATGATTGCTGTAATATCAGAATTTAAAGCGCTATTGTAAAGTTACAAATTGTGTATCCAAATTTAGGTGGAGGTTATAGAACCCACCAGCCAGCACATTTTCACTTAAACATGTTCAGTAGGCACAGGAGGATATATTTGAAGTTGGTTCCAAGGCATTTGAAGCCGAAACAACAGGCCCTGTACAGTATGACCATAAACACAGTGAACGCTTTGTACTACATGACTACACTGCAGTAAACTTTATGGTGTCTTTTTAAGCTCTATGGGATCATCCTAAAGCCTACTTTTAATGTCAATTGTAGAAAGGCAGACTATCCTTATGGGAACATTTTCCTCTCTTTCTATTCATTCAGAACAACAACATCCAGACACTCCACGAAGACACTTTCTGTTATCACGACAACATTCATTATGTCCGGCCAGCCCTGGAGGACATCAGACTTGATGGCAATCCACTGAATATCAATCTCTTCCCTCGCGCGTATGTGTGTTTGCCACGCCTTCCGGTTGGCAATGCGAAGTAATAGAGGAACGCTACAACAACTACAAAGTTTCACACCAAGATGTCAGTGATCAATATCATTTCCCCACATGAATTGCTGCAATTCTGTAAAAAAAAAAAAAAAAAAAACAGGTAAATGAAAAGTATACATTTTAGTCTCCTCCCTGTAAATTAAAGGACTGTTGGCTTTGCTCTCTGTGTAGGCTACTTTATTTTAAAGGTCAGTTAACATCTTTGGCGCAGTACCTAAAATCGAACACCAGTGGGAGAACTTTACCCATTTATCTCACACAGAGCAGCGAGGATACTGCTACTGTTGGTGATTTCAGCTTCTTTAATTTTGTGGATTGGAGTGCGAGTCTATTGATTCTGACATGCATGTGACAATCACCATAAGAATCACCATAAGACTAATTTGAAATATGTGAATGTTGTAGAATGTATGACTCCTTCCCGTATTCCTGTAACCAGCTATGAGGTCACCGAGGTCCGGACCTCCGGCAGTTTTTTTAGATCTGAAAATTAAATTTGAAGCTAAATGCAACTGGATTGAGAACTTCTCCTCCGAGTCGAGTGTATGCTTAATTCATACGATATTATTCTTATATAGTGTCCGCTGTCTGTGAGAGCGCATCGCGAGTGCAGCCCCTTACACCATCAATCGCACATTGGCAGCAGCAGGTGGCATGGGTGATAGCTGACACTATACTATACAAAGCAATGATCGTTACGCCATGAACTGTATGAAACGTTCAAAACAGTAACCTGGTACAGCGTCTGGCGTATGAAACATGTTAAATATGTGTACTCTGGACATGACGAAGGCTTTTATATTTCTTACATATTAGTAAGCTAAGCCAGCAAACATTTCACATAATGCCATTGGAAATGTATATCTGCAACAGTATCAATAACAGCTACGAAACATGTCAAACCCAAATTTGTAAATGAATATATACACAATGACATAAGGTTGGAGGCTAATGGAGTCACTCTCAAGCATTTTTTTCTTTTAGTTTGATTATAGCTTACCAAGGTTAGAAATAACTAACTTAATTACCATCATACTTCACACCATCATACCTTTGGCCTATGTATTTTGATGATTTAATATTCATAGTACACAATGACGTAAGGTTTGAGGCTAATGGAGTCACTCTCAAGCATTTTTTATTTTATTTTGATTATAGCTGACCAAGGTTACAAATAACTAACTTAATTATCATCATACTTCATACCATCATACCTTAGGCCTATGTATTTTGATGATCTAATATTCATAGTACAGGTAATTCGGTTCAGGTGGTGTAGGTCTACCTCTCAAGTAAAACACAAATAAAATGTGTTTCTTGTAAAAAGCAACAGGTCCCTATGTTTTAAAAGGAAGGGCTCATTTTGCCTTATGACACCGCTTGTTTACTTCTCCCTGCCCTATCTATTCTACACGTTAATTGGCACTAATTGGCACTCTATTAGTCTGTCCAGCCCCTATAAAAGGGCAACAAGGTGGCGTCCGTCTCTGCGTGTGCTGACGAAGGTTCACGGTACCTGTTACTGCCAACTCCACTTCACTCCTCTGTGGCTAATTCTAGTTTGATCGGGTCCTCGTTCCCGGCTGTAGACCGTTTCCTGATTAACTCGGCTGAGTCAGATCGTCTTACGTTTGTTATACTCTGCTTTCAGATATGTTTGTGTCCTCGCTCTGTGTATGAACGTCTGTTAGTTACTCACCCACTCATTATACCCTGTATTGTTTTAGCTATATATATATGTGTGTGTGTGTGTGTGTGTGTATATACAGTATATATATGTGTGTGTGTGTGTATACATACATACATACATACATACATACATACATACATACACGTACATACATACATACATCTTATGGAAACCACGTCTCTGCTTCCTCAGTAAATTTACCTGTGTGCACTTAATCGGCTAGTTTGATATCCTTACTATTTCACTGGGTGAAATTGCCAGGGTGGTGTAGTCGTGTGTGTGCTCTGTACTCCCACATTGTGTCATGCCACATATGTAAATTGTGTAATTTTGACAACCTGTTCACCTCCCTGGACCTCACTATTCTTTAAACCCCGGTTACGTCCCTGTCGTAGGCTAGAATCTGATTATTTAGCAATTTGTTGTAAGGTGGCGGTCTATCTTCCTGATAGCCAGTTGGTAGCTGCTTTTGTTTTTTAAATATACCCATTAGCATACTGCAAGTGGTTGCCTTGGATTCTTAGCAGCTTAGTGCGAATGTAGCCGGAATGTTAATGTGTAATTGTGTTGGATTTTGGTATGTACTCCTCCTTGTGTTGATGTAAGCATGTATTTCTGTCCCCAGTTTTAGTCTGTGTAGATGCCTGTGTGATGGATTCTGTGTAGTTGGTGTATTTGTCCACCCTTACCCACTGTGTAATGTAGAGATTAGACCTTCTTTGTGTGTTATCCCATCCAGTGGCCGTGCTTCCTGCATATTTGTTTTGTGTGTAAATAAAATAAATTGCTTGATGCCAAAGAAGCTTGTCCCTTGTTCCTGCTGGATGTTACAATGGTGTCAGAAATGAGATCCAGAATGACCAGGCTGGTAAACAATAAAGGTTTCTTTGACCAGCTGTAGTGGGGTGGTGCATGGCCGAAAGGCTTTATTAGAGCCTTAACGAGGCTGGACCTGGCCTTGTCTCCGTCCTGATGACTACAGGAAGGAGTGACTGATGGAGCCAGTGCCCCACGCCCTGGACGACTAGTGGAGAGTGAATGAATGAATGAATGAATGAATGAATGAATGAAGCTGCCGAAGAGACCTACCTTGCCCGAGTTCAGCTGGCAGCACGTCTGGTCGGCATGCCATGGCTGTGCTGGCCACTGATGGATCTGCAGCTGGCAGAGCAGGCCAGTTGACCAGCCATGAAGGGGGGGCACTCCAGCGCCGCTTCGGCCAGCAGGTGTTTACTGAAGACGCCTGTAATAAGCTGGTTGCCCGCCACCAGAGTGAGAAGGAGAGCCTGGGCGCCTCTGATGACGGCAAGCACACTGAAACATTGAGTGTGCCTGGCTAACCTGGAAGGAAGCAAGAGGAGGTGACTCATCAGGTCGTTGCTGCAGCTCCTCAGCAAACGAAGCAGGGGCCCCAGAGGGCGACAGGGCTGTCAGATGGATGCTGCAGATGTGGAGAACATTGCATGCCATTGCTCAGCACCAGCCCTCATTAACCTGAAGGTAAGCCAGAGAGACCTGCAACGAAAGCTCCAGGAGCCATTCAGACATCTTCGCTTTCAGACACAAGGACTGCATGTGCACCAGCACAACATTGATACTGGAGACACACGGCCCTTAGCTTATCGGGCAACAGCTGAGCAGAAGATTCAACAGATCCCAGCAGCAGTCCTTGGGCCACGCCCGCCATCCTGCTCAAGAAGTAGGCACCTGGCATTTCTTGCTGGTTGTAATGTTTACAGCAGTACAGCTGCTGTGTGTTTTTTGCCAGAAATGAATGTGTGTGTGTGCGTGTCTGTTTCAGACAAGTGGGCTTGCACAAATGTGAAGAATTAGGTCTTAGTCACCGTTAATTGCAAGGAGCGGAAATCAACAAGGGTCTAATTCCAGTCTGACAACCTCAACTGACTGACTTGATTACTATGGATGGCTGATAGATTGAGGCAACTCTAAGTCTGTTGTTGAGCTTAGCAAAAGGGTTAAATCTGTGAATGTTACGTCAGTGTGTATTATTATTCAAACAGCGGCTTAGTGATGTCCTGATGCCAAGGGTTAAATAGGGCACAATCTGAGTCACCAGAAGGCCAAAAGGACGTGCCAACATCACAACTGCAATAGTATACATGTCAATTTCCCCCTTTGTGTTAACAAAATATTGCACATTCAGAGCAGATGGTCTTAAATAATAACTGTGTCAACTGTGCTGTCTTATACATTCAGTGTGATCTTACTTTTCTTGTCTTACAATGATCATTTCTTCAGAGATGACATCTTATGGCTCAGGAGTATGTTATAAAAGTGAGCGGTGGGTAGGGAAAGGGAGGTGGGGTGTTGGTGGTGGTGGTGGGGGGCAGGGGGTGGTGAAAGGAGGATTAAGAAGCTGAGTATCAAACCAAGGCCAGGCAGAGGATCAGTGGGATGCCTTCTTCCTCTCATCTTTTTTATTCCATCTCTTTTGTCAAAATCTCCCCGCCAGGGCCGCCCCGTGCCGTTCCTCAGCCTGTGTTCTAGCAGAATTCTGCTGTTTATACTGCATGCTCGTTCTCCGTTCTCTCCCGCTTTCACTCCTTCTTTTCTCTCACTCTGTGCCTCATGCACACTGTCACACACCCATACACTCACATTTGAGTTCATGACTCACCTGATAAATAAGAATGTGACAATACGGCTTGCTTCTCCCCCTCACCTCATCAGCCTCAACGCCACAAATCATGGGGGGAGGGGCGTGAGACAGAAACGAGGTTTATTGTGATTGTGGTGGCGGTTTGGGTGTGTGTGTGTGTGTGTGTGGGGGGGGGGGTGGTTGGATGGATGGTAGAAAAAAGGAGTGTGGATGGAGAACATCTATCTCTGCAATAGTTGGGGGAGGGGAGAGCCTGGTGTTCTCAGGACCGGCAGTTTTCATTTTTTTGCCTTTCCTTCCTTCAGCTGCCACACCCACCGCACACTTCAATGTCTGCCGCGGTCACGCAACTTGCCTCTGCGTTCTTGGGATCTGTGGTTGCTCTGTCGTGGCCACATTCCTTTCTGCTCTCTCAATCATCAGTGTCTGATATTGTACCCGGTCTCACTCCTGCCTCTGTTTCGCTTGCCTGTCTCATTTTGTCCTATATCAATCATGTATGGATTTTTGCACGGTTTTGCACCCGTTAACTGTCTCTCTCTTTAGCTTATACACATACTCTCTCTCTCACGCATACACACACAAACAGATTTTTTCAATCTCTTCCTCTATCCTCTCTCTTCCCCCCTACCATCCAGCCCCTCCCTTTCTCTCTCTCTTTCTATCTCCCACTCTTTAACTCCCCCCCCCCCCCCCCCCCCCCACAACATCCCCCCTCTCTCTCTAGGCTGCTGCTGCTGTCTCACTCCCGTCAGTGCATGAAGGTGACCTTGCAGTCTGCCTGCTCTCATATCTGTCGATTGCATAGCCTGGGAGGACCCGGGGGCTTCCCTCCTACTCAGGGTGCAGGGAAGGTGCAGTGTGTGCCTAAGTGCATCTGGTGCGGAGGAGTGGTGGTGTGCTGCAGTGTGTGTGTGTGTGTGTGTGTGTGTGTGTGTTTGTGTGTGCGCGTGTCTGTGCGCGAACACGTTGTGTGGAAAGCACAGCGAGGAGAAAAGGGGTAGCGGAGAACATGCGACCCTCCATTCTCCATCCCTGCATCCTCCTGCCACTCAGTGAGCCAGCACACCCCTCAGCCATCAAATCTCATAGCCATGACGCCCCCCCCCCCCCCCCCCCCCCCCACACACACACACACATACACACCCCCTCCCGTCCCTGGTACATACACAACCAGCTTCATCACTGCCTGCCTACGCAGACCCACCCACGCGTGCACACAGACACACACTTACACACACACAAGCACACACTTGTAGACCCATGCTCCAAGAGATATATGACCACACATGATATGGGAATCAAAGATGCAGAGGACTACAGCTGTGCCTGTGAACATGCTGTCGGGCAGGTTGGGGGGTTGTCAGTGGCTGGGGGAGGGTGTCTGTTCATGGCCTTAAATTAGGTCTCGCTTCATTTTATGCTTTTCTTACAGAATGTGTTTACCCACTCCTAGGGGATATGATCTGGAATTGTCTTGCCAGTAATTGTCAAACAATACAAGCTGTAATTAGGTAAGTATTGTGCAACTAAAAAAGGCATTAGCTCAAATAGACCTAGTGTACTAAATAGGGTGGGGGAAGCCTGCTGTGTATAGCATAGCCTTGTATGTATAATTACATCCATCTTAGCCTCAGTCAATCCTGACCATTGAAAACTGATAAAATGGCAGCTGTGTGCAAATGGGTATTTGAGTAATAAATGGACACCAAACCAGTTACGGTTACAAAGAAAAACATGAACATGGATGCACTGTTCTCCCAGCACGGTGCCGGAAATGCAGAGGAAGGCAGGCAGGGATAAATTGCAGTGAAGGGGTGAGAACGACAAATGAATGAGAGGAGGAGAAAGAAGAAGAAGAAGAAGAAGAAAGGATGAGGGAATGGTTAAGCTGCAGGCTGTCGTGTGGGAGGGTGAGCAGTGTGGGGGCGAACGGGCTCGCGTTTGCCATCAATAACGGCAGCAGCGGTGGAGAAGGAGGCAGGTCATTGGCATTGGGATTCTTTTCACAAGCACAGAGCGAGAAGGCTGGGAGCTGAGCACAGGTCTACCAACGCCAGAGACCACGGCTGGCGATGGAAAGGGAGAGAGAGAGTGGGGGGGGGGGGGGGGGGGAGAGAGAGAGAGAGAGAAGATGATGTAGTAGTGAGGGGGTGAAAGAAAGGGCAGCAAAAATGTAGGAAGTAAAACTGAATGAGGGATCCATGAACATGTCAGTGTGTGTGTGTGTGTGTGTGTGTGTGTGTGTGTGTGTGTGTGTGTGTGTGTTTGTGTTTGTGGAGCACAGGGGGAAACAAAGATGTGAAACCCTAACCGAGGTGGCAGTGAATAAACATCGAAAAGCTCTTAGATAATCCAGCTAATGCTGCACCCCCCTAGAGCCCTATTTAGATGATTACCCTCGCAGTCCTCTGCTAACTAGTACTGTCTTTTTCCCTCGCAGTCCTCTGCTAACTAGTACTGTGTTTTACCCTCGCAGTCCTCTGCTAACTAGTACTGTCTTTTACCCTCACAGTCCTCTGCTAACTAGTACTGTCTTTAACCCTCGCAGTCCTCTGCTAACTAGTACTATCTTTTACCCTCGCAGTCCTCTGTTAACTAGTAATGTCTTTTACCCTCGCAGTCCTCTGCTAACTAGTACTGTCTTTTACCCTCACAGTCCTCTGCTAACTAGTACTGTCTTTTACCCTCGCAGTCCTCTGCTAACTAGTACTGTCTTTTACCCCAAAGTTGACCCCTCCCCTGTTCCTCTGCTAACTAGTACTGTCTTTTACCCCAAAGTTGACTCCTCCCCTGTTCCTCTGCTAACTAGTACTGCATTTTACCCCAAAGTTGACTCCTCCCCTGTTCCTCTGCTAACTAGTTCTGTCTTTTACCCCAAAGTTGACTCCTCCCCTGTTCCGTCCGCAGCACATGACCTTTAATCCACAAGTCCTCCCAGCTCCAAAATATAACCTCATATTTACATTACTGTTTCTGTAAACGTATTAGCCTGGGTGTATTACGTTTTTTGACAAGGGAGTATTGTTTGTTAGCAACAGGCCATGTACACAGTTAATCATAGAGCTCCCACTCCCTGCACTGGTGCACAGAGATGATTATTTCTTGATGTAATATCCCCACTCCTTATGTAAACTGGGTGCTGGTTAGAGTAAATGTGCAGTGAAGAGTGAAGCTGTGTTGAGTTAGGGTGGACACTCTGTCCCAGCTGCACACAGTCAGGTGGTCGGGGAACAAACCCAAGAGGTCCGAGGGAAATTCCAGTACAGCAAACAGCCAGCGACTGCTGTGCACTGCCTAACCTACATTATGTATTTGTGTAGTGCAGTTTGAACTAGTTTGATACTGTACTGAAAATGCAAAGCACATTAACTACTAAGGGTGAGTGACAGCCATCTCTCACACAGCAACAGACAAGAAGAGGAACTAAGCAAGAAGCATGGTTTGGCCATGTGACAAATTAAGAGAACTTAACTTAACATCGTGCAGTGCATGTTTCAAGCTCGTGCCATTCATAACAGCTGACCACGCTGTGGTCAGTGCTGGAAATACACCTTTTGGATGCTGTGCTGTGAAGTGACTGGACTGATAGTGGGACTCATAGTTGACCAAGAGCCCTCAACCCCCAGAGGGTTCTAGGACTGTGAGCGAAACTGACAGACACTAACAGACGTAATGGAGTCCTCTGCTGCACTCAGAGTGTCTGTTTTTCATCTTGGCACAAAAACACAAACAAAGCCTGAGGCCTGAGAAACGGTGCTCTGGATAGTACTGGTGCCCTGTCCTTTTGTGGAAGACAGGCGGTGCGCAGCATAAACAGCGGACGACAGCAGGTTATTGTTACAGCTAGAAAGACAATGAAGTTCTTATTGGGCCTTCGGTTAATGATCTATGTAATGGGGAATGTAATAAGTTGAACGGAAAATTGGTTAATTTGCCAAGTTGAGGGGACTACACGTTTCTCTTGTTTATTTTTCTAAATATTGAATCTCATAAATACTCATCAAAAACGAACTAGTTGCTTCATGCAGATTAATAAGACTCTTTCAAAGTTTTCAGATTTAGAAGGTATTTCACATCACCACATCAATGACAAAGTCATTAGAGCACAGCTGCAGGGTATCTGTGTCACTGCCAGTTAAATAGAGAAAGCTTTTTGTTCCCACTAGATTTCTGTTGGCTTGTGAACTGAAAAAGAAATTAAAGGATGAACTATTTACCTGTGTATTTGGGTGCACCCTCCTTTGAAAGCAGAACATTTTGAGTCTTCAGAGAAGGTTGCAGATTGCAGTCAACATGAGTGTAACCACTCGACTGCTCTCCAGATTGTTATTATTTGGATATGGGCTGGGATTCCAAATGAAGGCTCCAGCTGGCCTAACCTCCGGTGTGTTAACAACAACCAGAACATTTGACATTTGTCTCTGCCTATTGTGCACCAGCGGTGCTCTACAGACCCTGATTTGGAGTCAGTGGAACAAACATTTCACTACATTTAAAGGCTACCTATATATGTATGTGACAAATAAAAATACTTTGATACTTTGATACTTTGATTCAGACCTCTCTCAGTCACTTCTTGGCGTTTCCATTCCTGTGGTGTGGAGTTAGCATCAGAGTTAGCATCGCAGCTGACGTCTGGCAGGTGCTGACACGAAGGCGTGTTATTCATGAAAGTGTATTCATTTTTGTAGCCTTCTGATGATCCTGTAGACTAGAGGATGCGCACAATTCCTTAAATTTGAAGAAGAGATATTCAAATGTTCAGTATCTCTTTCATTTTTATGCATATTAATGAATATTAATGTTTTTAACACATGGCTTCCAGACATGTCTAACAGCAAGACAGATACTGGACAGATACAACATTCTCAGATTGATTCTTTCAATTTCACGTGAAATGGCCCCCAGCAGCAATAATAAATGGGCTCCTTGCTGGGGCTTATTTTCTTCTATCTGTCTCTCTCTCCCTCCCTCTCTGTCTCTCTCTCCCTCCCTCTCTGTCTCTCTCTCCCTCCCTCTCTGTCTCTCTCCCTCCCTCTCTGTCTCTCCCTCCCTCCCTCTCTGTCTCTCTCTCCCTCTGCTGTCACAGATTATCGGTTGAGCTGAAGATCGGTTTGAAATATAATTATAGTTAGGGTTTCAAAATGTTCTTATACACCTGAGAAAACACACTCTCTCTTTCTTTCTCTGGTTGGTAAATGTAAACGCCACCCAACTGTATCCTGGACCCACTGTCAGATAATGGTACACTAGATTTATGGGTGCACAATACTATTACAAGGTTCCCTCTTATAACTACATTTCATCACAATGTTGGCAACTTTATTGTATCAGCTTAGTGAAGATACATGCATGGCCATTCACTCATCTTCTCATGTAGCTGAATCAGCAGGGGAAATGTTCCACTAAGATAAAGAGCAGCGCTAGCAGCCCAGTCAAATTGTTCAAGGTTTACAAGGTTACCTGCTTTGGTAAAATGCCCAGCGGAGATGCTGCTTGACATAAAACACTTCAAAACACCAACTCCACACTAGTGAAAGGTCATTGTTAACCCTCACCACATGTGAACACAATTATAGCATCATGTGGCAGGAGGTCCGGATGGCCATAAAAGCAGAAAAGGGCAGAGTACAAGGCACTGAGATTCACATGAAGGAGCAGTCTTCTCTAGGCTTTGATAACTTTCTGTGTGAATCTGCTAGATCCGATGCAATTACGAATCTAAATCCAACACTTAAGGCCTCACAATAATCTGGGGTCTATCATCAGTCAGTTTTTATACCTCCCCCTCAGAAACTGTTGCACATTCTTCCATTTATTGCACAAGGTCTTTCCTGACGAGGTACTTAGTGGGGCATGGTAATCACCAGAGGTGAAAAAAGGACAGAAGCTGAGACTTATCAGCACCTTGCGCTGCAGCTTCATTTTTCTCACCTAGGGTAACTCATTTTTGTCTCTGGGGGTCTTTTCAGTCTCAGGTCGCCATCGGCTGGGTGCTTAGAGGATCAGTGTTTCTCTTTCTTACTCCCTCCCTTCCTGTCTGTCTGTCTCTGTGTCACTATCTAATTACACACAGACACCTCTGCAAGTCCTGACACCAGCGATCTGTGCCTGTGGGCCTTATCATCCTGTCATAAACAACACGAGACACAGAAGCAGACACGGGGTCGGGGTAGGCCGTCACTCTCCTCATCGATCTGAACGTCTCTGACAGCGAGCTGGCACCCTCGGCCACCACCCATGCTCGTCACTCCAGGAAGTGACAGTTCTCTGGTCTTACACCAGGAGTCAGCAGCGAGCGCTGGGCTGCAGGGACCCACCCCCAGGGTCTCCGTTTAGGGGAAGAGAGAGAGGGTGTGTGTGTGTGTTTGTGTGTGTGCCTGCTCAACACTGGGCCTCACTCTATGTCACTGGCATCAATATGCAGGTCGTGACTCCAGTACCTTACCGACAGCCGGCTGTCCTCTCTCCACCCCCCTCTCCAAACACACACACACACACAGACATATTGGCTGTTGTGCAACGGCGAGGGTGGATGCAGTCATCAATCCACCTGCCCTCTAAGGTTTAAAAAAAAAAGGCGTGGTCCATAAAAGGCAACCAGAGAGCGCCAGCCTATTGACAAGCTGGCCATACAGGATCAACAGGCCGGTCATTACCCGATCCACTATTGGCTAATGTATAACCATGCAGAAGCCGCACCTAGTATTGTCAATCCTCTGTTTGAAGGTGTCAATTTTTTCCCTTCTTTTATAGTCAGAGCACACACAGACTCAGAATTGGACATAATCAGAGTTCGTGTTTTTCTGCCTAAGATGGTGATGAATTCGGAGCTCTGTTTGTGCATAATGACTAATCGAGGCATTTATAGATAATGAATGGGAAGCTTGTTTGCTGCTCACTGATGTGTTCATGTCTTGCCGGAGTTAACAGGCACATTATGCCACAGGATTGAGTATGATAGCTGCCGTGACACACACATTACAACTCCCACACGCATGCACGCTCCTGCATGTTCATGCCCTGTTCTATGCATATTTTACATTTAAGTCCTCTAATTTTTTCTGTGTCTCTCTCTCTTTCACTCTCTCCCTATAATGAATGCACACCCTCACGCATGCATGCACTCAGTTTCACATCGTTCGTGAGCAGAGAACCCCAGTTTGCCACTTTAGGAGCACGGTTTAATTTCCAGATTTTGTCTGAGTGTGTATCATAATTTTAACTTTGGACAAATGTGCACTTACACCGGTATTGGCCTGCATAGCTCTGCTCTTTGAAGTCTAGAACTCAAATCCACTTGCTCACTAGGCTAAACAAGTATGTTACATTTACACTCATTTAAGTATTATTACTTATTTAAACAAAATGATTCACTATTGGTAATTTTGCTACACACCTCCAAAATGTGGCACAAATTTGTCGTTGCTCAGATATAAAATTTGTAAAAATGTATGTTCAACATGTAAGCCCTGGCTACACTCTCAACTCTCTTTAATTCTCCTACTGGGGCAGCAGTAAGGTGCCCAACAAACTCACCAATCAACACAGTTGTGTTTAACAAGCCTTAGTGCCAACTTGCCTGAGGGTTCTCTCCATATCTCCCTTTAAGCTTTATCTCATGAGCATCTCTGCTGGGTGCCTCGGTGTGGTACTGCACCTGCTATTATTTCAGGTTTGCCAGCATGGCGTCCTTTCCTCTGCATGAGAAGGAAGAGCTGTTTGTGAGAATTTGACTCTGTGCCACAGGGAAAAGGAAAATGAGAAACAGTGTTATCAGGGAGCCGTGATGCAGAGTGGAGGTGCTTCACAGTGCTCAGGGTGGTATTGGTGTTGCTGACCACATAGCCAGTAACCGACAGATTTGATTGTGAGCTCTTGTGTGAAGTGAGATAAAGCTCTTCGTAATTTAAACTGTCATTCATGTTGGCCAGAGGCATGGCAACGGTCCCTTCCTTGTTTTATCAGTACCAGTCTATCTCTCTATATATTTACCTACTTTTTTTTTTATGAAACTGGTGATTGCTCAATTTTAGAGGACTGACCAATCTAATGTGTGTAGAGCAGGTTTAAACTGGTCACTTTATAGGTTTGGGCAGTGTACAGTAGTGTATTTTGTACATAACACCAGTACATTGAGGATGATAAAACAATAGCGTATTTAGAGTAAACTATTGTATAAGGAGCTTTGAGTCAGCTGATGTATACTAATGGAGGGTTACTGAGCTACTGTAGAGCACATGTGTCAAACTCAAGGCCTGCAGGCAAGATCCAGCCTACCGAACGGTTTCCGGATCCTCAGAATGTTACAAAAAGTTCCATTGATTAGAATGGGCCACGGTGTAATTTTATTTGTCTCGCCAGATAATATGTAATGTCTATTGGAACTGGCCTGCCTCGGCCTCCGATATGTTGCATGCACTACTAATACCCAGGTGGTCCCAAGCAGGCAAAATGCACTGCCACCACGTTGGTAGCCAACGTCAATTTCGGCCAAAAAAAAACAATATCTCTGGTGTCACATTAGACTGTGTTCGTAAAAGCCAAATCACAAAGTGAGGCTGCTGTGACGGCAAGCTGTATTATATTATCCGAGATCGCTTAAGCAGCCCGACCCTTTACCAAGGGAGAATTTGTCAAGAACTGCATGATAAAAGTTTGCGACATCGTGTACCCTGATAAAAGGCAAGCATTTTTAAACGTGAGCCTTTGCAGAAACACCGTTGCTGATTGTGTATGTTACCTTGCCACCGATCTACAACAACATTTGATGGAAAAGGGAAAAGATTTCATTGTGTACTCCCTTGCTGTGGATGCGAGCAGCGGCACATTTGATACTGCCCAGCTGTCAATCTTCAACCCTGGAGTAGACTAGACTCTCTGCGTTGTATATGACCTTCTAGGATTTAAATCAATGCATGGCACAACTACGGGGAAAGATCTCTTTGATCTCTTTGCAATGTGCAGAAAAGAGAGGCATAAGAAATTAATGCCACTGATGTTTATTTTATTTTGAAATTTGATCTCTGTGTTTATAGGCAAAAACTAAAAGCCAAAGCTTTAGGCTGCTTGTCACAGATTCAGTAGGCCTATGTTAAACTTAAGTTAATGTTTACATATAGTTCAAAATATAGTAGATCTTTTTTTTTTTTCAATAAATATTGAATATGTCCGGCCCTCGACTTGGACGCAGTTTTACATTTTGCCCCTCTGTGTTTTTGAGTTTGACACACCTGATCGAGGATGGTTGTGTCAAGTAGGAAGGATTCATGTGTTGGATAGTGTGTGATTAATGTGATTGAAGTTGGATAATTTGTAATAATGGCTGGTTAAGTGTGCTGTTAAGAGGAGTTGAGAGGGTGGATGTGTGGCAGGAGAGTGGGCTGGTCCATAATGAGGTGGTCTTTTTTGGTTACCATTTACTTATTAGGGTTAAGTAAGCTGCTGTGAGGTGTGACTGACTCAGAAATAGCGGAGGAAGCACTGATTTCAGGTTCCCTCTCCAGAGCGAAGACGAGAGGTCCTCGAGCAGGCTTATTTCCCTCCCATCTCAAGAGGACTTTAAAGCGCTCCTCACCACCATGCTGCTCTACCACCCTACCGCAAGAGACTCCACATCTGGTTCCACCCCACCCCCAATCCTGCGCACACTGCAGCAGCAGGATATCCCCTGATTGGTGGATCCTTCTGAACGTAAAAAGCCACAACAGCGATGGGGGGACTCGCTGTAAATGATTCAGGATCTCCAGCCTGGTTGTAGATCATATTCTCATGGTCAGTCCTCCACTGTGCTGGGTAATCAACTGACCCATTCCAGTTCATCCCCATGGAGATGTGGCTCCTTGTTCTCTTCTCCCTGAATTCTAAGCAGCCATAAATTGAAACGGGCCTCTTGGCCCAATTGATTTTCGTTGGTGGCCCATAGTTGTAAAGTGGGGGATGGAGAGGGGGAGATTTATGGCCTGCTGTAAATTGCACCTTTAGGGCCCATCCTCTGCCCTTTACAAACCCCATGCTTTCCTGCAATGATATCATTTTGAAAGTCAGAATGGGTTGCAGCGGACATAAGAGGGTGTATGTGTGTATTAAACCTAGGGTAGGCAATGCTGGAAAAACCAGTAAGAGTAAGCTACGAAGATTTTTGAAAGTATACAACTGAAAAAAATCCAGCCTTTTCCTTCAGATCCCTCTAAAGCCACTCCTCCAAAACATATGAACGCACACTGCCTGACTACTGCTGGTGGATGGGTCCACAAGAGAGAGTGTTGGGGAGAGGAGTAGCGCAGGGAATTGCTGTCATCGTTTACTGTATCCAGCTACCGCATGTCTCATTCACATGTTTCATTCTCAGCGCTATAAAACCCCACAAATACGCTACATCACCACGTACCATTCAAAGCCAATATAAACTAATACATGATAAATGCCCTCCAATGACACTTGTTCACAACTACAATGTAGACACCGGCAATCTCGATCACAGGTGGATGACATCCAAAGAATGTAGCTACGTAGTCTACTTGCATTAGCATTGGGCTAATACAAACGCTACGTAAGTAGCTAGGAAAATAAATTACAAATCAGATAAAACAAAAAACAAATCAGATACCTGTCCAAAAGAAATACAGAAACCATGGCGTCACTTTTCAGGCTCTTTAACTCCCTTAGTTGTTGCCATCATTACCTCCTGAGTCCTGACCTTCACTAACACCAACAACTACAATATTCCTGTTGTGTCGGACATGAACTAAGTGCTTACATTGTTTTGTACCATCACACTCTGTAACCCATAGCCTAGTCCTGGCTGAGACTTATTAGCATTAAATCAATTCAAATATGTAATGACCAACCCCCCCCCCCCCCCCCCCCCCCCCCCCCGCCCCGTCCTCCTCTTTTGTCCTCTGTTCTCACCCTATAGGGTTTAGTCTTATCACCACTCTCTTATATTCTCTTTCAGGAAGGCCATTTGGATTGCACCTTTAATATGAATATCCCAGTTTAAACATTGCTGTCAGTGGTCCCATTCCCCTTGTCTGTCTGTGTACTGTAGCAAGTTTATGTGTAAACCACTATCTAGCCAGCTGTCAGGATTGGCCTGATTTCTTTGTATAGCTCCACAAAATAGGCTAATTAAAAAAAAACCTGTGTAAACTTTGCTAACCATCGGTATTCCTAAAGCAAAACATTTTCTCGGGAAGATAATAGATCATATCGGGACATTCCCATGTTTATGTTTATGTATGTGGTCAGGGGATGGACTTTGTTCCTGCCAAACACTCAATCTTGACAAGAAACACGGCATGGCAGTTGGTGTGGCTGGTACGCTCAATGTAACAACACAACTACTAGGTTGAAGAGCACCTTTCAGCTCACAGCCACACCTGTACACACACACACACACACACATACACAATCGAGAGCATCTTGCCTCACCATCTCCAAGGCAAACCCAGGCAGGGGAATGTGTGAAAGGTCAGAAGGATTACCCTTTTTCCTTCTGACTGTGCTGCTTCCTCAATATCATCACTGATCAGTGGCAGAGGAGCCTACGCCATTTATGGCAGCATGTCCTCTTCTGAACGCTCGTGTCCATCTACAGGTTTTCATTCATGTTCAGGAAGGCAAGCTGAGCTTTCTTTATAGCTATAGCTAGAATATCTATGTTTAGTGTAATTAAAGGAATACTGCTGGTAGAAGGGTATCGACATTTAACGATGGTCACAGCTGTTCATTTACTACACATTCCAGTTCCCCAGGTCAGCCAATCAGCACTAAATGTAACACCTGCTGAATCAGTTTTTGTTCCTATTTTATTATGTTGCACGAAACAGTGTTCTTACTTCCTCACTTAAAACATAAACAAATAAATAATCTGATAAAAAGCATTTATCATCAGGTTTTCCTTCAGGAGTGTCAGTTAGTAGAAAAACATGCCCTTATCCAAAACGTTTATGTACCCCTTACACTACATGTTATGTGTCCTTAGGCATCAACCTTTTGTTTCTCCAGTGAGAACATGCAATAGCATCGTTCTCAAAGGAGCATCTTACCTCACGTCTCAGCACTTCACTTCTCACGTTTTACTCACGTTTTACTTTGCTCTTGGTTGTCAATACCTGTTCAGGTGGCCCAAGGCCTAAGAGACCAGAGGTGGGCATATTGTTTTGTGCAATGCATAATTTCTGTATGAGATATTTGTTATACAAGGGAAATAATTAGCACAGCTAAATAAATGTAATTTGTACCACTTCTCGAAAAAAAAAAAAAAAAAAACAGGATACAGGCTAGTTTGAGTGCATGAAATAGTCTTGTCTATTTAATTAAATTCAAATCAATTCAATTTTATTTATATAAACAATACAAAAAAATAACATTGTCTCAAGGTGCAGAGCCCAGGGCTTGAACCCCCTTAGAGCTGTTAGTCGCGTTTTCAGCGTTCAGCGTTTCAATGTGGAGTAAGTGTAATCTAATAAAATATTGTTTAACATGCATTGGACAATTTAATTTATAACAAGCTAGCTGAGTTAGGTTTTCAAGGCTGCGAACTTCCAAGGCTTATTGGCGTGAGATTGATGAAGCCTGATCACACTTATTGACGTGAGAGTAATTTATACGGATGCTAGCCTCAGACAGGACTGAGGTCCTTTAGGCATCTGGAAAAAAACAACAAATATCTCTGAGACAGGGCTGACACCAATAAGGTTATTACATTATTTGAAGGTAAAATTGTTATATAATGTTGCTTTAAATACGGCCCTCTATTCACCATAGTTATAAACGTGATTTGTAACAGTCTTTTCCTGTCTTCAAGGCAAGGAGCTCCTCTGATTATGTGTGTGTGTGTGTGTGTGTGTGTGTGTGTGTGTGTGTGTGTGTGTGTGTGTGTGTGTGTGTGTGTGTGTGTGTGTGTGTGTGTGTGTGTGTGTGTGTGATCACATCACCACACAAAAGCCGGCTTGTTGACATAAACCCTTATCCTTTGTGTGTGTGTGTATGTGTGTGTGTGTTCCAATAAAAGAGAGCAGGGACAGATCTGTGGTTCCTCCCATGGCCATACCCGCACACTCATCAATCACCTTCAGTCACTTGACAAATTAAGGGGCACGGTGCTTTTGTGAGACAACATTTGCATTGCCCTTTCAACTGCCAAGAATTTCATGTTTACCTCATCTATGATGAGGTGATTAGTTTTTCACCATTTAGTGTTGAGACACTATTCAAATTCCAGCAAAGAAGCTTTTATGAACTTAACCATATGACTAAGGGATATCTATCTATATTTCATAAAATTCTAAAAATAACATACACATACACACACACACAGGTACAGTATATGCACGCAAACATACACACACTGTATAAGGATATGATTTTTTTTGAAGCTGTGGCTATTAAAGTCATTAAATCACGACTGACTCTTAATTTATGATTACACCAGAGTAGACCAGATGAGAAATAGAACACAGAGACAGCTGTCAATACTCATTTGGGGAAGCAGGTTTTTTCTGTGGTTTTCGTTTCAGTCTTTTTCCATAGACAAAAACGCTACAAGTTCCCCTTTCACTTCTCAGCCTCAACCCTCTATGATCACAACCACCACTTTGTTAAACTCTTTCAATAGTTTTGTTTGCTGATGAGCTGACAATATGTAGCTGTAAAAAATTAATCGTAGCCCATCTATTATTAACACGCAAGCAGTAAATTATAGATGGACATCTAATGGTGAGGGGCTAATGAAATTGTGTCATGGTGATAATTAATAAGGGCTGCCGTTCTCTTTGACTGTGTCCACCTACCATGTCAATCTGCCAGAGCTCAGGGGAGTCCTCTCACCTGCCATAGGCTCATTGGCATTTTCACAGCTTCTCTCTCTCTCTCTCATTATCTCTCTTTATCACTCCCTTTCACTCACTCTTAAGTATCCCCTAGACATATCACTCAGTATTGTTGTCTTCAATGTTGTGTGAATGTCTTCAAGTTTCACAGTTTTAACTCTTGCTTATTCTGACATGCAGTCCCCATTGTATCATTGTATTGTAGTGACTGCCGCTGCAGCCACTGCTCTGCACTTCAAAGTGACTGTACTCCATCCATACTGCCCAGCGTGACTTATAGGAGAGCAGATTGCCCAGAGAGCTGTGATGTTTAAAAACAATTCTGATCCCCCCATCCCCCAGGCCCAAACCCTCAGCCCAACTCCTCTGTAGTTTCCCTTCAGAATCACAAAATATCCAGCTTGTGACCTAACAGGCTGTGACCTGTTGGGAGGCTGTATAAACAAGGGAACCCATGGTGGCAGCCCTCTCATATGGGGCATTTGGGCTCTTCATCAGTCATATTGATGCTCTGCACTCCCTCATTCCTTCATATTGTGCTCCCTTCCTCAGTCATTCTCATTCTCTCTCTCTCTCTCTCTCTCTCATTTCTGTCTTTCTCTCTCTGTCTCTCACTCTCTTTGCACCACTTCACACAGCCGGTTCGCCTGTGAATGTGACAGAAAATCAATGATGTTAATGCTCGAGAGAGAAGCACGTCATGGATTTCCTATGGAGGCTGTCACGGGTAAATAAATAAATATAGAGGGCAGTTAAATGACATAGAATAAAACATAAAATGGATGTTAAACAAAATCATTGGTAAATGGTTTTGTAATCCTCTTTGATGTCACACAGGCCTCTCATACACCTGACCGTTAGTTATTTGAGTAAACGTCCCCATGTGTGTCTGTGGAGTGGATCAGGGGGTGTATAAATCTGTTGTCTACGGGTTGAATGGGTTTTGATATGAAGCTTTAGGAACATGGATTAAAATTAAAGAACATAACCAAATGGCCGGATTTAAAATAGAGTACAAAAACGGAAAAGGTGAAACTAGTATTCAGGTGAGAGCGAACTGGAAGGAACGGAGTGGATTATGGAACTGCAGTCCATGTCATGTGGAGGTGAAAAATAAGTAGAAACAGAATTTAGTATTCATAGTTATGTTTTCATTAGTGTATAAATACACATTAGCTTAGAATAAGCCATTCACATTTACATATGAGGAGGTCCTCTTCCGCCATGCTGCGCAACCATGTTTTTACAGTAGCTCAGAATAGATAAACCAAAACACTGGCTTATCACATTTTTAGTATGGCATTTGGCGGCCACCATAGGTACTTGCGCATGCCTATAAAGGGACTGGTATTCAGCTAGTTGCAATTCAGTAACCTCACTAGATGCCACTAAAAACTACACACTGCACCTTTAGTCCTGCGTTGCAATGTTGCATCATGAAGCATAATGTATGCTAGACATGATGAACTAGTAGGCAGATAGTTAGAGATTTTCACAAAATCAGACTTTTTAAAAACATTTTTTAGCGCAGCAACACTTTTTCTTTTCATTGTACTTGGCAATTCAGACCAAACTTGCGATGGTGGCATTGTGGCTGTTATCCTTTTTAAGAATCTATTTTATCAATTTTATGTCTACAATAATGCAATTTATTGTAACATGTATTGTTATTTTAATGCAGTTTGTTAATACAATTAAGTTTAAAAATTCATACAGGGAAAAAAAAATCTGCAGAAAGAAACACACACACACTAACAAAAATGTTGATCTCACATCAGTCACTAACTTTGAATTAGTGGATCATTTTCCCACGAAACAAATTAAACTAAACACAACCTAATAAGGATAGCTCTGCCCTAGAAATGGTCTACTTCAGTGTCCAAACTGGTGGTTTTCAAATATACTATCAGGGACAGGAAGGTGTGTGCAGAAATAGAACACTCAGCTAAAAAGGCAAGCTCCGCCCCTGATTGCAACACATAGACTAACGTTACACAATTCATATATCTTTTGGTAGTGATACAAACAAGCACGTTGTTTAAGAAGTTGTCTATTCATTTTGGTGAGATTTTCGTTAAAAGTGGTGGGGACGAAATTGGTGCTTGCAATAAGTGGTGGGGACAGCGTCACCAGTGTAAGTGACAGTGGTGGGGACATGTCCCCAGCGTCACCAGTGTAAGTGACGCACGTGAGATTGTGACTGTCTCATAACATCACACTGTCTGTTTGTGTCCGGGGTGTTGCACTGTTCAAAGCGATGCCACTGCTGTTCCAGATCTCTGTTTCTCCCAGTTCTGTCATGACTGTGGCGCCAAATGAGGTGCTGCTGCCAGGAAACAGGGTTTGAGTCAGCAACACTGAGAAGACAGAATACGCAGTGCTCTCTCTCTCTCTCTCTCTCTCTCTCTCCCTCTCCCTCTCTCTCTTTATCTCTCTCTCTCTCTCTCCGGAGTGTGGGACGAATGCCAGAGCAGTCACCAGTGACGACACAGAGGGGAGTGGAGAGCTGTTGGGATTCCCTGCCTGGTTAGACAAGAAAGAGAGAGAGAGAGAGAGAGAGAGAGAGAGAGAGAGAGAGAGTGTGTGTGAGAGAGAGATATATAACGAGGGAGAATATAGAGATACAGAGATTAATTACATTTGAGTTTTACTTTTGTTGGGGATTTGCAGCGATAAAGGATTGAGCTACTACAGTGTTGGAACTTAAAGTGTAAGTATGGGCTGAGATGGCAGGTGGGGAAGGGCAGAGAGTTTACTAGACTGAGAGTCTTTGTATGACGTAGGCATGTACTAACTGGTTGAATCTATATCAGCATTGGCCCTAGATCAATAAACAGAAGATGGTGTGTTGAGCCATTGTCAACCCGCAGAATAATGGAGGGTATGTTTGTCAATATAAACACCGGCATACAGTCACATCATTTAGTTGACAGCTCAAAAAACACATTTAACGGTATACTTACAATTAAACTGACCTACTTGTTTACGTTTAATTTCTTGTTTCACCATTGTGTTTATTTGGAAAAAAGTATCTCCATTCATTATGGAAAGGCTGAGAAGAATTGGAGTAGACCTAATGACACTAAAATCTCAAAAAATCTGGCTGGAGAACAAAGGGTCACACATCCATAATGAATTAACAACAACAACAACATCAATCATAATAATAATAATAATGAAATGTCTAGACCAGTTTATGATTGCTTGATTATGTAAAAACATAATGACAGAAATAATACATTCTAATTTGTAACATTTGTTGTTTGACCCCTGCCATAGTTAAAAATCAAATACAATAACTGCAACAAGACATTCTAAATAGATTGTTGTATTGTCAGGCATTGACTACATGGGATTCAATCATATTGATGTCTATTTTCACACAATCTTATGTTTATTAGATAGCTAATCCCCTAAAATGTCTTTTCATGTAAGGGATAATGGCCACTGAGTTGTCCCTTTATATGAAAATATTAGACGAGACGGGGGTTAAGAACTCCATGATGTAAAGTAGAATTATTATTATATCGAATAACTTGTAGGCTGTTTTCCTGCTTATACCCTGGGTGCCACACATGTGTTTAGGCATGCATGTCTCAGTTTGTTAACATGAATACCTTTGGGGGGGAAAACGGTCATTTTCATTGTCCTCTTCAATAGTTCAGGGGTTTTAATTTGCAGGGTGTTGTGTAGGACTATCTGTATCACATCAGACAAGTGTATTCATTTTTTACTTGTGTATGGTCTGATAAAAGATTTGCAATCCGACTTCAATTCTCCAGAACTAACCACTATAAACTTAGAGAGGTTTTGTATGTATCTCTTTATTACTCTATTTAAAGAAGCTGAGGGGATACATTTCAGATGGCTCAGATACTGTACTGTTCTCCCCAAACTATCAGTGATCTCCCACTGTGACGTCAACTGAGGAACCCTGCTGTGAAAAGACCTGGAAATCTATAGAAATGGGATTATGTGTACTTGCAGAAATTTCTTTGATTAGCCTCCAGAATTTCAAATACACACACACACACGCGCACACACACATCACATAACTGGTTTAGGCAATGGAAACTGACTAGCCAGCCAGCTGTAACTCCCAGCCATCAACTCTTTCCACTTCTGGGTCTCCAGTTTCTCAGTTGAACCTTGAAACTGGTGCAACTGCTTCCGTGAGCTGCAGATTATCTTATCATGTTTTTGCAGGATGACTGTGTGAGCGATGGATCATTTTTTTGTGGAGCTGTGGGAGCTGGGCAATGTCTCAGCAAAGATAAGATGAAGCCTGAATACAGGGAGAGAGATTATTATTTATATTTGACTTTAATAATGGGTGGACAGAATAATATTGTTGCAATAACAACCAGTGCAGCCATCCATTCTTCATATGGATGTTGAAAAGCCCTAGGACCCCTACAATGCATTCTAGACTCAATTAATCAATTAATTAATAATTCATCTCCAATGAAATACAGTCTTTGGTTGTCTGTATGGTTGCATGTTAGGAGTGCACTGTGTTTCAAAAGTAATTTGGTCTGAATTGGCTAAATGCAATGTAAATTAGTCTGTTTTTTTTTTTGTAACTGTAAGGTGAGTGAACTGTCTTTGTTGTGTGCAAATCTGTTTGCTGGTCTATGTGCTCATACTGTATACGTTACAATTACTCTGAATTCAATCCATGGCTTTCAAACACAGTAAACTGCCAAATGCATATGCATATGACTGAAGGTGAAAAACATATATTATCTAGATATTATACACAGTGATGTTCCTCTATTTCGGTTCCAATTATTTATTAATTTTGATTTGCCAGTGATTGGTGATTACTGTTGCTTGAGCTTGACAGCTGTACCGTTGTTTCTAACTGGCTGAAAAAGAACAGAGCACATTATGTTCTATATTTGCTGTGTTAAACTGGCAGTGAGTTGTGAGCACATTTTGGTAGCCAGATGCTCAAACTGGTTAATCACAGCTAAAGAGTTTTCAGTGAAAAGTCTGCTTCATTTGTACAGTTTTTAACAGATTCCAGGCAAACTATCAACAAAAGCAACACTTACATCATTTCCACAGAAACATGACTACTGTTACAGCTGTGACTATAATAATAACTATATTGCAATACATATTATTTACATAACTTTGTGTATATATACGACCATGGCAACCTTAAAAAACTGCACACAACCAGATCAATGTACGTGTATTGTCAAGTCTTTCTTCCATACCATTACCTTTAGATAAAAGGGCATTTTAGCCTGATATATCAGCAGTAAACTGTAGTACAGTAGCAACGCCAAACACCAACACATGCCTGCTTGCCTCCCACTGATGCTGATTATTAACCAGTGAGAAAGTGAGCTGAAAAACACGGCAACCATATTCCGTCACTCACTCACCCTCAAAATGTGCAATCATCTATGACTCGTGTGACAACTGGAGCATCATGAGAAATTCTGGACTGCGACTGATTCTCTGCATGCTATGGTCCTGTTACACATGCGAGCAACTCCCTTGCAATAGCTCTGCAGCTGTTTACATGAGGGACCATAAGCCCTGCATGTTTTAAACATCTGCATTTCTAATGGAACTCAGTTTTGTGCTTCAACCAAGTGATCAGCATTGTGGGGAATTTCATTTATTTATTTATTATAGACACAACATATATTTTTTTTTAAATCCAGCCCACTGCACACAGCTCATATACCTAATTTCTTCAAGCAGGGGCCAGGAAGCCAAACCAGTTCTAGACTCAACAGGAATTCGGTCACAGTAAATATTTTTGCCCTGTTAAGAAAATACATCACATGAAAACATTGCACCAAACATGCTTCACTGAGAACTACAAACCACAACTCCCTTCTCCCATGGAAGGAGGCACCACTCAGAGGGGTGACCACAGGGCTGAAAACAAAGGGCTATGGACACATGCCCTTTCCCTGGACAGCCACCGCCTTCCTAAACCTGATTAGACCCCAGTGCTGCCTGACTGCCTGCTGCTGAAGAGCATCACATCAGTCTTTTTTCTGACAAACCCCAGTACTGTCCTCGGGCACACATTGGGCCTTTTCCAAACTAGCCCAATCACCCCTACGCCCTTCCACTCCGTTTGCATGTTCCTGCTGAGGTTCCGCCACATTAAGTGCCCTCCCAAACCAATTAGCGGAGAGTAAAGAGTAGGTTATGAATCCCTCCAGCAGCGAGTCTGAATGAGCATGTACAACAGGTTTTTCAGGTCTCTTCGTGAGCATATGCAAACAGATTTCATGTGACCGTGCAGCACCTTGCCTGTCTACCTGTTAGTTGCCTTTCTGGCCACATGGCCATATTTGTTACAAAGAGTAATTAAAACATATCAGTGAAACTGATAGTAGCAGCAAAGGCACTAAACATGGGAAAGAAGTATAGTCCTATACAAAATTCAACATGTGTGGGTCACATACTGTACATATACAGTATATGGAAGAGGTTATGTACATAAGACATTCAAATTCAGCTCCACACACACATAGTGCAAGGAGTGGCCCTATGATTCCCAGGGCCTCCAAAATGTATATTTAATGGTGCTTTTAATATTCATAATGTTTTTGTTATTTCAATGAAATTGACTCTGACGTCAATTTGGCAGGCTGACGTATCCCAACCATGACACTTGACCTCATGACCTAGCCAAGTCAGCATCACCTGTTGAACATCTCACTAAAGATCTCTCCTTCTTGCTCTGCTAAAAGTGGAGGATATCTTTCCTGTTCACAATCGGAATCTCAAGAATGAATCCCCGTCCCCTGTCCCCCGTCCCCCGTCCCCACTACCTGTTAGAAAGATTATAGCTGGCACATTGTCAGAAACTGAACAACAGCCTGGCATTTCTCATGGACCCCAGTGTTGGAATGTGTCACTAGAGGCTACTTATATTTTCTAACTGCTAGTGAGAGTAGATATTTCGAAACACAGATGAGCCTCCCATCTCCCCCCAGCAACAGAGACCATCGCCCGAGGATAGCCAATGACACAGATTAAGGTGTGCATAAAGGTGCTGAGTTTCCCTGTAGCATATAGGGCAGAACTGTTCACATTAGTGATAGATTAAATACAGATTTACTCTTCAGACACATATCCCAGGGTCAAACAGCAATGAAAATATGCTGTAAGATGCATTCATTTAGGTATATAAAAGGAAATATCTGCACATGGCACATGACATATGCTGTCTGTACATGTACTGTGCAAAGAAAAGTAGCTGGTGCAAGGTGTATTAAGGTGCTGTCTAGCTGCTATCTTAGTAGTAGTCCTTCGTCATTTCACTGGTACTGTTTAAAACTAGTTCTTTGGATGCCTTGCTTCTTCCTCCTAATTATTGTTATTTTATTTATTTTTGTTGTTATATTATGTTGTTGGACATTTACTTACCCCTAATAGTGGCCAAAACAGAAACGTTTCGTAAAATATTTTATTTCATGTATTCACTAGAATCATTAATAACATGGACGGACCATCTCATCATTTATTCCTCATTTTTGATTCTTTAACAATGTATTCAATAGGCCTATTACTCAGAAGCTACTGTTGCTTGCTCTCAGTTTAACTTTCTGTCTAGTCCACCTTAAATGACTATTCCCAAACTAGTCCCTCCCTCTCCTCGCAGCTCGCCTACAGTCCTGCCACTCGGTCATCGTGAACGATCCCCTTTCGTTTTCTAGGCACGGCGATGGCTCGTAAGAACATCATCCGAAGACATTTTAGCGGACCCCTAGCCTGGTAGCGATTCACCATACTTTTACCGCGTTTGTTTTATGTGAAGGGAAACACACCCTCATCAGTAGTAACATCTTCGGAACAGAAAATAGTCAAGTAATCACTTGGATCTCCGTGCTCTCAAACCTGGTCTTTAGTGATTATTTCATCTTTTCTTTCGGAAAGTAAAGACTGTTTGGATTGTTTTGTCTCACTTCTTGCCTTCGGTAGTCTTCAGTGTCAAGTTATATAATGTCTCCATTCAACTTTGGCCATATTCAATTCACAAAAAGCCTATTATCAGAGTAGAGGAAAAATCGATTCCATCAGATTTGCAGAACTGATTTTCCGCCTATGTGCAGTCCTGTTTTCAAGTTAGATTTCATACTCGGAGAAAACAAGGGCGACTTGTTTATGTAAATGTGAACACACTGGCCATCCCTCGGTAAACAAAAACAATACTGAAGAAGGCTGCGATCTTTCGGTAGTTTGGTTCATATTGCATTAGCAGCCAAGGAGACGTCATAGGTCCAGACTGGAGGGTGCAACAGGGATTCCGCTCAGGCAGGAAAGGGGATTTCTACCGCCCAAGACTCGGGGTTAGAATGTATTGATTGTCAGGGTTGAAGAGGCAAAACCACTTGGACTGACGGGTTTCCAGCTGCTTGGGAGCTGCGGCGTCATCTCATCTCAACGGTATGCTCTTATTCCTTTTCATTTCACTTTGCTCGTTCTTACCAGGTGTGTGCATGTGTTTATGAAGGCTATGTGTGCGTGTGTTTGTGAGCATTTATTTCCGTCACCGACTCCTGCCGTACTCGCATATTGCTTTCCGTGTGTTTCTGAACTAATCTTATTCCATGTTTGGCTTAATACTTGAGAAGACGGACTGTGGAATCCGCTCTTTTTGGTACAAATTCTGATTGAGACCAGGTGAAATGCCGCCGCTCACAAAAAGTCATACATTCGTTTGAGCAACCTGTTTTTCCTGTCCCTCATACCAGGCAAACCAGAAACATTTAAGAGTAGCCTACTGGTGTCACGCCATGATAGTATTGGACGAGTCAATGCGCAGAAATCAACGCTCCGAACGGAAGAATTGATGCACGGCATGCCTATTACCATGTAGGTTAGGGATCAACCGTCAAAGTAGATTTTATTTAGGCGAAACCGGATGACTATATTCACATTGATTCTAATTATTAGGGCATATTTTAAGTGGTCGGGTGATCAGAAGCTCTCTGCAAACCGAAGGTTGTTAACGTGACGAGAGAAGTGATCCTTGTTTAATTAAGTGGCTGATTGCAGTAAAAATCCATTCTTCTGACGTCACATGAAAAGGATGGAAAGGGGCGTAATCAAGACGCACAAGCACTTTGTTCCGTTTCTAATGTTGAGCCAATAGCGCAGAAAGTTTACAGCGTTTGACAATGCAGTACTTCCATAGATCGTCTTCCTCTGGCCCAAGTTAATAGTGTTACGGTACAGTGTGATAGCCTCATTCTGTTATGAATCTGACCAAATGTCGCCGAAATGAAATTGAGCATTCTGCACAAAACCTATCTGTTTGAACAGTCACTGTAGCCATGTTGCGCCTCGCCCGTGAACTGGGTGTGCGCTTGCACTTGTTTTTAAAGGGGATTCCTTTGACGAAAGCACAAGCCTGTTGCAACAATCATTGAAACAACTGCCCCAGGCTCTAGTGGGCAATACACACAACGTCCAAACCAGTTGTGATTACAATAAACTTGCCCCTTCCCTGAATGCTTGCCATTCTGTTGTGTTGACCAGTGCTTCATTTACAACAATAATTTGGCGTCGCGAGAATGAGACGTGTCTGCCAGTGCTGAATGGCTGAACATAACCTGATATGAAGCCTCCACAGTTTTTGCCATGACTAGCCAATGGCTATTGCAGTGCAATAAATTCGGCAGCCGTGTTAGACCTGTTAACGGTAGGTTTGTCCCGTTTTCCCCTGTTATGGTGAATTCCTTGAATTATCTAACCTCAAGAGTGAGTCAGCATGGCATGTATACCAATTCAATTAATTGATAAAAAAAAAAATAATAATGAAAAAGAAAAAAAATCACACAGATATTAAGAAAATGCAAATTCAGCTACATAATTACTTAAGGGTTTGGGGATTTCATAGCATTAGCCTACATGGAATCAGACCATAATATCCATTATTTGTGGTCAGTGAATGAGAAACACTCTCTTCCCCTTCTACCAGTGATGGAATGAATTTTGTTAATTTCTGAGCATTATTTCCATTTAATTCATTTTGTTGCATTGTACCGGCCATGGCACAGATACTGATAAAGTTGAGATCAAATGGGGCATTGCTCTGAGATGTCTGCAAACAAACAACCATTTCAAATATCACTGTGTGGGGATCACCGTCTGGCAGCCTGAGCAGTTTGCCTAGTGCCGTTCAAGACCCAAACAGGGAGTTCCATCTGAAGACTGCCACTCAGTCCTCTTCTCTTCATATCGTGCTTGGTTTGTGCTGGGGGTGTTCCCACCCTCTCAGCCTCTTCTGCAGACTGATGCCATGTTCTGTTGTGCATATCAAGCTGTGTTTACTTTGCCAGCATCTGTTCTCTCTAATTAAGAGACAGCGCTCTGATCAACTCTGCCCCATTTTGTTTATAGAGCTTAACTTTGCTTCGGAAAAGCTTCAAGCTGGCCACGGAAAAGCCTCTCCTTTTCCCTCTCGGTGTTCCTCTGCCATGAATGGCTGTGGTGATGGGATGCAGCGGAGGGAGGAGGCTGCTATATAGAATTCAGAGCACAGCATGGTATGCCTTGCAGTGAGTTCAGGAGTCCCAAACGGATGGGCAACACAAACAGCAGCATTGTTCAGCCTCTCTAGTACACACCTGATGCACGACTTGAATGGGAGCATTCTAGCTGAATATAAAAAGCACCCCTGGTTGTACGGTGTTTCCCAAGCTTGTCCTTAATAAGGAATAATACGGCATTCATACCCCTTCAGGGCATACTACACTCTACTGAATCTATAGCTGAATTGTATATAGATTACACTGTATTATTAATGACGTGCTATCTTAGCCATATTATAATGTATCATTAGTCATTCAGACATGATGCGTGGCCCTTCAATCCTCCTGTATGCTTTAGTCACATTTATTTCTTTGTGGGCTCCATTTTGTTCTAAGTAGCCTCAGGTATATATGTAAATATTAGTTGCTTTATTAACTAGTACTCCGTTGTTCTCATATAAGTACATGGTATTTGTGGATCCACTTATGGTGGATCTGCATATTAAATAATATTTGGCTTTGCTGTACTGCTGAGAATTGCCGTGATTCCATTTTCAATGCAATTTTCATGCTTCATTCCCCACCGCCAATAAGAACCCTCCATTTACTCCCATCAACCTGACCTTTGGCCCTAAAATCTAATGTAATGTGTGTGTTGCACTACCATTTTCTTTAATGTTGAGGTGCAGAGGCAGGCTTAACCTGCACTGAGGAGGGATTTCATGGGAACTTGTTTTATGCTCTCGTTTTGTTATTTAAAAGAGCCTTGTGATTGTATGTAGTATATAATGAAATATAAACAGTGTCTGACTTTCTGCATCAGACTACTTGTAAGGATACTCTGAAGCAGAATGTTACATGATAACAGCAATGTAAAGACAGATGTATGGAGACAGACTGTGCATCTGTACAACTGGAGCACAAGGCATCCTTGATCTCAGAAGTCGCAATTGTCCATTTATTTAAAGGCTTCATACAAAGTCAGTGATGCATGGGCCAACAAAGTGTTGCCAATAGGATTGTGTGATCCTGCTGTCGACAGGTCAAGACAAATTAGCATGGAAGGGTGCAGAGTTAGCAGATTGATATAAGCCATTGTTTACTTTCAACAGTACTTTGTGCTTGCTTTGAGTTGACCTGAGGCCAGTTGTGCGCTTAGTAGGATATTCGTTGTAAATTGAGGTCGCACATGCAAGTGGAATTCTGTCACGGCTGTACAGTCCGGTCCACAGTAACATAGTGATGGTTTTACATGGTGGTGATACGTCTGTGACCAGGAATCTTTTCATCATCCCTTCATGACAAAAACTGCATTGTCACAAGGGGGTGTGATCCAGCTGGTATATTTGACTTTTTGTTTGGTGAGTGCTCTCTGCAGTGTAAGTGTAAGTGGCAGTCTCAGTGGTGCTAAAACGAACTGGCATCACCGGCGGTTCCAGAGTGAAATGGTCTACAAACTGTTACATTTGGCACTCTGCTCTGTGACTTTATTGACAAGGTCACAAAAGGCCTCTAATGGGGATTCCCATAATACTCACTGTCCTGGGCATGTCATTGTCTGAATGGATCTGTTCTATTATATTCCTGGATAAGAGTGAGGTGGAAAAGTAAACCCTGTATCAAGCCTTTATAATACCAACTGAAGAAATTTGGCTCACAATTCAAACTGTATCATTATATCATTGTAGAGGCATATGAAGTAATATCATTTGCTAGCCCACTTGCCTTAAAATGATAAATGGAACTGTCATACTTAGTTATTAGCGCTACATTTTAATGGGAAAACTGCATCGTCCAAAACACCATTAACAGGATCAAGGTCAGGAAAATCATATTTGTATATCAAATATGTTCAACCGTGCCAGAAGCAAATGGGAATTTACTCAAGTGTATAGGCGTGTGTAAGGAATGAGCACCAGATTTTTTGCCTCAGCTCGCCGTAGTATTGCCCGTATGTGCATTTCTGCCTTACTTTTACAGCAGGTCTAAAATTTGAGGCATGGAATTGGCCGTAAAGAAGGCTAGATTAAACCAAGCATGTAGCTGGATGCACAGATTTGTTATATTTTGTTTCATTTGTTCATTTGTTTTCAGTTGTCCAGATTCTTAGCATAACAGAAAAATGCAGCAGTACTCACAGCCACTTGTGATTTGTATTCATGCAGTTGTCATAGCTAAAATGCTCTCTTACACAAGTGCCTAAAGGAGCCACCTGATTATGGTTTCGTAACAGATGACACTTCGGTGGGTGGGAAACACCATGACCAAACGGACTGAGGAACTGGGAGTGCAGAGTTAAACTAGCAGCAGGCGGCATGGGCCGAGGCACAGCCGAAAAGAGGGAAATGGAAATTGGGATTGTTTCCTCATGCTGTGCGTTTTAACATATGTTTTTTTTCCCTACAGCACGTGACTTCAGGTCTGCATAGGCGTAGTTCTGTTTTACTCTCAGGTTTAAACATTATCCATGCCGGTACTCCTTTAGATTTGGATCTGAAATGATAATGGCAGTTGGTTGTTTTTTGCATGTCATAGTGAAATGTTTGGCAAAGGCGTGGCTCAAGAGTCGTTGGCACTTGGCTGGTTACCATTTTAACTTGGGAACAATCGACCCCCACTCGCCAGGCTCGCCCATGTCTTCCTGTTGGTTATGTGTGAAGAGCTCAGCTGGTTATTTATCACACAACTTCACTGTAGCTGCCGTAGCATTTGTTGAATGAGCTACGTGAGATCTATGAGCCTCTCGTGAGATCTATGAGCCTCTCATGAGATCTAATCTAATGTTTGTATCTGGCTGCACAAATAATGATGAGCGTTCTGCTGTGAAGTATGAAGAGTAGTTTTCACTTTTGTCATTATTTAGAAGAAATGTACGTTTACTTGGCAGCATGTTTTGACTACAAGTATGCATTATGTCCCTGATCTCAAGGCTTAAGTGTGTTTCTGGGTGGTTGAATTGGGGGGAGGCGGGAGGGTAAGCACATAGTTTTTCCATTATGGATAAGAATCATAAGCTTTTATAGCCCATCATTTGCAATCTTAGCTGCTGGACTCTGAGTTTAGTTCTGAGTTAATTGTTAGTCTCTTTTCCTTAACAAAGGAAACGAGTGGGTTAAGAGCTATTTTACAGTATGCTGCAAATGTTAACAAAGTCACGGTTAAGGTTTTGTTCAGGGCTAATATTAACCTTTGTCAATGACTCAATCTATCAGCCGGAAGTCTGCTTTTAGTTTTTTTGTTAATGATCTCAAGACTGTGTGTGTGTCATCTGAATGACCAGGTATGATAGGCTATTCATCTTATGATAAGACTGTTCAAAGCTGTTGTGAAAAGGGTTAGCTCTGAGATCTTTTTGTCAATTAAAGTAGAATTTTACAATAAAGTGCCTCATCTCATTTCTGTCTTGAACTGTATCTCCTAGGGAATTTTTCGGGGAAATATCTGTGATTTTAAATTGATACTTAAATGAAACAATAATGAGATCACATCTAGGTCTCCTGAGCTGTCAAAGAATGAGGAAGGTCCCTGCCCTGGTCTTTCCTCCCCCGCTCCCTCTTCGGGTTAATACGGTTTTGCTCGTGACAAGCAATGCTCCAGATTCAGCCGTACACCCAGCACCCAGACAAGTATGTCTGTTGAAGCATGGCCATCTCAAGCAGAAAGACCCATTTATTATGAAATGCCATACTTTATTTTCTGGAAGAAAAAGTGCTCTCATGGTCTCGGTCTGCAGATGGTCTGAGTATGCTAAGCATGCTAAGTGGACAAATTTGTTTTCTCGGCATCTGCCACATCTTGTGACACTGTCAAGAAGGAAAGAACATTGGGGAACAGTCACCTGAGTCTGAGTAAAATGTTTAGCTGACCAGTGACCCTCTCATTTTTCCATTAACAATCGGCAGGCAAGGAGAAAACCTTCTCTTCACAGTGGGAGTGAGTCAGAGTACCAGCGCTTTGTGTGGATGGATTTCTGTTATTTCAGGAACTCTAAATGCAGTTGGGTTGGAAATGTGCCCTCTTAAGTGTCATTGGCAGACACTGGGCGGTGGACAGGAGTTATTTAGGGTTAGAGTTGGGGTTAGGCACTGCTAGTGAACATACGCAAAAGACTTAAGGTCTAAAAAGACTTGTAAGACTTGTAAGGTGACCTCCCCTGCCTCCAACAAAAATAGTAATAGAACATAGCGAAGCACAACACAGAAATAATAAGTCTCTTTGCCCCCACTTAGAATCCTCCGGATATTAAGGATTTTTTATGAAGCCAAAGGTACGGTGCTAAAAGTCTTAATATCGTCATCTTTGATTGGAATTGATGTGTGGATTGAGTTGTTTAGAGTTGTGCTGATACCTGTAGACCTGTGTGCATGCAGGACATTGCTTGGCAACAAACTAGTTACACTGAGATTGATGACCACAGTAGTCATTTACGTCTCATATTGTACAGAATGTAGAAATACCAGTGACCTTGGCATTATCGCAACATGTCAGCCTATTGCTCTAACATCTGTGTGTGTGTGTGTGTGTGTGTGTGTGTGTGTGTGTGTTTTACGTTGATGTATGAGAGCACTGATAGCAGTGAGGGAAAAGGTCACAACTATGTTAGTGATATAATGATTAGTGTCGCTGGTATGCGCAGCCTGTAATAGTGATACCACGATTATGTATATTACTGCAACAATCATGTGATTATGATGTTGCGACCACGAATGCATGACTAGTTGTTTCTCAAGTCTAGTACTGTTCAGCTGCACCTGATAGTACTGGCTGTTGTCTTGTTTGGAAGGATTTTTTAAATATGTCTCTCCTGGTTCTGTTTTGTTACTGGCTTCTTCAGTAAAAAAGGACGATCTAATAAAAGAAAAGTGAAAGTCTATTGTCAACGCTGTTATCTAGCTCCGTAGTTATGGACACAATGCAGACATAAGCGACGTGAAACCATGGGAACATCATAAACCTAAAGGTTCATCCACAGTGTGTGTGTGTGTGTGTGTGTGTGTGTGTGTGTGTGTGTGTGTGTGTGTGTTTAGAATGCTCTGTGGTGTGATTACTTAACTCTAGCTCTAGGGTGAGCCAGCATGTGAAGGCATAAGGGCTTGCAGGGCTGGGCAGGGCTCTGGCTCTCTCTCTCTCTCCCTCTCCCTCTCTCTCTCTCTCTCTCTCGCTGTTGCAAGACAACACAAGGAGAGCTGCTCTGCTGTCTCTGAGCCAGTCAGGGAAGTGGAGTGGAGTGTAGCCCTGTAGAAGCCCATGGGCAGCCGTTGTGCTCTGGGCTGGGACACATTGGTGTGTCAAATTCGCTTCCATTTTGTCCATCACCCACAATGGTGGCACACTTTAGGCGCTGCTGAAAATCCAAGCATGGGTGCTGTTTGACACGACTTGACTCTGTTACGTGCAAGGCCTTTCCACCGGTAGGCAGCATATGGAATTGGTCAATTAAATGTTCAGGTTTTAGTCCCTACACCAGCACTTAAAGGTGCTTTAGTATCATACTCAAACCTCAGACACAATTCCACAGAAAGCCAGACACTCTGCCCACTCCATAAACTTACCACATTACATAAATGTTCCATTAATTCAGTCTTTTGCCCGAGTAGTCTTTTGCAGTCGTTGCCAGAGGTCTTGCATAATCGAATATTTTGTCACTGAGTCAGTAAGATGCTTCTGACAAGTATTGGCATTGAGAACTAAAATACCTGTGACTATTTTGTAGTAACCTCTTGCTTAAAGGTGTAGTCATCGACTCTGATCCCATACACGTTTTTGTCAAATTCAGCAAATTGCTCCTCATGGTCCGCTAGCTCTTTGTTCAGTGTTTACGGTAAAACAAAACTGTGATGTTTGTACACAGTCCTGGCTCTCTAAATGGGAAACAAACATAGTGGCTCGGACTGAGCCATAAACAATCCCAGCCAATTAACACACGTGCTTCAGGAGCATAGAAGGGAGGGGTGTAATTTGATTGGCTTTTGAGTGCAAATATCAACAACCTTTTGCGAAACAGAATCTTTAATAATTTGCATCAATAATGATGATTTTCATTCATAGTTCATCAGTTTTCTTAGAAGGCACAAGACCTGCAGTGACCCATGCTGATTTGATAACACCCCCCCCCCCCCCCCCCCCCAGCCCATCCCATCCCCTTGAGGGAGCCAAACAACGTTGATGGAAAACACCAAATGATGGTAGCGTGCCAGATGAATTGTGGGAAGTCCAATTCCCCTGTTTTACTTTGGCCACTTTATTTTGTAAACAAAAGAGGGTGTCGCACGTCGCCACTTTTCCGGCCCCTGCTGTCTTTCTGCATTCCAGCAGCTGGAGTAAGTAGGCGGTGGTAGTTCTGCCCTCTCTACCATCAAAGAGCATAAACCTCTCTCGTCATTAGTGTCATGCGCTAATTGAGCGGCAGTTAATCAAACAGATACTCTCGTACTTCAAAGGTGTCCCTTCAAAGGGCCCAGGCCAAGGATCAGCGTGAGTGTTTGAATACTGAAATGTTTCAAATCGTGGCTATTTCTTCATCTTGAGTCACCCCTGCCCCATACACACACATACACAAATGCACTGAAAGGGTAAACTACCTCAGACTAGCTATAGATCAGGAAGTCAGAATCACCTTTCTCAGGTGGCTGAATATCCAGTTTCAGTTTTATAGTGAAAGAAAAGACATTGGTCCCACAACTACGCAAAAGCAGTTAATTTAACACAGTATCAGTGACAAGTTAGTTAGTTTCTGTATTTTTCTTGCCTTTAATTGTTTTGAATCATTTTTAGGTCTTCATACATGACTGTCAGTGATCCCAAGCTGTTTGTATCTAATCAGAGGAGTAATCTCATATGGCCAGATTACAGCCTGATAAGATTAGATCATGCTTCGACGGTAACCATCCAAAAAATAACCAGGAGCTAAAGGACGTGAGGAGCGAGCGCCAATTTTGGTTTTGCACTCGATCACAGAAGGCCAGAGTGACTCATTGCTTATGTCTCCATTCGTCGTGGAATGTGTCTCCTCTCCTCTCCTCTCCTCTCCTCTCCTCTCCTCACAATCTCCCCAGCTCCCCCTCTTCATTATGTCCCTCTCGCCTGTTTTGTTCTCCGTGCGCACAGTCTGTCTTTCTGGAGTCTTTCATTCTGTGTGTATCCTTTCTCCTCTTTATTCCCCCATCTCTCTTTCAATGTCTCTCTCATTCTCTCTTTCTCTCTCCCTCGGTGTGTGTGTGTGTGTGTATCTGTGTGTATCTGTGTGTATCTGCATCTCTCTGCATCTGCTATTTGTCCCTTCCCCTGAATCATTCTGTCTCTCTCTCTCCCCTTGCCCCCCCCTCCTCTCTCTCCCTGTCTGTCTCTCTCTCTCTCTCCCTGCTTGTTGAAGTGAGCCTCTCCTCTTCCACCATGTGCTCGCTCTCTTGGTATGCAGCTCAGGCCTCCAAGCTCAATTGGGCGTGGTTCGGTTTGACTGGGCACAGAGAGAGCAGGGGTGGCGCTAGGGAACAGGCCTTGGATGGGGGGAGGGAGAGGAGTAGCCTCGAAGAAAACAAAGAAATAGCAACAGTCAGACAGAGACAGAGAGAGTGCAGTGTGGGGAGTGTCCATTTATGTTGTACACGTTTGTGTGTGTGTGTGTGCGTTTGTGTTTGCATTTGTGTATGTGTGTGCGTTTGTTTGTGTGTGTGTGTGTGTGTGTGTGTGCATTTGTGTGTGCGTGCATATTTGTGTGTGTGAATGCATGTCTGTGTGTGACTGAGTGTGTCCCCCTCCCCGCTGTTTGGATGACTCAGCCCGAGTGTGGATTGGTACAAGAGGAAATGGAATGCCAAGAATGAGGCTCTCACATGATTCTTCAGAGCCCAGGGCGCGACTGAGTCACTCCCTGAGACTCGCCGGGGCAGCCGCGCCGGGGCAGCCACGCAGGGCTCTGGAATGCTTTCGTGGAATGGGCTGCCACTCTGGTGCACCACGCCCCTGCCGGCCGTCACAGACTCTGGGCACTCCTTCCCTCCTCTCACCTGCCGAGGGTTCAGTCCAGTTGCGGTACTGGAGTGCATGTAACTAAGAGAGTGTCAGTAGCAGAATCTGCACTCCACTCAAAGATGCTTGACATAGCAAGAGGTCTGCTTTTTGTCCCTACCTTCTCTGTAGGACTGAAAGTGAATTCAGTCCCACTGAATGGCTCTGTACTGGAGGCCTTCAGAAACTGCAATGCGACTCGTCAGATGCATGGTTGTCTTCACATCCTGCTTTTTCCAGGTGAACCAAACAAGGAATTTCAAGAAACAAACTCTATACGAGTATGTGACAGTCGATCCAGTTAGTGATCAGTAATATATCATTACCTGAAAGAAACACATGAAGCCAGTTTTATACGAGCCCTCTGAATACTGCAGATGCCAAATGTGCTTGTTAGCTTACCAACATATGTGCTATAAGTAAAAATGTTGTAGAAATGGCAGATATTTCATTTGGGAACAGTGATAAGGAGGTTCATTTAAAATAGCTGAGGAACTGCTTTGCCCACGACTATGAGGTGCCACACATACAGAGCAGAACTACAGAAATAATTGATCCTCTGAAAAGGTTTCCTGCTATGGGTCTCAGGAACCCCCTGACCCTGTCCACATGAGAGAGTGTATTCATCCTATGTTTACAGTTTTTCTCGATCGCTTTGATACAATTCTCCAAACTACCTGTTCAGCCGCCACATCATCTAGTCACTTGTGCACATGACATTTTTTTTAATGTCAACGATCACTAGTCTTGTGATTGTACTGGGCTCTAGACATGCAAATAAAATGGTCATTGGTCGCACTGGTGCCTCTGACATTTAGCTGGTCTGTCTCTGTGCGTGTTTAAGTGTGCAGCGTTATATATTTTCTCCGCACCCGCATTCTATGACAGGGGAGGCAAAGCAGGCATCCAGAGCTGTAAGAGGGCCCCTGAGGACAGCTGATTATTTTAGTCCACAAAAAATGACAAACCCGTGAGAACAGAAGACTATGCAGGAGACTACAATGACATGTCCAGATCTTCTCTGCAGGTTCAAAAACAAAACAGTGGTTAGAGAGAATCTGTTACGTTAACTTAAGTAGGTGCAGAAACTGTTACCTTTTTTCCTGCAGATAAATGGGTTGTCAATTTGAACAACAATTAGCTAGCCAGTAACTTAATAATAATATATGATATTAATAATGACCGTCGGCTATTTATCCTGCTAGGTGTTTTGTAAGGAGCTTGCATTAACCTTCTGGCTTATTTCCTACACTGTCATGTTTTTTAATAACTTGTTTTAATGCGTTAATGGCAGATGTTGTATGTAATATGGTTGTTTAGGTCTGACAGTGTCCACAACCTTAGCATGACCTAGGATGTAGCCAAGGCTGTGGATTAAGAATTTCATAAACAGCTTAGAAGTGGGCGTATTTGTGGATGTGAACTGGCATTGTTCTCTCTAAACCAGTAGAAATCAAGTCTGTTTTTAAAGCTAGCAGACTATTCAATTGGACTCTTTTTTCTGAAGGAGATAAGCTGAAGTTTCTTTATGCTTCCAAATAAGTAGCCTTGCATGTCTCTACAGACAGGCCTTCTAAAGGGAGGATCTGGTTATTCCAATGTGAAGATGACAGTGACTTACCTTCCACAATAGCTTCTTACATTATTCCATAAAGTCTTATCTAATTTAATATAAGGTGTCCACACGCGCACATATGTCATTATTACAATTAATATTTGATTATTTATTTCAAGTAGTCCCTTCACTTTCCACCTCTTGCTCTGCTCATGACATGCACAAACACGCCAATCCCCTCATCAAGTATAGTATTCACTTTTTTATGTCCTTAAAAAAATAAAAGGATACCCTTTGGAGATGTGTAGATTATGGGGGGTAGCACTAGACAGCTCATGCTCAGACTTGCCCCTCGAAATGCCCCTTCTCTGCAAAGACCCGTCCCTACCACGCCTCTGATGGGCTCTGACCCTAATACTATTTTTCTGAATGCGGGTGGGGGGTGTGTGGCTGTGTGTGTGCGTGACTGTACTGGCCTGATAAGTCAAGAGCTATAGAGATAGGCAGGGGTGGAAGAGGGCTAGTCTTCACTTGGAAAGAGGTGTTCTTGTTGTCAGAGAGGGGAGGAGGAAGCAGCGTGGGGACAGCCCCAACACAGAGCTGAGAATTCTGGCAGGAAAGGCAGCAGGCCAGTCCCAGCCTTGGGGCCTGCCAGCGATTTTTCTCCACCAGACCAGAGCAGGCCAGGTAAGGCAAACCTGAGCCTAGTAGACAAGGCCATGTATCAAGCACATGTGAATGTTGAGTGGGTATAGTGCCTGGTCACCAAGATTCAACCAAATCACCATGTAATGGGATGAACATTTATTTAATTGATTGGTGGTTGTTTGTTTAGCAAAGATTTCCACTCCCTAGATCCTCCGCCTGCCTTTGTGTAATCACTGGATGTCATTCGGACGTCATTCTTTGTACATTTTATGATCCCATTTTGGTTATGGGTAGATTACAACTTGCTGTGCTTTTTTTTCCTTTTATGTTTTGTGACCATCATCATAATCCATAATGTCCCTTTACTGTTTTATCATCACTGAAATGTTTTAAGTCTACTATTACTGCCATTAGTATTGAAATCTACTGCCATTAGTATTGATTGTGCCTCATAGCTGATTGCTTGGATGCAGGCCATTAGTAGACAGCTTTGATGGAATAAGGTGTGGCTGAATTACTAGACATATACAGGCTAGGACTGCAAAGGCATGAATGAGCAATGAGGTAACTGCTTAGAGAAGAGCAAGTTCATTATGAGGGATCGTGTTTCTGTGTAATGAGCATGGTTGCGTCGAGGCAAATTACATGTACTGACTTGATCAAGAAACATTTGTCTCTCAAGATGTAACCCAGTTTCTAGTGCTATATACAACAGTGTGAACAGAAAAGAACACACTAATTATGTTATTTAATCTTGGCCAGTCTGCAAAAGAAATTATGTCCATGTAAAACGTTATCTTCGGTGCATGTTGTAGTCACTTGTACAGTATACTTTTCAAATGCTCCCTTGAAAGACAGGACAGACACCTAGAATAGACACTGTGGACACCGTGGACACCTGAAGTTTAGCTCACCATCCTGTGCTAGGGCTAATGCCATAAAAAAAACGTTTATGTTTGTCCCCAAACATGTAGTGAGTTCATAGATTCTGGTACTTAAATTGAAGGTGCACATCACCTACAATTCATTGAATATTTGTGATTCAGCACATTAGTAAATAACACCAAATAACACCAACAGGAATCCTCTTGATGAAGACTGTCTCGCTACCAGTGGCGGTCCGTGCATTTCACGACTAGGCCTTCAGCGATGTCCTACACGACAGTTAAACTGAGTGAATCCACCTCTTAATACCATCATTATGACGCCATGGCTCTCGAGCCATATATTTATACAGAAAGGCAGTTTAAGTGAGCAGTGCATCACCTTAACATAGTCGAGTACAACAGACTTTATTAATATTTCCAGAGCATCTTAAATCAATACACCCGTATTTACAATTAAGTAAACTCTCAGTTATATGATCGCTTGGATACTGTCACAATTTATAAATAAAAGGCGATTTTCAGGTATAAGTCTACAAAGTTGTATTAAGTCCACCGAAAGTAGCCTATGTGAGCTTTAACAAGTTTGTCCACTAGGGCTGTAACGATACACCTACCTCACGATTCGATTCGTATCACGATTCTTGACCCACGGTTTGATACACCCCACGATATTATTATTATTATTATTATTTTTTTTTTTTACCTCGCGATTTTTAAAATATATTTTCTAATTCACATTAGAATAAGTATGAGCTATAAAAAAATGAAGAAACAATTTATAACCAAATATTGAGGTTTTTATTACTCAAAGCAATGCTGTTGAAAAACATTCAACAAACTTCGGAACCTCTATCTGCAGAGCAAATGTCAGGCTCATACAAAAACATTAACGTGAATTAATTGATGCTAATACCTAGCGCGGTCTCTATAGGATTTCCCATATACGTTAGCATTAAGCTAACGTATTTTCTACCACAGTAAAACATGCAATACTATGTGATTGTTTTTAGAAAACGAATGTTACGTGATGAGATTACTAAAATGTAGTCTGCATGTCTGCTCAGTTTAGCAGTTTAGAAGCTTCAGACTTTCTGTTAGGGAAACAGCTTTCTATCTGCCAAGCAAATGGCAGGCTCATGACAACACGCGCAACCTTTGGGAGCATGAACTGCACTGAGTAAATTTTGCGCAACAATTAACTCCAACGCTGAAGCAAGCAGCCGCCTTTACTAGCGAACCAAACTTTTTGTATCAAGTGACCGCTGAGGGCATGTCGCGGTTCTGCCTCCTCGCATCGCGATGCAGGTTCGTGGCCCAGAGTGTCCCGATTTCTCGGTTCGATCCAATATCGTTACAACCCTATTGTCCACTAAACATCGCATTGTCCAACCTGCAAACCAGTTACATTAAACTGACCCGATCCTCACGATATCCAGTTTTTTCTTGAAAGGTCCATCTTGAAAATGGCGCTTCTATTATATTAGCGACCAGATCGATATCTCCTCCTCCTTCAGCCATTGTGGGTTGAAAATAAACTGAAATTTACGTTTTCGCTAATTCACCACCACCATTCGCCAACTAAAATTAGCACTTCCTGAGGCACTGCCTCAGTCTGCCGCACTAGTGCGTATCCAATCAAAGTACGTGTACGTGTCACGTGCAACGTGATGCCTGCTAGCTGGCCCCAATGTCGCCAACTCGAATTCTGATTGGTTATCACAACTGTCTGTTTCAGTTCATTCAATTTAAATGAACTGAAACAGCCAGTTGTGATAACCAATCAGATGTTCAGGCGCCTTCACTGTTAATTCTGAAGGCCTCGGGGAAGATTTCTTGGAGCCTGACAACACTACAGGCACCCTCACTGTTAATTCTGAAGGCCTCGGGGAAGATTTCTCGGAGCCTGGCAACACATGATAGCTGAAATATGATTGGATGAAAGCTCTAACATAAATAAACAACGCTGGAAGCTATGAAATGAAGACAATGGACTATGGGGAATCATTTAATACATATTTATGAAAAGAAAATATTAAAATAAAATGTATTTTATTAAATTTATTTTCTGATGATGTTTAGGCCAGCAGAGAAGGCCTGGCTGGCCCTGACGGACCACCACTGCTCGCGACCCATGCCAATTTAGTGCCTCAGCGAGAACTGACTGACTGAGAAAAACAGCCAATTTCAGTAGCTGGCAAAGCACATACCACAGTTTAATTAGATTTCATATAAAACCTGGTGACTTACTAGCCATGGGACAGAGTTGAGAGAGCTCAGTTAGAAATTAAAGTGACTACACAGAGCTACTGTTCCTGTTATCTGTCCAGAGAGATGCCTTCCCATCAAGCCAGATGCAAGACAAGTGTCATTTAAAAGCTCTGTCAGATTAGTTCTTGCAGTCATCGCAGGCTTTAATATCAAAAAGGAGTGTCTGGGGAAAAGAGTTAGGAAGCGAATGGCACTGCTAGGGATGCCACAGTTATTGCCTACAGCAACTTTGAGCAGTAGTTAGCAGATGCAGAATATTATCCAGAGACCCAACTGCCTCTGCAGAAGGCTACAATGCCCTCCTCTCCACGATGAATAAACTTGGCTGACTTTGAACCAACCCCACGCTGCCACAACCCGCAAAAGGCTGCATCAGCTGAGGCAAGAGGCGTGTTGGCATCCGCGCATACGGCATTGTTTGTCTCTATGGTGTCTTGAGACCTGAGATCAAAAGGTTGGAATTTTCCCTCCTTTTTCAATTATCGTTAGCCCGTGTTAATACCCCAAGCCAGGAGAGAGAGAGAGAGAGAGAGAGAGAGAGAGAGAGAGAGAAGAGAAGAGAGAGACCAATGCCTGTCTTTTATCTCCTGGGTTGTCTCAACACTGAGGAGAGCTATACACTGTCAGTCCTGCTCGATGTTGGCATGCTGGCAGTGTTCCGCACAAGGCCTGTTTTCTCTCACTTGTTTCTGTTTGTTTCTGTCGCCGCTGCGGATCTCCTGAGAGAGCAGCCTGTTTCTGTTTTGACTACAGTGGGGAGCTCGGGCTAATCAGAAATGGAGTCTCACTGCGGTAGTCGTCGTCTTAAGCGTGTTACATTGTTTCACAAATATTAAATGTTTTTGAAAGACTGATTTTTTTGGCTCATAAAAGTGTGATGATGACTTAGCTGTTAGGCTGTCTGTGTGTGTCTGCTGTCTTCACCCCTACTGCTACCAATCACTGTTAGAGACAATGTGGAACTTCCAACACCAAACAAAGGATCAGTGGAAACCATACACCATGGTAGCCATGAAAAAGGAATGAATGCAAAAATATCCAAAAGTAATTTAACAGCATTAATGCCACTGCTAGTGCAGTCCATTGGTGTCCCTTTAGTTACTAAAGGGTTCTAAAGGGTACTAAAGGGTTTATACTCAAAGAGACGGGGCAAGGGCAGACAGACATCACCATTTACGAAGGCCTCGCTGTCATGGGTATTTTAGGTAGTGGTTGAATATTTGGCAGGCAGATGATTTGGAAGAGTAAGGAGGAAGTGGCTGTGATTAGAAAAGGACTAACTGGTTTGGACTGAAATAATCGCTCACAGTTTGGGGTCAGGGTCACCCAGCAGCTGAGCTCAGCTCAGGGGAGGTCTGGTCACTTCAAGGGGTCAAGCGAGATGAGCGAGGGGTCCAGGAGTGCAGCAGGGTAAACTGGGGGGGGGGGGGGGCTGATTAGATCTGTCATGCAACTGTAGCGCCAGCAAGAGACCCAGAGGGGAGGGGAACGAGGGATGGGGGGAAGGGGGGGGGGGAGGACAGGAAAGGACACAGAAAGGGAACTCCCTCCTAACAGGCATAGTAGCAAGCATAGCTCAGGTGCCGAAGCAAGTTGTTTTTAATAAGAAACATGTTTCTTTCAAACACACTCAGATTTCACCTTGAACTCATGCTGGGTGTAGTACATACTGTAATCTGTTTTATTTTCTTTCCTATCAGGTGTTCTGGAAAGTCTATGACTTAATGCGCTAGGACATGATCATTTTATGAGTCACAATGACCCCTCGATTCTATTTGCGTTTATTTCCATTCTGGTCATTATATAGCCATGGGACAGAGTTGAGAGAGCTCAGTTAGAAATTAAAGTGACTACACAGAGCTACTGTTCCTGTTATCTGTCCAGAGAGATGCCTTCCCATCAAGCCAGATGCAAGACAAGTGTCATTTAAAAGCTCTGTCAGATTAGTTCTTGCAGTCATCGCAGGCTTTAATATCAAAAAGGAGTGTCTGGGGAAAAGAGTTAGGAAGCGAATGGCACTGCTAGGGATGCCACAGTTATTGCCTACAGCAACTTTGAGCAGTAGTTAGCAGATGCAGAATATTATCCAGAGACCCAACTGCCTCTGCAGAAGGCTACAATGCCCTCCTCTCCACGATGAATAAACTTGGCTGACTTTGAACCAACCCCACGCTGCCACAACCCGCAAAAGGCTGCATCAGCTGAGGCAAGAGGCGTGTTGGCATCCGCGCATACGGCATTGTTTGTCTCTATGGTGTCTTGAGACCTGAGATCAAAAGGTTGGAATTTTCCCTCCTTTTTCAATTATCGTTAGCCCGTGTTAATACCCCAAGCCAGGAGAGAGAGAGAGAGAGAGAGAGAGAGAGAGAGAGAGAGAAGAGAAGAGAGAGACCAATGCCTGTCTTTTATCTCCTGGGTTGTCTCAACACTGAGGAGAGCTATACACTGTCAGTCCTGCTCGATGTTGGCATGCTGGCAGTGTTCCGCACAAGGCCTGTTTTCTCTCACTTGTTTCTGTTTGTTTCTGTCGCCGCTGCGGATCTCCTGAGAGAGCAGCCTGTTTCTGTTTTGACTACAGTGGGGAGCTCGGGCTAATCAGAAATGGAGTCTCACTGCGGTAGTCGTCGTCTTAAGCGTGTTACATTGTTTCACAAATATTAAATGTTTTTGAAAGACTGATTTTTTTGGCTCATAAAAGTGTGATGATGACTTAGCTGTTAGGCTGTCTGTGTGTGTCTGCTGTCTTCACCCCTACTGCTACCAATCACTGTTAGAGACAATGTGGAACTTCCAACACCAAACAAAGGATCAGTGGAAACCATACACCATGGTAGCCATGAAAAAGGAATGAATGCAAAAATATCCAAAAGTAATTTAACAGCATTAATGCCACTGCTAGTGCAGTCCATTGGTGTCCCTTTAGTTACTAAAGGGTTCTAAAGGGTACTAAAGGGTTTATACTCAAAGAGACGGGGCAAGGGCAGACAGACATCACCATTTACGAAGGCCTCGCTGTCATGGGTATTTTAGGTAGTGGTTGAATATTTGGCAGGCAGATGATTTGGAAGAGTAAGGAGGAAGTGGCTGTGATTAGAAAAGGACTAACTGGTTTGGACTGAAATAATCGCTCACAGTTTGGGGTCAGGGTCACCCAGCAGCTGAGCTCAGCTCAGGGGAGGTCTGGTCACTTCAAGGGGTCAAGCGAGATGAGCGAGGGGTCCAGGAGTGCAGCAGGGTAAACTGGGGGGGGGGGGGGGCTGATTAGATCTGTCATGCAACTGTAGCGCCAGCAAGAGACCCAGAGGGGAGGGGAACGAGGGATGGGGGGAAGGGGGGGGGGGAGGACAGGAAAGGACACAGAAAGGGAACTCCCTCCTAACAGGCATAGTAGCAAGCATAGCTCAGGTGCCGAAGCAAGTTGTTTTTAATAAGAAACATGTTTCTTTCAAACACACTCAGATTTCACCTTGAACTCATGCTGGGTGTAGTACATACTGTAATCTGTTTTATTTTCTTTCCTATCAGGTGTTCTGGAAAGTCTATGACTTAATGCGCTAGGACATGATCATTTTATGAGTCACAATGACCCCTCGATTCTATTTGCGTTTATTTCCATTCTGGTCATTATTATCCATCTCACCATCTCTGTGACTCTCATTTCTTCTGTTTTCCCTCTCTGATCTCTTTTGGCTTCCTCTTTACATGTTCTCCCTCTTTTTCTCTCTCAATCTCTCTCTCATTTTCTCTGTGTTTGGCTGGTTGTTACAGGACGGAATTTCCACTTCCTCTGTGGTCACATGACTGCAGGCTGGGTGTGGTCTGGTGTTGATGACAGTGCCTGCTGGGTTGGCAGAGGGCTGAGACTCTGTTTGCATACTCCCACACACTCACCACAAAAAAACCAAACAGCCCTCCTTTAAAGGCCCCGGCAGAACCAAGCCTGTCCATACTGTGTGTGTGTGTGTGGTGTGTGTGTGTGTGGTGTGTGTGTGTGTGTGTGTGTGTGTGTGTGTGTGTGTGTAGAGAGGGATGATATACTCTATGTGCTATAATTTTTTAAACCTTCCGAAGAAATTATCACAGAGTGTGCATCTCATAGGCAAAACAAAACTCTTGGATTGTGGTAGATTGTGCTGAGGATATAATAGAAACCTGCACTTGTGAACCCAGAATACACTCACCACGCAGTCTGTGCACCACACGCGTTAACCTATTCCACAATTACAGCACGCTTGAGAAGTGCTCTCTCTGCTTCCTTTAACTGGTGGGGTTCCTGTGACGGTTGTGTGTTTGGTGCAGTCTGAGTGTGTTTGCCTGCATGCGTGTGCGTGTGTGTGTGGCGGTTGTGGCGGCAGTGGTGGCAGCATCAGCAGCTCGCAGCTGCGAGACTCCGCATTGTCCGCTTTAGTATGCAAGGCAGGTGAGGCTGCAGAGCCAGTGCGCAAGCCTTTCCCTCTCGGCACATCCCCGGCATTTCTCTCGCCAGACTCCTGGCTTTCCTCTGCTCTCTTCTCCAGTCTCGCTATTGTCCCCCACTATCATTCATCATTTCCATCTGCCGGTGTCCAGATATCATTCTTCTTCTTTGTTTTCTTTTTCTTTTGGTCACGGGGAACATGGTATATCTGGGGGTTTTTTGTCCTCTCTTTTTCCCTCTCTCTTATTTTCTCCCCTGATCCAATCTGTGTGCCTCTCTGTCGTTTAGCACTCTACCACCTGCCTCCACTGTCACAAATGCAGTTTATGTGGAGGCTGGGCGACCCATAAACATGGATCTGAAGGTGTGAGTAGGTGTGTGTGTATGACTGTGTGTGTGTCAGGGCTGGTGCTGAGTGTCCAAGATGTCAGAGCCAGGTACGTTACAGTGTTAGCTAGCTGTTAGCTGCCATCAGCAGGGGCTTTGTGCTGTGGCAGAAAGCTTGATGACTCACTGGATTGGAGGCACTGGCAGCATTCATAATCCCATCCCTCCTCACACATGGCAGCTAAGAAATCCCACTTAAACTTCACGTGGATTTGGATTATTTCTAGTTCAATTTAAAAATTATTTCAGGTCGTGGAGTCATTCATTTGTTGGGTGATACTATGGCAACAGCTCTCAAACATCGGCCTCTCATCCAGATAAGGTTCTGCAATTTGAGGTTTGATGAAAATACACAAGCTGTCCTCCATGTTCAGAATTACAAATTCAATTTGGATGTTATGTGATGGGCCAGCCAGTCACACAATTAATTTCCCTGGGATGCTATGCAAACAGGTTATGGGGAATGAATTGATTGCGCTGTGACTCATTTAGAAATGTTTAGGTTTAGAATGGAGAAACACTGATTTGTGTGTCTGTCATGTCACTCAACAAATAAGGCTTAATGTTTTAAAAGTTAATTTTTCAATTCTGTCCCTGTCTGCCCCATGCAGGGCTAGCATACCTACTCTCACCTCTGCGTAAATAATCTCTTTCTCATCTCTGTTGTCCTGCTCTGACTGAAATAATAGTTTGGCTAAATCTACCAAGGCAACAGCATTCCAGGCATATCCTACTGTACCCCTCTCTATACATTGATACTCTCAGCATGTATCTCAGTGTGTCCCTCGGCTCTTGCTTGCTCTTCGGATGATCAGCTCTCTTCATTTAGTTCCCCCATCCATGCCTTCATCATATGGAACAATTAAACAAATTGCTGTTGCATCAGCCGGCATGCTAAGCTGCTAATGCTGCACCTATAACCTGGTTACTGACAAGAATTGGGCTATTCATGTTTTCACATTTGTCTGGGCACAACCGACTGAACTGACATGTTTGATCTCCCCTGGTAGGGCATGGTGTATCTTAGCTGTAATTTAATGATCACACAGCTCTGCTTTAATCAGGGGAAGTGCATCAGTCTGTCTTTGGATTTAACATGCCAGGGAAAGGTTATCGCTGTTGTTCCTAAACACCACGTCCCATCATTCCCAAAAGAGGCCAAAGGCGTAAGCAGACACCCTAAACCTTAATAAATGTGGTGCATTTATGAATTTATCCCACAATCCTTTGCATCGCCAGAGGACCTGTGGGATTTTATATGTCCCTCTCCAGCTCAGTTCGGGGGCGTGCTTTGTGATGTAAAATCGCTTCTTTGTCACTTGGATGAAGCGTTTGCCCCTAGGTGGTACAGTAAGTGTGTGTGTGTGTGTGTGTGTGTGTGTGTGTGTGTTTGTAAATGTAACAGAAATGCAATCAAAAGGAAGGATGGAACAGGAAATGGAGAAAGGCTCCACCAGACTGCAGGCAGATGTACAGCTTCAAGCCTGGCACTGGCTCTGCAGGTTCCAGAGAGCAAACATCATCCATCCTCCGCCTCTCTGTCTCGCTCTCTCTGTTTCCACCTTTCTGCACTGTCTAAAAAGTCAGCATCAGTAAATACAGGCAGGCAGCTATATGGGAAGCATACCCCGGCAGAGTCGCTGTATACATTAAAGCTTTGCGAAGTGTTGCAGTGCTCGATAGCTGCACTAATAACTGCAGGTCTCTCATCAGTACACAGCCTGATTTGTTTTTGCATTCGGCACCAGTCCCACACCCTCCACCCCTCCCCTCACCACTACACACTCCACACTCTCTCTCATTCTCTCTCTGCCTATTTAGCGGCCCCCGGACATGGTGAGGAGATGTTTGTACAGCTCAACAGGTCACAGCTCGCAGCTTTCAGGCTCGCCCGCCCGCTCACTCCGGCACTGTTGCTCAGCTGGACGGGCACAGGAGCGTATGAATATTTATGAGGCTCCGGGTGTGGGCGGAGAGGGCACGCATCTCCTCCATCTCTGCTGCCGCCGCCGCCGCTGCCACAGCCGCAGCTGCCACAGCCGCAGCTCTCCATTCCAAAGTTTGTCCTCCGGCATAAGGGGATGGGGGAGAAAACAAAAAAAAACTTGTGTTTCTGTGTGTGTGTGTGTGTGTGTGTGTGTGAGTTGCATTTTCACAAAGGAAGTACTTCAGTCGATTCAAACTAATTAGGATACAGGCATACAGTGCCACTTTAAAGTATGTGAACCCCTTGACCACTTAGGAGTTTTCTGTTGTTTTACCATGATTTTTCATTTTTTTCATCACCAATTTTCCATAGAAGGAATGTCAGGTTTATGTTTATCATTTGCATGTACTTTTTTTAGAGGGAATTGTTTGAGTAGCCAAAAGACTACATGAAACATGGAATTAGTCCATTTCAAAAGTAAGTGAACCCCCAGCTGAATTTGTAAAGTCAAGCAGGTAACAGATTCAGTGAAACTTATTTGGGTGCTTAATTAGTCAATTAAGCAAACCGATCATCTGAGACATCCTTAGGGAAAGGTTTGGGCAACACAGATTAAAAGAGGGAGGAAACCAACCAAACTACTGTAGTGCCAAGGTGTACCCACACAGATCAACAATGCCGAAAGGAAACGAGATATCTGAGAACATCAGGAAGAAGGTTCTGACAGCCCATCAGTCTTGGGAAAGCTATAAGACCATCTCCAAAAGATTCCAGCTCCATCCATCCATCCAAGACAAATCATTTAGAAATGGAGGGCATTCAACATGACCGCATCTCTGCCTAGAAGTGGACGCCCATCAAGACCATCACCAAGAAGCACCAGAAGAAGAATAAATCAGGTAAAAGTCAACCCACACATCACCTCTAAAGAGTTTCAGACCTCTCTGGCAGCATCTGGGGTAAATGTACATGGGTCTACAATCAGACGAAAATTGAATAGACATGACATTCATGATCGGGTTGCTAGAAGGAAGCCTCTGCTCTCAAGAAAGAACAAAACTGCCCGTTTCAACTTTGCCCGAGAGCACTTGGATAAACCAAAGGCCTTCTGGAAGTCCCTTCTTTAAACAGATGAGTCCGAGATAGAATTATTTTGTCACGATCAAAACCAACAATTTTCGTCTGATTGTAGACCCATGTACATTTACCCCAGATGCTGCCAGAGAGGTCCGAAACTCTTTAGAGGTGATGTGTGGGTTGACTTTTACCTGATTTATTCTTCTTCTGGTGCTTCTTGGTGATGGTCTTGATGGGCGTCCACTTCTAGGCAGAGATGCGGTCATGTTGAATACCCTCCATTTCAAAATTATTTGTCTTGGATGGATGGATGGAGCTGGAATCTTTTGGAGATGGTCTTATAGCTTTCCCAAGACTGATGGGCTGTCAGTACCTTCTTCCTGATGTTCTCGGATATCTCGTTTCCTCTCGGCATTGTTGATCTGTGTGGGTACACCTTGGCACTACAGTAGTTTGGTTGGTTTCCTCTCTCTTTTAATCGGTATGGCCCAAACCTTTCCCTAAGGATGTCTCAGATGATCGGTTTGCTCAATTGACTAATTATTCACCCAAATAAGTTTCACTGAATCTGTTACCTGCTTGACTTTATCAATTCAGCTGGGGGTTCACTTACTTTTGAAATGGACTAATTCCATGTTTCATGTAGTTTTTCAGCTTCTCAAACAATTTCCTCTAAACAAGTACATGCAAATGATAAACATAAACCTGACATTTCATCTATGGAAAATTGGTGATAAAAAAATGAAAAATCATGGTAAAACAACAGAAAACGCTTAAGTCCTCAAGGGGTTCACATACTTTCAAATGGCACTGTATGTTTGCATGCATTAATCCATATGTGTGCTTGTATGTGACAGAGAGAGAATAATACATTAATAAATTGACACACAGACATATATATATACATATGTACACACACATATATATATATATATATATATATATATATATATATATTGTAGTACTGTAAAACAACAAGGCTGCATTTTGTAGAGAACATAGTCACTAAAACCTAGGAGTGTTGCCTCAAAACCGGGGCTCAGCTAAGATGAAAGTGAGCACAGACTGTAGTGTTCAACCCATAAATCCTGTTGAGACAATAGGATGGGTGAATTCAAAGCCTTTAGGTTAGCAGGCCAACTGGTACTAGACTGCAAAACAGTGTGTATAGCGTCACTCTCTGCTGGCTGGGGCAGGATCCCATTCTGTACACAAGCCTGGTGTCATTAGAATTCATGCTGGTGAACGTATCCTGCTGTCCTCATTTCCGAATGATAAGCAAATGTTTTCATGCGGAGTTGTCCTGTGTTGACCCTGACAAATTTGTGAAGCCATTTCTAATGGCTCCCACTGTACACCCCGGGCAATCGGTGCCATTTTAGAAAGTCAATGCATTTAGTTTGGAAACAGTGTCAACCAGAGCCCTTATATTGACTCAGTCTGGCATTTAGTCACATGCCTTTTAACATGTATAAAAGAAAAAAAGCCCAAAGTGGAAGCAGTTTATGTGTGAGAGATTGTTTGGCGTTCATGTAATGGTTCCTGTGTTGTGATGGCCTGCTGTGGCTGATGCTCTTCCTGGTTTCCCTATCCTCTCAGTGGAAGCAGTGGATGTTCCCATGGTTCGATAAAACAGCCGTACCTTCCTCATCCTGATCTGTGCGATTACGGGATGGGGGCAGCGAGTGGAACAGGATTAGGTCAGTTTACACGATGATTTAGTTAATGACCAGTGCACGCACTCATTGAGGAGATGACACAGAGTGCCTGGAGAAAAATGGAGCAGCTTTGCCTGGTGGCCTCGCCTTGCCTCGTCTCGCCTCAGTTGGCCTATCCTGGCCTCTCACTTGGCCACTGCCAGGATGGGTGGGGGGTGGGGGGGGTGGGTGTGGAAATGAGAGCTTCGATGTAATGGGGCTACACATTCAAACACCATGGCCATTCGATGTAGGCTAGAGTGCTGCCCTCAGGCCCTCTTTCACCATAGCACCCCAATTACAGGCTACAGGCTTTCGGGGACATGTGTGTGTTAGTGTGTGTGAGTGTGAGTGTCAGTGTGTGTAAGTGTCAGTGTGTCTGTGTGTGTGTGTGGGGCTATCAGTGTGCATCATGGCCCAGTGCTTCATCTCCAGTCATTGTAAGCACACATCAAATCAAACTGTGACCCGGGTTGCATGATCAGGGCATGTAATGATGGCAGTGGAACCTAACCATTCACAAAAGCCCATTGACATTCTGGCCCCGGATACTGTTAGAATGATGTGCATCTGACCACTTTTTCTCCCAGCCCAAAAAACAGACAGAATCACCGGCACATCTGGCCCTGTTCATACCCGCCACAGCAGGCGATTCTCAAAGCCTCTCTTTGTGTAGTCGCGTAGGATCAATGGAACGATGTCTGTTTGCCCACCACTGTTTCCACAAAACCTTCAGTCATTAGCCAGTATGGTGCAGTAGCAGTTTATACATGAAAAATGCATTCACTCATAATATGTAAACAACTTCATTGTTTGTTTGTGTCTTTGCAGTTGGGGAAAGCACCCTGCTATGCGATTAATAAAGGGGGAGATATCATTTGACTCTGTTCTTATCATGCCCATACTGGATCTGAAAGTCCCATATACGTACATGTGGGCTTCCCAAGATATAGCTGGCGCAATGAGGCCATTGCGAGAATTCATTTCATGGGAGAAAAGCTGTCAACATGAGTGCCTGCTAGCACCTAACCTTAGTTGTAATTGCATGATAACATGGTTAACTGCAGGATCAGTTGAAAAAATTCAAGCCAAACATTATGTATACAAATGAGGTTAGCCCGAAATGTCAGGGTAGCGCATGTAGCTCTAGACGCTAACAAGTGCACTGGCACAGAGTCTGTACATCTTGCCTGACATTCCTCTCTGCAGTGACCTCTCAAGAAAATAAATGTCAAGTTGTTAATTGAGCGTCTGTTTGGGCCAACCTACTTAACCTGTTTCTCAGCTATTGCAATGCTTCCCAAACACTCCACTGCCTTTGACATGAGTCTGCCCAGGAGCATGTTCTGTGACCTAAGAAACTGTTCAACTGAACTGTTGATCTTACGTGAGGATCTTGTTTGTCTTCTTCTTTTAGAAACACACTACACAGAGTGCAACGAGAAGATCCTCCGGTGAAAGCATGTTGCACCAGTCCAGCTGCTCACCCAAAACTCTCTGCCTTTGATCCCAGACCAGTCCCAGAATCCCCTCCCAAACGGACCATAGATCAGCCCTGAGTGATCTTAGGAGATCATCTCTTATCCTCTACCACAAGCTGGTTTACTGCTATCCAGTCTTAAAGTTTACATCTACGGTCGAGTCTTCGGATCCCGTAGTTCAACCCGACCCAACGTTCCAAAATGGCTAATAACACAGCGGACCACGCGGCAGCCAACTCGGTGGCTGATGGCGGCCCCGAGGGCGAGTTTGGCATCTCGGTGAAAGAGCTCCGGGATGTGATGGAGATGAGGGGTGCAGAGGCTGTCAGCAAGATCAATGAGCACTACGGAGACGTGCAGGGAATCTGCCGCAGGCTCAAGACCTCACCTATCGAGGGTGAGTGACCGCACACAGTGCACATGCACAGCTCGACCCAGCACGCAGACACAACACACACCAGTGCATGGACTGGGGTGCACAGACTGTCATGGACAGTCAGTCATGAACACACACACACACACACACACACACACACACACACGCGCACGCTTACATCTAACCGGTTTTCCCCACGCACACACACAAACACACAAGTACTTAGGGATACAAACACGCGCACACACACACACACACACACACACACACACACACACACACACACACACACTGATGCACCATGGCAGGAAATCAGTGGGAAACAAACATTTGTTGATTTATTGTTGAAAACTTTGATTAGGCATCTAGAGGGATACCTCAACCATGCAGTTTTAATATGTATATCTTGTATTAATCATCATCATGTGTGTTTGCCTCTAATTTTTCTAATTTTAAGAGTCTTGATGTCAAGGGCCTTGAGATAACATGACCTTTGTTTAGCATAATAGCTCACTGTGGTTAAGTGGCTTCTGAGTGTTTACCCATACAGATGTTTATATATCTAAGACATTGCCAGATGTGTCTAAATACTTTGCCGTTTTATTTGTAGGTCTCTCTGGAAATCCGGTGGACTTGGAGAAGCGCCACACAGCATTTGGAAAGAACTTCATCCCTCCGAAAAAGCCCAAGACCTTCCTGCAGCTAGTATGGGAAGCACTCCAGGACCTCACTCTCATCATTCTGGAGATAGCGGCCATTATCTCCCTGGGCCTCTCCTTCTACCAGCCTCCGGGGGGCGCCGCGGAGGGTAACAGTCCACTTGTGCCTAGGGTAGCTAGCTCCGGTGCCAATTGGGCCCTGATCTGGCGTGCACCCAGCCTTTATCTGCAGTTGCCAGACATTATCCATCAGTATCTTCCGTCGGTTGATGCGCTTCCTTTTTAAACTTTAATGAGGGGAAAGGGTTTGTCATATTGGTTCCAGCACAGATAATATGGACGGCTTTCAGGAACAGGGAAGTGGAACAGAGCAGCATGTGGTTCCGGGGGGTGGGGGATGAGGGATGTTACAGTAAGCCAAACTAAATAAAAATCCAACCAAAAGGCTGGAACAAGCGCTGATAACAAGAAGAGCATGTACCGAGGATTTGCTCCCGCTTGCGCTCTCTCCGTCTGAGCTAAAAGTTCTTTAGAATTTTCCCGAGCAAAGGGGGAGGCGAGGTGACTATTTGCATACCGCTCGCTCCTTCAGAGAAGGGTAAACCCAAGGGACCAGAAGCTTAGTGCTTTCTTTAATAGCTTGTGTCACAGTTGCCTTCCCTCCCCAAATAGCCAGTAGTGAGCCATTGTTCTAAATGATTGCATGCCTTGAAGCTCCCCTCTGACTATCTGTCTGTCGATTTCACTTCACTTTAACTTTTTTCTCACTATCCTCTTTCTCTCCTTCCCCCTGTCGATCTCTGTTTCTCTCCTGCTGTCTCTATACCTTTCTCTCTCTCTCTCTCCCTTCCCATCTCCCTCTTTCTGTTTTTGTCTCTGTCTCCTTATCTCTCTCTTTGTCTCTGTCTTTCACACTCTTTCTTTCCTTATCTGACTCTTTCCTGTCTCTCTCTGTCTCTCTCTGTCTCTCTCACTCCCAATATCTGTCCCTGTCTCTCAACACACACTCTTTTTCTGTCACTCAGGATGCGGCGAAGCATCAGGTGGCGTGCATGACGAGGGCGAGTCTCAGGCTGGCTGGATCGAGGGCGCGGCCATCCTCATCTCCGTCGTTATCGTGGTGCTTGTGACGGCCTTCAACGACTGGAGCAAGGAGAAGCAGTTCCGTGGCCTCCAGAGCCGCATCGAGCAGGAGCAGAAGTTCACAGTCATCCGCAAGGGCCAGGTCATCCAGATCCCCGTGGCCGAGATCGTTGTGGGCGACATTGCTCAGATCAAATATGGTGAGGGCCCCTTGAGGCTGACTGCTATCTTATGAACAGACCAGTGCCATCATTGTGTAAAAAGTGCTAGATGTAGATGTAAATGCAGCAAGATATCAGTGGACATCCAAACGGTTGCAAAGGGCTAGCTTCAGTGTGATGCAATCATGAAAAATTATTCTGAAAACTGCCTGCCCTTCTCCTTTAAGGTTTATTATTAGATTTCAAATGGTATTATATGAATGGGATTAACACATTAGTACCATAGTATGGGGCACCAATTATTTTTTTCATTGACAGAATTCTGCATATTACGGAAAGGATAACGTGTATGCTTTGGTCTGATACGTTCTGTGAGTAGGCAGGTTACAGAGTATGTTGTGTCTGCTTAAACTTTTGGAGGCATGTCATTTCATAGAGCCTGCATCTGCGTAGGGGAAGAAAGCAGTGGCTGGGTGGTAATCCAGTGATGGGGATGGATAAAAGTGCCAGAGAGGAAACTAGAGCGAAGCCCGGAAACTAGAGGGAGGCCCATCTGCCACAGCCAGATGCAGGAATTTAGATAATCAAACTTAAAGTAGATAGATCAGTTGCAAGAGTTAATGAGAATGAAAGAGAGGGAGGGATTGGAAGAGAGAGTGATGAGATTGAAGCCTCTCTCGGCTGAGAAGCTGTGATGCAGTTGCAGTTTCCTGGAAATTTCTGGCATAAGTAGTAAGAAATCAGTCCCAGTGTGAACTCCATCCAGTCCTGTTCATCTGCCTTCCAAGCACTGGACTTCACTTGATTTTGGCCTTTTTCCAGCTGTCCAGTCCAGCCTGCTCAGAATAAATGTCACCCACTGGCATTTGTACCGGTCACTGTCTCTTGATCTATGTGATCTATCTCCTGAGTGCTGTGAGACACGGGCACATTCGTATGCAGCTGTGATTCGCAGAGCTCCTTCTCCGTGGCTCGACTGTAAGACGCCTGTTGCACTGCTTGTGCGTTCTTACAGCATTCCCGGCGTGGCACGCATTGGCCTTTACAAGCTCAAAGCAGCTTAGGAAAGCCAGAGGCACATGTAGGCAGCAGGGCTGCACAAGACCAGCAGAGCAAGCTTTGTGTCAAAGCAGCACCAACAAAGTGTTGTTGTTTTTATCTGTTTTTCATCATCTCCCTTATTTACTTATCTTCTTTCTGAAATGACAGAACCAGTGATTACTTATATAATGTTCTTGCAGATTTTGTAATTGCAAATGTACTGTATATACGTATGTATATAAAACCTCTCTCTCATATGTATATATATACAAAGGCAAACAAACACATATATGTATGAAAGAGAAAGGTAGATAGTCTGATGGTCTGCTGTGACAGGTGACCTGCTGCCGGCTGATGGTGTGATGATCCAGGCCAATGACTTAAAGATCGATGAGAGTGCAATGACTGGTGAATCTGACCAGGTCAAGAAGTCTCTGGACAAGGACCCCATGCTACTGTCTGGTGAGTTTGTCTGTTTCATTTGCCGCACGAAATATTTTTTGACAGCATAATAAACATTGGGCCCTAATGTCATCGATGGGCAAAGCGGCTGGCAACATGCAAAGTTCACCATGCATGACCGAACATACATTCATTCATTCATTCATTAATTTCATAACGAGCATAATAATGAGCAAGATTCTAAGAGCAAACACGAGTGGGTCAGCAAAATGGTGGGTTATGTCCACACACAGATGTGGGATTTCCACGTATCAATGAATTCCTTCAAAACAACATTTACTGTGAAACATGTTGGGCAGACCTCACACACAAGAACCTCCTCTTCTGTTGTAAACCGCTCTGTTTGTGACCGGAAATTAGTTGATTGCTCTATTGTGTCATTGCAATTACTCTGTGTGAACGTTAATAAGATATGGCAGTCATTGTGACTGCCTGGTTAAGAAGGACTTCATTGCCACATCCACTAATTACTCAAGCCATTTATGCCTGCTTTGTGTCAGTGAGAATAGGCGGGGTTACCTATATTTGCTCTTTTCATTGTGCGGTAACTGATGCGCAAAGCCAGTTTATGGTGCACGTTGCTCTATGAAATTAGCGCCCATTGACTCTCATAGTGACAGCAGCAATACAGTAAAGCACACTAGTGAATATTCTCCTTTTTCTCCTGTCAGGCACTCATGTGATGGAGGGATCTTGTCGGATGGTGGTCACCGCCGTCGGGCTCAACTCTCAGACTGGCATCATCTTCACCCTCCTGGGTGCTGGAGAGGATGAGGAGAAGAAGGCAAACAAAGGTGAGCGTGTCAGAGCGTCTCGGTACCACCCCCCCCACACCCCCCCACCCCCTTAATGAGCCCTTTACATAAAGCCTTTCTCCCTGCTGTGGCTGAGTTAATCAATGTGAAGCCTCTGTGGTACACGGTAAGACCCCCTTCGATGACCATTGAGTTTGCGTTCTCTTATCTGAAGGCTCCTTAGCCCCTAACCATTACCTCATGCCCCCCCCCCCTTCAGATCCCAGCTCCTTGATGGTCACTTTCATCATCTGGCTCACACCCCAGTGAATGTGAATTAGGGCTGTATTCTTGAAACAGTGGCATCAATGACAAAAATAAAAGAATGTGTTTGGAAAGCTAGAATAAAAGACAAGAAAAGAGTGAAAAATAGTGCCCGGAAAGCTAGTGCTGTTTCAATCTTCAATGAGCCTGGTGCAGAAAGGTGTCATGGCAACATTGGCTGAAAGGCTGTATTTTGGCTTGGTTTGTTCCATACTAACCCTTGAATTTTGTTAATTTTCGTTGTATATTTATATTTTTGCCCAATTTTCCGAAGCATTCATTCCTAATGGGCTGAATATGTTTTCAAGGGGAGAGAAAAGAGGTCTGGTAAGAGACCCCGTATGTAGGTGGATGGTGGTCGTAAAACAAACAAACTTACCTTTGCATTTTTTATATCAAAAGTAAAATAACTCATGCATAGTTGAAATAAGAGTCAATGCCAGAAATGAGTGAACAGAAATATAGATCAGTATTACAAGTAAAACAAAGGTATTGTATGACTTGTATCAGTTAACTAAAACCTTTACAATACAGTTAAATGTATGTATTAGTCTGAATGAGGACCTCATATGCACTGTATACATAATTTGGAAATCATATACATAGCAGTAAATAATATCCATATCAAACCTATAAATAGCCATTAAATAGCTATTATAACAGTGGGAAACCACAAAGAAACAGTCTTTAATCTCGATGTCTTTCTCTCTCTTGACATGACATATTCAATCCCATATGACCTCATGTGAAGTTGTATTGATTTCTATATTTTATCCGTTTTTGTTCTTTACTTTAAGCCATGTTATCAGTGCCCCGCCCTCTCCTCTCTCTGTTTGAACAGGTAAAAAACAAGGACCCCCTGAAAATCGCAACAAAGGTAACCCCCCCCCCCCCCCCCCCTCCCCATTCCAGCCAGCAGTTTTAGAGTTTTGTGTCTCACACACCTCTTGCTCGCACGCACACTGTCGCTTTTTCCCCTTCCTTCTCTCTTGTCGTTCTCTCGGGGTGGTTTCGCGCCCAGCTTTTAGCCTGGAAAGGGTGCAACTCTCACCTGTCTTGAGTACTAAGCCTGTTTCACTGTGCCTCAGTGTTGCTTCATAAACACACCTGCTACTCAACGGGTAATATGTCACAGTAGTGAGTCCATGCTCCTAGACCTCATAGATGTCATGGTCCTCAGCCTCTGTTTCAATTTACAGCAAGCATACACCAAGGTTTGATAGATTACTTTGCTTTGTTGGTAGTGAGTAAAAATTATATTACTAAAATGTAAAAGACCTAAAAACATTATTAGTTTGATTGATAACTTATAATTGTAATCTAATTTGGATTTGGATAGGGTACTTGTAGATAATAAAGGTTGCAGAAAATTGAGCACCTGTTTGAAATTCAAAAAGAGTACAAAGACACATGTACTTAACTGACGACTCCTTTAATTAATAGCTAATGAGCCTTGTGTTTAATGATATTTTTTTTCTTATCTCCTCCTTACCAACATGTTTTCTCATTAATATTTAGTGCATTAAGAGTCATCTGGCATTAAAAACGTGCAGGTGGTGACTCTCTGCTAAGGAGCTGCAGATGCCACTCACTGCTTAATACCACCTTTCCAGTGAGAAGAATCTGTCACTCTGACAGAGGGGCCATTAAAAGATCCTCTTCAAAGGTCAACGCAACCGCTTGCCCCTGTAAAAGGAGAATGAGCTCAAAATGTTCCTTCGTGAAATTGTTTCATTTTGGGGTAGGAATTTTGTCCCATAGGTTCACTTGGCTTGACTTGAAATGGCTCTTAGTGCTCCATCGAACATCTATTGAATCTTCAGAGTAACAGTAATCTGATTTGAACTGTTTTCAAATGTTCCTTACTCTGCTTGATTTATTCAGTCGCAGTACATGATCCAGATAGCATGAAGTCAGTCACTTCCCAACGCCGACTGTGTCAATGACGTCAGGCCTTGCGTGTAGGTGGGAAAGGGTTAATGACTCGGCGAAGGTTCTGCCCATATCGGTCCTGCTGCTTGCCATGCTCACTCGTCTTGCCAGCATGTGTTCCAAGTGGCAGGGAGAGCATCCACCCTCCACAAGCTGTTCACCGTGCACGTCCGCCCCCCCGGCCCCAACCCTCTGGGATGGAGCATCTGCTTTAGACACACACCCTCTCGGGGGGAGAGGGAAAAGACGATGCCAGTCAGTCCCCCTTTCCTCCACGGCAACAGCTCGCTGCCTTCGGGCAATCGTGTCATCAGTTTCGAGAATAATAAAAAAAAAAGAGCCGCCGTTCCCGAAGGGTTCTGTACGCAGCATGGGTTTAGACTTTTTATAGCCATTAAGGTCTTTGGCTGAGTGTCTGAGTGTGTTTTCGCTAATGACTCTATCGTGAATGGCATAATAAGTGCCACCCCTGTTATGAACTGAGAACTGTTATGAACAAAGAACTGTGCCACCCCTGTTATGCAGACTTAATTAAGTGCAGGGAGTGTGTGTGTGTGTGTTGCTTGAGATAGATAGACAGATAGAACCGTGTGTGTGTGTGTGTGTGTGTGTGTGTGTGTGTGTGTGTGTGGAGCAGCACTGGGAAGAGGCTAAGTGGGAGTTGCACCCTTGCGGAAATCAATTGGCTGTGGAGTGTCTTTTATTTTGGTATCTGTTTTTTATTGTTGTTGTTTCTTTTTTTTTTGATTGTTGCCTCCTTCCAGGGTGTGCTCAGGAACCTCATGCTGTCTGTTCTGATCCTCTTACAGTCTTCTTGTGTGGTCTTAATTTTCTACTTTCCATATCTCTCCTGGTCTCTCCCTCTTTATCCTATTAAATCTGTGTTGCAAAAAGATGGAGATTGTCAACCTTTGCGCTCTCTCTCTCTCCCTCTGTTTCTCTGTTACAATTTGTGTGTTTGATTTATACCTGGCTATGTGTTGTAACGCTGTGGGAGTTGTATGTCACTCACGCTTCTTCCCCCTCGTCCTTGTTGTGTGTGCTGAGTGCATTTGTTCATCGGTCTCTCCAGTCTCGGCCGTTCTTGTCCACTTTGCTCTGCTCAGTTTTGTCACTGTGTGCTGGATGACTGGTCCGATTGCACCAGCCCAGTTCCGTGTAATCATCTGTTGTCATCTTTGTGTAACACGTTTGAAATTGAAGATGTTAAGATGTTTGGTTTAAACGCCTCTTCAAGTGTAATGTGAAGTCATGTGTAGTATTACCATTCAAATTCCTGTTCGCTGGTCATAACAAGGGGTTAGTTACTTACAGTAAAATCTGATATCTGATACGAGTGAAATGTGGTAGCTCTGCAAACTGACAAACCCAGCAAAGTGGCAAATGTATTGTTAGAGCATTACAGGAACATTGAACATAGAATGGAAAATCTGTCAGCGTGAAATTGGAAGACAAGTAAACAAAAGGAATATCAACAGATAGGACTTGACTCTGCGCCTCTCAAGCAGAACGCCATATGAGTAGCTAACTGCATTGTCAACTGTCTGACATTGTTTTCCTCTGTATCCCAACATGACACCTATCAAAGCAGTTTCATTTTGTGCCTAAAACTGTCTGTGCTCTCTGCCTCTCTGCCTTTCTGCCTCTCTGCCCATCTTACGCTACCCTCTCCACCCATTTGGACCTTTTTGCTTATATAACCCCTCTACCTCCAACTGACCCCTCCACACCCACCTCCACCCCCTCAGCTAAGACCCAGGATGGCGTTGCCCTTGAGATCCAGCCCCTAAAGAGCGAGGAAGGCGTCGAGTCTGAGGAAAAGGAAGAGAAGGAGGAGAAGGAGGTGGTGGTGAAGGTCAACGTCACCAAGAAGGAGAAGTCCGTGCTGCAGGGCAAGCTGACCCGGCTGGCTGTGCAGATTGGGAAGGCAGGTCAGTAACACACACACACACACACACACACACACACAGTAAGCTGCCATCTCAGGCTTCTGCCCAGGTCTCTGTCAGTGCTGGCTAATTACAAGACAGTTTTCGTCCCTCTTGTAGGACACTTCAGCTTTAAAGGTCGCCTTTAAATTTCAAGAAGTCCCAAAGATCTGAGAGAAGTAATTGGAGGGGGGGTGGGGAGTGTAATGTCAATGAGAGGAACATCCTGTAATGTCTTTATTCCTGAAAAGATTCATTTATCTTCAGATGGCCAGAGTTATTGAGAAATCCCAGACTTCTGAACATTAGTTTTTATAATGATAGGCTAGTGCTACAGCTCCCAGCATATCACTGTGGCAGAGTGGAGAGTAAACTTGTCATTTCAGCCCACTATGGCAATTTTAAGGACCATCTGAGAAAGTAGTCTCTCCTGTGACTTGCTGACTGTCTTCTCACTGCAGGTCTGATCATGTCCTCACTGGTGGTTGTCATCCTCATCCTCTACTTTTGCATCGACACCTTCGGCATCCAGGGGCGCTCCTGGCAGTCGGAGTGCACCCCTGTCTACATCCAGTACTTTGTCAAGTTCTTCATCATTGGCGTAACCGTGCTGGTGGTGGCGGTGCCAGAGGGACTGCCCCTGGCTGTCACCATCTCCTTGGCCTACTCTGTGAAGGTGAGTGTTGCAGCAACAAGGGTAGGTATTTTGGGGTTTGGTGTGGTGTCCCAAACAGGGCAAATGAAAACTAGCTTTATCCTTTTAGCATCCTCATTAAAGTTACATCGCAACCAGCTGTCATTAGCAATTAGCTGTAGGCTGGCGTCCTAGTGCAAAGGTCTAAACCTATACCTAGTGGAAAGGTGGATGTTGCACATCTGACATGTGTTTTCGGTGGCTTTTGCAGTTTATATACCATGATTTCTGGTATTGTCATGTGAAAAAAAGCTTGATGTGAGTCTTTTTCTTAAAGCACATACTAGAGGTTTACAGCACAGCACTTGCCAGTGGGAGCCAAACATTAGACAGAAGCTTAGGCTCTTCTTCTTGGTGTGACTACTATGAGGAGGCTGAAAATAGATTATATCAAATCATCATTAAATTAAGTGTGCTTTGTTCAATGATCTGTTCAGACAAGGCATATGACTGCCTTGAGCAGTACTGCTTTGGAATTATTGTGGAACAATGTATTGTATATACAACAACGGCATTTGTTACTAAGGGTTTACACAGCTTAATGCAACTCTTACCACACTCATGTCTCCCACAGAAAATGATGAAGGACAACAACCTGGTGCGGCACTTGGACGCGTGCGAGACCATGGGCAACGCCACGGCCATCTGCTCTGACAAGACCGGCACGCTCACCATGAATCGCATGACTGTGGTGGAGGCGTATATCGGTGGCACGCACTACTCCACTGTCCCCGACCCCGAGGCAATCAAGGCCGACACCCTGGAGGTCCTGGTCAACAGTATCGCCATCAACTCGGCCTACACCTCCAAAATCTTAGTAAGAGCAGACAGAAAATATATTTATATATATTCTCTTGTTTTCAGTTCTGGTCTGTTCTTAGGCCGGCGTTGGGGCATCTTTGCTATTGAAATGACCTGCCCGGGGTGATTCTGACAGTGGATGGCACTGGAGGTTGTGTTCTCCTGGATTTGAGGGAGAAAGGAGCTGGGAAGCAGACATTAGAACAGATGAGCTCTCGTCTGGTGGGGGGAGGGGATGGGTTGTCATCCACTCATGCAGTGAAGCGATGTGTAGATTTTTTTTTCTCTCTCTCTCTCTCTCTCTCTGGAGATTTTATTTATAACCTTTACTGTTGTTACAAACTCTTATGTTACAGCCCATTCTTCTCAGGACTCTTTAAAACGATCAGATCTGAGAGATAATGAGAAACAAAAACAAATTCCTCAGAAGCAGGCTCTCCTCTCCCACAGAAGGTTTTTGTGTGGAAATGGCTCATTGCACAACCTTTGGCAATTTAACACACCCATTAAGAAGCCCACTGGTACATCCTATACTTAGAGTGAGTCATACATGACCAAACACGTAAGCAAAATGGAAATGGAAAAGGAGAAAAACAAAAGATAATGACCAGACAAACCACGGAAGAGGCTATGTGACTCATGTTTATCTAATTCAATGAAAACATCTGAAGTTTAAGGTTTCAGGGATTTATATATTTAAGGATAATGTATATTTTTTGGGGGTTAACATGCTTAAAAATATACAGTTGACAACCTCCAGAAATGACTGAATTACTGCATTTCTTAATGCTATGGTTTGACAGTCATGAATCAAGCCAGCAAGTGGCTTAATCCTCCATACTGCGGTTTGCTTATTAGCGTGTGAGTCAACTTGCTGAGGCTGCTGCTTATTCCCTCTGGCAGCTGAGATATACCTTCACCCAGAAACGAGATGGACCCATCGCAAAGCAGCCAAGCAAACTATAACTCACCATCGAAGGTTACAGCTGGCTCTGCCACCACACATTTCTGATTTAGTGGCCTGGCACACAGTCTAAGGCTCCGTTATGACAGGGTCCAATGGACCTCTAAGTGCAACTCATGCTGAGCTGTCTGTCAGGCTGTAGGCATTACTTGGCATTTCCTTGAACGTAAAACGGGATATCAAGGGACAGCCCAGGGTATAATAGTATTTTATACTTCCTTTTGCTGATATTTATGTTCATGGAAGATAGCTGGCATGTATCTGTGTAGCCCTATCTAACACTGTCTCTGTAAATATATAACATAGATGTTTAATGGTCTGCCTGTCAAAATGCTTCAAAAGCAGGTTTTTATACAGCTGTTGTTTGTTTTGAGGGGGATGTGCATGTCTAGTTCTTAACACAAAAAAAGAGATAACACTGGCCTATATTGTGCTACCTCTCCCATCCTACTCTAGCCTCCAGAAAAGGAGGGCGGCTTGCCAAGACACGTGGGCAACAAGACCGAGTGCTCCCTGCTGGGCCTGGTGCTGGAGCTGAAGAGGGACTACCAGCCCATAAGGGACGAGGTGCCCGAGGAGAAGCTCTACAAGGTCTACACCTTCAACTCCTCTCGCAAGAGCATGAGCACCGTGCTGAAGAACACGGACCGCCCCGGTTACCGCATGTACAGCAAGGGGGCCTCGGAGATCGTCCTGCGCAAGTATGAAGGGACGCCTCCTTTCTGCCAGACTCTGGTGCCACCTCTCTTTGACGGAGATTTACTCCTCTTGGTTTTTTTATGTCACATACATTTTTTTTTATGTGTGAAATCAATCAGTAGCATTCACTTTCAGTAACAAGCAACTTCACTTTCAATGATTTGACATTTAGCAGTCGTAGATGCACTTGGTAGGTGAGCATACAATTTAAAGAACAGAGAAAAACCCTCTATTTTCCAAATTCCTTCCCCTTGTCTCCAGGTGCTCTCATATTCTTGATGCCTCAGGGGAGAGTAAGACCTTTAAGCCCAAGGACCGTGATGAGATGGTGCGGAAGACAATCGAGCCTATGGCGTGCAATGGGCTGCGGACCATCTGTCTTGCCATGCGGGACTTCCCCGGCGACGTGGAGCCAAACTGGGATAACGAGGCAGAGATCCTGAACGACTTGACTTGCATTGCCGTGGTGGGCATCGAGGACCCCGTCCGGCCAGAGGTAAGACAATCCTCAATAACCCGCCTCTACTGCGAGGCCACAAGGGGCCTCCTCTAATAGCCATGTCCCCAGAGCCTCATGAGTCAATCTCAATAAATCATTGAGTCTGTGTCTAAAATAGTGAGGGCCTGGGATTGTAATGATTGCCATAAGAAATTGCTTGGGTTCCAAATATTGACTGATGTTTCTGCCAATATGAATGTGTGGATGCCATGAATCAGGCACCGGTGATCGTTTTGGTTTGCAAGCAGTGGTGAGTTTCAATTTTGAGGGCTGTAGATAAATAGTATTTAGTCTGACGAAGAGGGGATTTTGCCCTCTTATTCCTTATTCTACAGTGGCTCTGCTCCTTGCTAGTGTCAGCGTGGGCGCTACAGCTTTATCATTGAGCTACAGATGTCACCCTGATATTTAGAAACTCCTTAAAAATTCTTAAAGTATATGAATAAAGCACAATAAGGCAACACAATCCCTCTCTCAGTTGGTGTCACTAACAGTTTTGAAACCATGAACGACTTTTGCATCATGATTAGATGACAGATGCACAATGTTGTGAAGATCCATTTTAGTCAGCCCTTATTTTCACCCCTTATTTTGAGCCTGTGTCTTCAAGAATCCTTCTCCAAGCTGGGTATCAAGCTGGCATTCAGAGTTCGGGTTGTTACTTTTGTGCTTCATGTGCCTCTCTGTCTTCCAACAGGTGCCTGACGCCATTTCCAAATGCCAGAAGGCAGGAATTACTGTGCGCATGGTGACTGGGGACAACATCAACACGGCACGTGCCATCGCCACCAAGTGCGGCATCCTGACGCCCAACGAGGATTTCCTGTGCATGGAGGGCAAGGAATTCAACAGGCAGATTCGCAACGACAAAGGGGAGGTGAGTTGAGCATCAAACCAGATTTCATTACGGCTTGTTTGGCTTGCATCATGTCCCTTCTTCCAGGCGTTTAAAAAACACACTGCGCAGCTCCTTTGGGGCATGTTACCTCCTTTTCCCTTAGGTTTGAATCAGCACTAGTACAAGACCAGTATACATTTCCGTGACTGGAAACAAGAAGTCGTGTCTTGAAGTCAGAATACATTATTTGCAAACTGTTTTTCCCCTGTTCATAGGAGACACAAGTTGCTATGGTAAAGGCTTCTATACCCTCTGGCGAACTGACAAACTGCTCTCCAAAAGAATCTTTGTTTCAGCCTCAGCTCTAAAGTTTATCACATGATATGCTGAGCACAACTGTCTTCACTGTGGCTAGGGACTGGGGAAAAAACACAGATTCCTTTACTTTGCTATGAATGGGCCTGGTTACCCTATTTGTTCACTTCAGCATATCTTTGTTTGCAGTGGTCATAGATCTTTCCACTTGGTGAGACATTTAATCATATGAGATGTAGTTGTTTCACTCCAGTTGCAGTTATACCGTTCCATAGTCAATGCAGTTACACACTTCAATAATTGTGCGATGCAATTCTCTGAAGCAGGTCTCTGTACAGTACAGAATTCCTTCATCCGTGTTTTTTTCCCCCCTAGGTGGAGCAAGAGCGCTTGGACAAGGTGTGGCCCAAACTGCGTGTGCTGGCTCGGTCTTCCCCCACAGACAAACACACTCTGGTCAAAGGTGAGGAGAAAAGCAAAGCTTTAAATAATAAAAAAGAACTGAGCATTATCTTACTCCCCTGGGTGACTTGGAAGTCTACTTGTTTTACTGAGTCACTGTGCACACACACAGCCATAACTTGTAGAGTGCCATAAGTAATGTCACAAACTTAGTGCTTGGGTGGGAGGGATAAGAGGAACCCCCCAGCTCCCCGTCCTTCATCCTACTTTCACTGTGGTCTAAGAAGGGCCATGGAAACAGTCCAAAGTTTCTTTATGATGTTTACTTATATCAGAATTTACAGCCAGCCAAGAGTTTCTTCGAGAGATTTTGATCTTAGCGTTTCGAGGGAGGCTGGATATCAGATATAAACATTTGCTTAACATTCAAAGTAACTGCAAATTAATAAAGGTGCAGTAGTATTTATTGCAAAAGTTGATTTCCAGTCTGTTCACTTAAATTCTATATATAATGTACAGCATATTGAAAGCATATACGGTTGTAATAATATAGGAGATGTACTGTATATAAGATACATATAAGAGCAATGTACATACTCAAGTGCAAGTGTCATGTGTAAACAGTGGCATGGCTGAAGGATGAAGGGCGAGTTAAAAGCAGACATGTTTTTGTCCCTCAGGCATCATCGACAGCTTAGTCGGAGAGACGAGACAGGTCGTCGCCGTGACAGGAGACGGAACCAATGATGGCCCGGCGCTCAAGAAGGCAGACGTTGGATTCGCCATGGTGATTCATGTCATTTGATCTAGCCTCTCCCCAGTGGATGCCGTGAAGCATTTCTTTTTTTTTAATCCCCCTTTCTGACATTCACGAGGAATGTCTCGCTCACTGATGTCTGTGCGGCGCTTTAGCTGAAAGCCACTGCTCATAACGATGTGTGATCCACTGAGTAGGACGACAGTGCAGTCTGAATGCAGTAGTGATGATGTGCCAGCTCTGTGGTGAGCCTTTAATTTTAATTGGTCGTTTGCAAGGTTGGCTTCCTTGTATGAGCCTAATGGTTGCTACATTTAAGGATTTGGCTATATGTGTAGATATTAGAGAACGTTTGATTACCTTTAACAAGGCCAGGCCACTTGAGAGCACAACGCCATTTCAGGACTTCCAGAGCTTCTTCCCTGAGGCTATGACTCTGCTGAACTCCACACCACAGTGCTAAGCATTATTGCACTCATTACTACGCTGTCTCAGTACTTTTGATATTTGCGCTACTGAGACTGAACTGCTCATGCTGTTTAGATTACCATTATATATTTTGTGCATACCAATCTGATAGACTCCCTTTCAGACTCCGTCCACTTCACATCCTTGTATAACGCATTTAATATATTATACATATATAATAATATGTTGAAGATGTTGCTCACCACTGTCAATATAACTGTACATACTATAAGATATAGCATCATTCATGCTGCAGTATTTGCACATCCCTGCACTTATCTGTACATAATACTATTCTTTTGCACTTCTGGTTACAAACTAAGTGCCTTTCATTGGCTTTGTACCGGCACACACAATGACAAAGTTTAATGTAATCTAATCTTATATACTGTGAAAAAGTGTCTGGGTAATATAACAGAGGGCAGTCACGTATTCATTGATTGAGAATCATTGAGTATCACTGTCTGAGATATACTCAAACGTACTAAAGAATACTAAAGAAAGATTAATTGCACAAGCTTTGCTTGTGAAGTAGAAAAACTGGAAGACTGAAATGCTCTTTAAGTTAAATTTATACAAATGAACGTTTCCCATGTGCATTGAGATAAATACATGGTAAAATTGCTTTTTTATCTCTGCCACTCATCATGTTTTGATTGTGTGGATTTTGTTTCATCTGATATGATAAAAGTCATTACATTCTGCCTTTCTTCTTCCACAAATTGAGATTCAGTGACAATTTTTCCCTATTCGTTACTCCTGTGATTATAGACTTTTAATTTTTTCGATTTCCTTTTTTCAAGTCAGCATAGTTAATTATCTTTTAATTGGCCCTGACTCTCAAAGCGCACACTTAATAAGAGGATAGGTTTGGACTTTTATGTGACTGCCATTGGACTGTTCAGCCTTACCCTCAAATAATATACTTAATAAGACATCAGTCGTTTTTTTTCTAGTACATAATTTTGATGCAGTTGTAACAGCAGTCTGGCCAACTAGATTTCACTGTGGTTTGTTTAACCGCCTTGCGTCCATGTTCCATATGCAGGGTATCGCTGGAACCGATGTGGCAAAGGAGGCATCTGACATCATCCTGACCGATGACAACTTTAGCAGCATCGTCAAGGCCGTGATGTGGGGGCGAAATGTCTACGACAGCATCTCCAAGTTCCTGCAGTTCCAGCTGACTGTCAACGTGGTGGCCGTCATAGTTGCTTTCACCGGTGCCTGCATTACACAGGTAACGTTTGGTAGTGGCCTTTCTCCACTCAAGACAGAGACCAGCCTACGGTTCCATATTCTATTTCTATTAGGTGTTAGAATATCAGGAACACTTACCCTTGTGAAGTTTGAGCGCAATTAAAAGATGGCTTGAAACAGTCATGGGAGTCTCTGTTTGCTGTCACGTCACCTCTCCAATGCCCAGCTGATGCTGTCTGGGCCACAGACACACACACACACACACACATATATATATACATATACGTATGTGACAGAGAAAATGTCTGAGGCTCTTCCCTAGATACTGGGGTTGTTGCCCATGGAAGAAAAATGTTAGGCAGACTGCTAAAAACAAATGCATGTTGCATACTCTAATGTCAGTAACTGTGAAAAGGTTTCCCCATAAAAGTAATGAAATGAGGCATTGTGCTCCAGCATTTTTCTGCTAAGGCTGACTGTTAGCAAACAGATGGATTCAAGTGTAAAACCCCCCCCCCCCCCCCCCCCAAAAAAAAAAAAGCACTGCCAAAATGGCTACACAAATAAGGTGAATACCTGTCTGTGGGTGCACTGGAAACTCATATGGGGCTTTTGGGCCTGGGGCTCTCCACAGGACTCACCCCTGAAGGCCGTCCAGATGTTGTGGGTAAACCTGATCATGGACACCCTGGCTTCCCTGGCCCTGGCTACCGAGCCGCCCACAGAATCGCTCCTGCTGCGGAAGCCCTACGGCAGGGACAAGCCCCTTATCTCCCGCACTATGATGAAGAACATCCTGGGCCATGCTGTCTATCAGCTCGTCATCATCTTCACTCTGTTGTTTGCCGGTGAGGTCATCTGTTGTTGTTGTTGTTGTTGTTTTTGTTTCCTCTGATGTGTTTTGTTTTTCAGCGCTAGAGATATGGAAGCAACAACATTTGTCAAGCCTCAGGCAGGGTGCCAAATTTTATGTGAATGCCATTAGGCCTTTCAGCCTCATGGCCAACTGCTGTCTAGCCCAAGATGGAGTGCATTATTAACTCTATCAGGGGAAAAAGGATCAAATATCTACACACTGACAGTAAACACATTCAAATGTTATGAACCAGTCTTTTGACCACATGGTTGAAACACTGCACCATTATAAACGAGGACATTTTTAATTCAGTGTGTGGAAATTCTCTAGTTTCCTGTGTGCGTGTCCCACATCTGACCCTATCCCTTGAGTGTGATCTGCACACTCTTTATCTCATTATCTCCCCTTTGTGCCACCAACCCGTCCCATCAATTAAATAGGAGAGAAAATCTTCAACATCGACAATGGCCGGAACGTGCCCCTGCACGCCCCTCCTTCCGAACACTACACAATCATCTTCAACGTCTTTGTCATGATGCAACTCTTCAACGAGATAAACGCCCGCAAGATCCATGGCGAGAGAAACGTGTTTGAGAGCATCTACCGCAACCCCATCTTCTGCAGTGTGGTCCTGGGCACTTTTGTTATCCAGGTAATGGGATTTTTAACAGGTTCTGATGCCTTTATGCTGTTTGCCCACTGTCAGTAGAGGGCGTTGGTATACTTTGATGAACTGACCGTCCATTTTGCATGAACAGTAATATTTGGAATTCATGATGCATGTCTTGGTATCAGGACCTTAGCAAAGAATGAAGACTTATAAAGATTATAGAAGAGATTTCCACTAAAAGACCAATTTGGTACTTTGGAAAATCCCAAAGCGCAGTGAGCGTGGCAGCACACATTGCTTTTCACAGTCAGAGAGGTGGCTCTGAGATGGCCTCCTTGACCATCAGAAACCCCTCCACTCCACTCCACTTCTTTACTTGGCCCCAGTGTCCAGGAGCTTGTTGTTGAATGGTTGACCCTGGCGAAGGCTACTCATCGCAGACCTGTCTGCTGGCTTGCTTTGTTTGTTGCAGATCGTCATTGTTCAGTTTGGTGGGAAGCCATTCTCCTGCACGGCTCTCACCATCGACCAGTGGCTGTGGTGTGTCTTCATCGGTGTCGGCGAGCTGCTCTGGGGTCAGGTAAGAGCTCCACCATGAGACATCTACTGCCCTCCACTGTGCTTGCATGCCATTTAACACAGTACAGAACGCCAGCCTTTAAGCACAGACACAGCACAAGATGTTAAAAGATACTCCTCTCAGTTAATCTCATGACATCATCGCCATGGTTACAGTAGCACATGCGATGTGATTTGCAGCTTGTGTGAATGCAGCGGCAAGAGAGGTGTTTGTGTGTTGAGAGAGAGACATATATATATATAGAAGACTATGAGTAACTCCGGTTTTGTTCTTTGAGTTTTGTTCGCTTACTGCTATGCAGTACATACTCTTTCTGTCAGTTATTTCCTACATTCTTTTCAGCACAAGTCTTTACAAAGTGGATTTAGTATTATAACAGATAAAGCCAAATTCTTTCGCAGAAACACCCTGTTGCCATCGAGTTGATAGTGGGTGGCAAGGCCATGTGCTTATGAGTCTGGCAGGCGGTTTCAGTGTTGAACTCTTGCTAAAACAAACCTTGGTGACGGAATGGAAAAAAGATTAAACAAAAGGCCTCTCTATGCATCATGAATGGTAATGAACACGGTCACACTAGAAATGGAGCTGTCCCATATTCACCCCAGCCTGAGGGGGGAGAGGAAACTATGGGAGCTACTCACACCCTTGCATCTTCACTCTGCAGACCCTTACATGCCAAATATATCCCTGTATAGTAGGGGAATAAGCAGCAATTCAGTCATTAAACGATCGACATTGTATGAGATGTGATGTGCATGTTCCCTTTTTGTACTGCAGTGTGCATCTGTTCAAAAACTCACTTCTCAAGGCCATTTCAAATAATAATAATTTTTTCTGGAACTTTCCCATTCACTGTTAGTATGTGTGTCCCTAAAAAATGGTCTATGTCTGGGTCAAATAGTCAATTTAAGATCATGGTCAGGGTCACACTAAAATGTCTTGCTGTGGTTGCTGGCTGAAAAGTAACTCCACTTCAGATGAAGTTAAATAGGATACAGGAGGAACTTGTTTCTGCACAACACCATACATTATTGTTGAGTCTTGCACACAGGTGCTTGAATTGCAATGGGTCATTCAAAATGGGTTATACAAAATTATATGGTGTCTATTGTCGTTGCCCTTTGCACAATCCAAGCTGATAGAAAAGGATGACACTTTGTAGCAGAATGCTTAGCTGTAGAGGTTCTCGAATGTGTTTTAATGTGAGCTAGTGGTAAATGTGCTCTCTGGTGACCTCCTTCCCCAGCTCATCTCGGCGGTGCCCACACATCGCCTCAAGTTCCTGATGGAGGCTGGCCACGGCGCCACCAAGGCTCAGATGCAGGAAGAGGAGGTGACGGAGGGCAACGACGAGATCGACCACGCAGAGATGGAGCTCCGCCGCGGTCAGATCCTCTGGTTCAGAGGGCTCAATCGCATCCAGACTCAGGTACACACTCTCCTCCCATTCCCTCCCCCCCTCACTCACCTATCTAACAGCACTCTCTGTCACTAGGCTGGAGACGAGCATCTTCCATCTGGCACTCGGAGGAATGATTCAGCCTTTTGTTTCTCCCTAATATATTTAACCTGCTTGATCCCCAAGAACAGCTCAAAGGGCATATCCAGTCAGCCATGAAGCCTCTCATATGGTGTATGTTTTCACAACAGTTTATATTTCTCAGCTTATGGATAATGGAGCCTTGGAACATACATTTCTCCAGAGAAACAGCCAGCTAGCTTGGTATCTGGTGTTTGACACCAGCCTAACACCCTGCATATCTGCAGGTTATGTGACGGTTTATCCAAATGCCTGCCAGGATAGATATAATATTGAGGCATGCTGGAAACGGCAGCCTTCTTGTCATGCTGGGAATGCGTTGCTTGGCTCCAGCTGCATGGTGTTTACCAGTGCAGCTGAACCTCCAACGTAGACCATTTTTCCCATGGGTGGGTTCTCTGAAAAGGCAAGCCTCCTGCTGACAGCCATTTGAGCTGCAGCCCACACAAACCCACTCATTCTCTCTCTCTCTCTTTTTCTCTCTCTCTCTCTCTTACCCACTTTCTTTTCTCTGTCTCTCTCTGGACACACATACACACACACTCGTATGCAAGCAAATAGGGCAAACATACACACACACACACACACACACACGCTTACTGACAAACATGTTTATTCAGAGACGTACCTGGCAGTAGCTGCGCTGCCCCCATGTGGAGGCAGAGAGGGAACACACACCTACTGTGACCCACACACAGACAGCACCTGTCACCATGTCTGTCTGTGGGTTTCACATGTTTCCCTCTCTCTCTCTCTCTCTCTTGTTCGCATTCTCTCTCATTTTCTTTCTCTGTCTCTCTCTCTCATTTTCTCTCTTTCTATCTTTCTCTTTCACTCTCTCTCTGATCATTTCATTTTCTCTTTTGGAAAGGACGTACTGACCCGTTGTCTTTGTCTTTCTGTCGCTAGAGATAGCGTGTAGGAGGTTCTATTTACACTGTAGAGTGATGCAAACGGACACAGAAATTAAACATCCAAATTCCCTTTTTCATATCTGTGCTGTTTGTTTGTTTTATTTTTCACTGAAGGATTTTTTTTCTGCATCCATCCGCATAGTGGGTTTTCAGGAGGTGGGCAAAGTTTGAAGAGGAAGACTTCATTACGTTTCTTTTTCTCCTCTGATGCTGAAAATGTTGAGCTGAAGCTGGACATGTTTTATTATTTTAATATTTGTTTATTCTTCCACTGACTGTTTTCCACCACGCAGGCGCTTTGATCATGGTTATATGAAGGTTCGCTGTGTGGAGGGGGAGGGAGGGAGGGAGGGGGGGAGGGGGGGAGGGAGGGAGGGAGGGAGGGAGAGAGGGAGGGAGAGAGAGAGAGAGAGAGAGAGAGAGAGAGAGAGAGAGAGAGAGAGAGAGAGAGAGAGAGAGAGAGAGAGAGAGAGAGAGAGAGAGAGAGAGAGAGAGAGAGAGAGAGAGAAAATAACTGTGGTGGTTCTTAGTAAATGTTGTCAGAGTTCTCATCTTCTCTTTCTCTCCTTCAGATCTTTCCTCACTGTCTGCTTCATCATCTGTTGTCTGGCCTCTTTCTGTCTGTCAGAGCAGAGCTACAACGGTGGAACAGCTCAGGAATACAATTCTTTGGAATCATTTCTGTCATTTTGCCACTACTGTGAGCTGTGAATAAGTCAGTGTGGCACTAGATTGGGAAAACAATATAGCTTCAATTCTGACCCAGTTCAATGTACTTCCCATGGTCTGTTCTAGTTCATAGGCGTTCTAGTTCATTGTCTTTTTAGTTCATAGGCAATTGGTTTTCCACTCCTTTTTTTTTAGAGGTGCTCATCTGTGGCCCACAGTGGATCGGTTCTCTTTTATCCGTATCGAAAAAAGAAAAAAAAAACTGAACCGTAGGCTAATCTGTTGTGTGCAGAGAAGCGTAGGCCCCCAGAGAGGCTCTGAAAAGCATGTGTCCTAAATTACAGTTAATGAAAAAACCAGCTTCATTAAACAACTCGATTAGAATACTTCCTTTTGACTGTGCCAAAAGCCATAACAATGCGGTCTCTTTTTTTTTTTAGATGTGACTGAACATGGTCCATTCTAAGAGACCTTTTGTGTGGATTTTAAACTGTGCATTCATGACTTCATTATCGTTGCTCCTTGACAATGAAACATGACAAGTTGCCAATTTTTATAACCACGTGAATCCTTCCTTGGCCATCATGTGAGCTGTTGTCATGACGATATGCAACCGAAAGCCGTATTTATTGCTCTTCTTGCTTCAACCCGAAGCCAAATCTGAACTCAGCCTTCTTTAAACAAAAAAAAATCAAGATGACGGGCCTGGCATATGCCAAAGGTTGCCCTGCGAGCCAGCTCAGCTTATCAAACATGTAGGACAGCACTGCGAAAGGCCAACCACAACACACGCACATGCTCCCATTGCTGGTTAGCCTCCAAGGGCCTTGCATCCCTGTATGCTGCCATATTTCTGTTTTCCCTTTTAGTGGTTTATATGCATTTGTGTGGGCGGATGTTTTCTCTGTTGGTCTCCTTCACTTGCACTCTCCACCCATGCTCATTGCCTAGGAAGTGGCTCGCTGTTTACTCCAGCTTTTTCTCCTAATGGGGATTTTAACATTCTATGAATTTTTCTCTTTAACTCTTTATCATGTTCTCTATTTTCTTTGTAATTGTGTGTGTGTGTGTGTGTGTGTGTGTGTGTGTGTGTGTGTGTGTGTGTGTGTGTGTGTGTCTGTGTGTCTGTGTGTGTGTCTGTGTTTTTTTTTATTTGTTTATTTTTCTCTTCCTTCACAATATTGTTTTTTTGTTTGTGTGAACTGTTTACAGGTTACAGATTTTGAAATGTTGTTTGCACATGCTTGTACAGTCACATGATTGTAATTCAGTAAATGCTTTTTTCCGTAACTGTACATATGCTTTACCTTGTGATGTTAGTCTTTGATGAGTAGAAAAGAATGTCCTCTACCTTGTGTTTTGACCATGGTTTCTGAAGTCCCCCCCCCCTTAGTTTTCCACCCTCCCTGTGTTGGCCCTGCTGGTAAAGAAGGTTTGGCTTATTCATTCATGAGGTTGATCCCTTCAGAATTGGACTAAATAACAAAAGATAGTGCAAGACTACTCCACTGTTCCTCCGCCCTGGATCCACACAGATTCCCTTTGTGTGTGTGTGTGTGTGTGTGTGTGTGTGTGTGTGTGTGTGTGGGTGTGTGTGGGTGTGTGTGGGTGTGGGTGTGTGTGGGTGTGTGTGTGTGGGTGTGTGTGTATGCGTGCGCGTGTGTCGCAGTGGCAGGCGCATCTGTTATGCCAAAGTAACTGACACATAATCAATAGAGCGACGTAGCCGACCCTGGCCTGCTCTTCTGTAACAGGTTTCTCCTTTTTCACACTGAAAATGCATTTTCCCTCTCACTAGAGAAGCCCTTCTCCTGCTGTCTTCTCCTCTGTCATGTTGCCTCAAATCCACTGATGTACTAATGGATTCTTACTCTTCTTTTTTTTCTTCAGTAACTAACAGAATGTGTTCTAACCGGTGTCTCCTCTGCCTCCTGATCTCTCTCTCTTTCTCTTTTCCCTCTCCCTGCCTCTTTCACTCTCACTCTTTCTTTTCACCACCCCTCTCCTGGGTTTGTCTGTTTCCTTCTTTCTTTTGGTCTTTGTTTTCGGGCTATCCCCCCCCCCCTCCCATTCTTTGCAGATGGACGTGGTTAACACATTCCACGGCCCGGTCCCCGGGGCGGCTCTGCGCCGACAGCCCTCCGTGGTCAGCCAGCAAAACGATGCAAAAACTGTTTCTAGTCCCACCCATGTAGAGATTTCCTCTTCCACACTCTGCGCCAACTCTGCCGCAGCGCCCGCCTCTGCCGCCTCCTCCTCCACTGCTGGCAGTGAGTCACATGGTCACCGACGGCCACCGTAGCCAGTAACATCAGTCAGCCCCCAGGCCCCCCCTCCACACCCCATCTCTTCCAAGCATCCCCACCCAACCCCACCCCACCCCACTCACTCCACCCTCAGCCACACTGAAAACAAAGCTGCATGAGTGGATGCTGAATGCCAATCCTGCCATGACTTCTGCATCTTTGGCTATGCTCTGTGCTGCACTTATATGCTCTCCTGTTATACGTATGCTCTGCTGTGATAACCTCTCCCGTTCTATCTCTGTCTGTCAACCTTTCTTTCTTTTTCTCTTTTTGTTTCTCTTCCTCTTTTTTTCTTTCTCTTTCTTTCTTTCTCTTTCTTTATCTCTTTCTTTCTGCCTTTTTTCCTTTCTCTCCCACCACCCTCTCAAAGAGTCTGACATTGCATTGTGTTGATCTCTGCCTCTCACTGTCTTTCTCTGTTTTCCTTTCAATATTAGTTTTTTTTTCTCTCTCACTAATGACTGACTGATTCACTGTATTTCTCATCTTCACTCTCCTTTTCCTTACCTCTATTCCGTCACCCACTCATCTCCATCTCTGTCTTCTATAGGGACTGCTTGACTGCCTGCATCTTGGGTTACTTTTCTGCATTTGTCCCTATGCTTGTATAATGCGTTTCTTAGGGGGGGGGGGGGGGGGGGTTGCTTAAGGTCTGCATGCATTAACCCATGCAAGAGTTCTTCAAAGAGATTCTTGTCACACATGGATCCACCACCTTTTTCCCTGTTAAGTGACAGCTTTTTTTTAAGGACATGGTACTGGACATGGTACTGGAGATTACATTTAGTGTACCATGATTACTCCAAAGATAATGGGTACATTTTGTTCTGGCTTCTTACACATTTAGAGTGTGTGCTTTTGTGTGTGTGTGTGTGTGTGTGTGTGTGTGTGTGTGTGTGTGACATTAGATGCATGCAGAGAAAACTGGGCAGTCTTTAACTCAAATTATGATTGACTGCACTACATACTAGACGAAATGGTTTTGACTCCAGCTACAGCATTTTCATTTTTACTGACCCTAGCCCTGGAGTCTTAGTAATGGTGGGGTGTGTGTGTGTGTGTGTCGGTGTGTGTGTGTGTGTGTGTGTGTGTGTGTGTCGGTGTGTCAGTGTAGGTGTGTGTGTGTGTGGGGGGAGGTGTAGTTATGCATGTATGTGTTTCTCCATGTCCAATAAACACACTTATTTTTTTCATTCCTTCATTTACCGGTTGCTACCTCAAAAAAAATGAATTCCCAACTCTCCCATGAACTCTCCCTCATCTGACTGCATTTTTATTGTGGAAGGACTGCCACTCCACCACCCCACTCCATACAACCCCTTGCCAGTTCAACTCCAGCCCGTTTCATCTCTGAAGAATTTGTGCCTGGGGTTGGGTAGAGAGTCGTGGTTTGTCTTGTTGTTGTTGTTGTTGGTGCATCCTTTTGAGTTTTGCCCTTGCTTGTGGTTTGTGTGTTTGATTTTGTTGTTGTTTTTGGGTTGTGACTGTTCATATATGCTGCCTGCCCCTGATTCCAGCCTGCATTCTGTGTGTTGTGTGTTCTGTTTTGAGAAGTGTTGGTCCCTGTTCCCACCATTTACCCATCACTGGTGGGTCCCATTTGCTCGTCTGAGATGGCCTAGAAAGGACTGACTGTACACTCCGATCACCTCATAATCCTCTCTCACCCTGTTGCAGTGCACATTTTGTAGGATGACATTAATTCCTTCTTTCTCTTCTTTCTCTCCCTTTTTTTATTTGTTTCGTTCCTGGACCCTGCTGTTCTCCATCCTCCTCCCCTCGCTCGCAGATTAAGGTGGTGAATGCGTTCCGTAGCACCCTGGAGAAGCCTCAATTCAGAAGCAACATCCACAATTTCAGTTCCCACCCCGAGTATGTGCCCATGTCTGAGGAGGAGGCTGAGATCCCCGACATTGATGACAGCGAGGAGGGGGAGGGGGAGGGGGAGGGAGAGGCCTGCTCCTCCCAGTCCATCCAGCCCGCCCCCAGCACAGAGTGACCAGCATTCCGCACAAACTGGGACCACCTCCATTAAAACAGAGCACTGCCGGACTCCCCCACCTCGCTGCAGTTCCGTGTCACAGCCTAAACGATGGACTGACCGTCTGTTCTCCTGACACACAATAACCACCGCCCGAACCCCAGCCTTCTCCTCAGATCAGGGCACAGGCTCCCTCTCTCTTTCTCCACCTCACTACTGCCCTCTGGTGTTTGCACGCCGTTACTACATCCATGTACAGACAGCACAGCAGAAACCCTCCAACCAGAAGGCTACAGACCAGCAGGCCTGTGGTCCCTTTTGACCGACATATCCTCCCTTTAATTCCCCCAGTTATGTTTTCGCTAGGCTTGTCTGTAATGCTTTAGAGCTAACATGTTCTTTCCTTAAAAAAAAACAAAAAAAGGTTAAACATGTCTTTCAGTTTTGTTTTGTTTTTCTGTTTGTTTGTTGTTGTTGTTTGTTTTGTAAACATATATTCCATAAGCATCCTTAAACACTTACTAATGAAAGTGTGTGTATGTATGTGCATGTATGTGCACATGGATGGGTGAGATGCTTCTGTGATTTCACTTGTGAGGGCCATTTGAACAGGATTGTCTGAAACCTCCGGGCCGTGCACAGGAACAGATATTTTACTCAGTTTTTTTTTATCGCTGTTACTGGGCAGTTTTTAAATTGATGTTGAGTTTCAGTTTGTGGTGTGGATACAATATAGGCTTGGCCTTGTTAAACACATTCTGCACTTTTAAAGGAAAACGTCATCAATTCCATGGTTTTACTTCATTACTTTACTAAAAAAAAAAAAAAAAACTCAGTGTGTGACCATTATCATTACTCTGCTCTCTCCTGAAACTGAACAGCACCGACGCCCAAAGCCTGAAGGTGAGGCTTTCAAAACGAACGCCTGCACAACACCATGGGAGTGTGGGTGTTTTCGGTTGAAGTTCTAATGGCTTTAGGCATCGATACCCACAGACACACCTCTTAATTGATTGTCGTTGTACTTCCATGCACAGGTCCATGAAACTACAAAATGTGCTGATGAGGTTTGATAGATATCCACAAATCAGTGGGCCGCATCCTATCTGTTTATGTGTGTGTGTGTGTGTGTGTGTGTGTGTGTGTGTGAGAGAGAGAGCGAGAGCGAGAGAGAGCGAGAGAGAGCGAGAGAGAGCGAGAGAGAGCGAGAGAGAGAGAGAGAGAGACACTGACTGTGTGGAATGCATGCATCCATAGCATATTAGAAATTATGTGTATTACGTGTAGGAAAGTCATGGGCTACACAACTGTCAGTGCTGTAATATTTACACACCATAATATCCATATTGGGTTTCTGACTAATCATTAACACTTGTGAACACACAGGTGGACCCCTGAAACTCTAACTTCCTCCTGGTATTAGCTTAAGGGTGCATTCTGTGGAGTATTCCTTTAAGAGTCGCAGTTCTCCTGTCACATCCCGGCTTTCTTAATCTGCGTCTGTGAAATCCTTCTGTTCTGAAAATACCTGTTGTCCAGCCAGATTGTTAGTTGTGATCAGGGGCTCCAAAACAAAAATGTATGTGAAAGGGATCCTTCTTCGTAGGCAAGTCATCGCAAAAAAAAAAAAAGAGTAGGTGGAGGAATTCCCTTTTGTGTAATTTATTTTTCAGAGTTGGCAAAGGCTTCATACTTGTTTGTTTTTCTTCTTCTTCGTGGAATGAAGGGAGTAATTAAGAAAAAAATAGACTTCCATAGCATAGACGCATATTTTGTTACTAATAATTGAGTACTGCCATATTTGAACCTTATTTTCATATCTGGGTTGTGCAGAATTGTCGACTGCATGTTTCTACTTCTCAGAGCCATATTTTAGGGGTGGCTGTTTATTTCCGACCAAAAAAAAACTAAGTCACTGCCGAATGAAAAGAGGAAAAAAAATGAAGGAGATCACTTCCATGTGAATGGGATCAAAGTCAGCTGCATTTGAAAACACCTGGGCTTCCCCTACCTACTGGTTGTTTCCTTTGCCTCTGTTCCCACAGTGACTTAGGCTGTGAGGGAGAGGCCTCCTGCACGACTTTCATATTGAACTCAGTGTATTGTTCCTTTTTTAAACCACTGCTCGTGGCTTTTATATTTACACTAGTACTTTTTTAATATTTAGTAAAATATATAAATGTAGGTGTGTACGCTGGTAAACCTGATGACATTAGCGGAGTGAGCAAAAAAAAACACAAAAAAAGAAGTCCATCCTCGTCATGTTTTATCAAAGCCATTAATGAACGATGCTTTGAATTATTCTTGAATTTCATGGCCAATTAAAAATAAATGATGTTTACCACTGAAAGCCACGTGATTGGTCCGCCTAGACTAAGAAGCGTAATGGTCTAGCTTTTAGAAATGTCCACTTTGCCTCAAACTGTTGTTCATTGAAAGCGATTATCATTGCAACTTAACTTTCCTACTCCCTCATCAAAACGTTTCGTACAAGATCCAGTTGACTTAATAGAACACAAATGTATGACAATGGTTTTTTTATATATATAAAGTATGTATTTTCATTGGTGTTTCCTTTCTTATTGCTTGATCTGACAACAGGTTTAATTTATTTTATGAATGAGTGGTGCTCGTCATTGACTGCAGTAATTAATTGATTTTAAGTTAAAATTTTCTCTTCCAAAAAAGATTTTTAGCATATAGACGTATATATATTTTTAAAAACCATCAGACACTTCAGATTTGAGAAGACTTGAATTTGTACGAAAGGAAAATGACGTTCCCATATAAATTGTTTCTATTGGACCAACATCTATTCTGTAATGCTTTTTTGAAAACTGTTTGTCTGTATAATTTCTATGCTGCGTTTAATTGTTTTCTTTGTAATTCTGTTAACTTCTCAACTCAATCTTAGTATTATTCATAGTCAGCATCCAATGAATATTGACATATAGGAAGGTAAATCTACTCTCTGTAAAAATGTTATTCAGTCAAGCTTTACAGCCCTGCCAAAGTTTTATACAATTGCCTCTTATTTAATCCCTTTATTACAGTCAATCACTGATTGTTTCTACACTCCAACTAGTTATCCCATATGAGCCTGGATTGCAGTTGTTTTCTGTGTTTCTGAGATTGCTCTTATCCTAATGTTTCCTCAGACTTATTAATTACTTCTGTCGCAGTGGTATGTGAAGGAAATGCTTTGTCTACCCGGGGCACAACTATACAAAGGAGGTGAATCATTGTTGTGTTGGTCAAACATTGGCCAGTTCAAATTAAGTACCTGATTTTTTTTTACCATTTTTATTTTGATACCTCTGAAACAAAATTGCTGATGGTATTGCATACGTTTGGCCCTGTATATTGGTTCTGTATTCTGCCGTGAGCTTCAATTTGATGTCCCTTAAGATGTTGTGCAACTGCAAAGCGACATTGTTTGTCGAACCATCCAAAATGAAAGGCTCTGCTTACATCTGAGGTTTGGAGAGGTTACAACTCAATTGTAAATAAAATAGGGTTTAAACTGGAATATCACAGGTGTAAGTGACAACCACTTATTTATTTTTGCCAAGAGCTCATGCTGTATCATGGATCGGTGTGGGAAAATGGGAAAAGACAACAGAACATTACATTCTGTGACTCATATGATGACAGTTATAATAAGCACTGGTGTTATTTTTGTATAAGCATAATAGCATCTATGTGGCATGCATGAATTATAAACAAATTGGTGGTTCAAAGCAATATGTACAACCTGGTGCGATTGGTATTTTGTGTCCTGTGTAGCCTAAGCCATGCTGTGCTGAGAGAAAAAAATGCTTACTGTTCAGTATATGTGTTCAATGTTCTGCATGTTTATGTATGGAATGATATTTCCCCGTTTTCTTCCTCCTTAATATCCATCTGCTACTTTCTTTAACACATACTTACTCTTTCTATCTCTATATCTCGCTCTGTCTCCCCCTCTCTCTCTCTCTCTCTCTCTCTCTCTCTCTATTTATCTATCTGTCTGTCTATCTATCTATCTATCTATCTCTATCTTGCTCACAGACAAACACACACACACACACACACACAAGACATCTGGATTTGTTTCAGTTTATCTATGTTTTACATATTTGTATGAGAAGAGACCCACTCTGACAATATTGCAATAGCTGCAAATGTTACCCTAAATCTTCCTAATTGTTAAGGTTGTTATGTAGGTGTAAACATGCCAGTGCTGACTTCTCATGAATTCACAATCAGCCCTGGGGTTGCACACAACATGGAAAGTAAAAATATAACTTTGTCCGTCATTGCCCACCATCCATTTCTATTTGAGATACAGACTATGTATTGTCTGTCATCATATTCAATGCATGTTCCCTGTTCCAAGTGTCAACAAATTATTTTGCAGGATTTCCCAGATTTCTTTAGCTGAACTTTCATTCGTTACATGCTAGTTTTGTTAGATTAACAGTACAGAAGTTGCTGCTTTTTGAAACCATTCCAGTCACCCACAGTGAATAACTTACAACATTCACTTGCCTTGATTCTGATATCCTGGCTATAGATCAGTTGGGACATGTATATGGGCTATGCAACAGTTTGACCATTGCCAGATTCAACTAAAAAATAGCATCTCAACTTTAAAATATTTTGATTCAGCTTGAACTGCAAGTGATCTAGTTTCCTTGCAAATAGAACACTCCACATTCCCCTCAGCTTCACGAACAGTCTGTCTCCATCACTACAGTCTCCCTAAATTCATCTCTCATCCTGTACACCGTTGCCAAGAAAGCAAGTGATACTTCAGTCCATTCATATCCTGCTGGTTAACCATTGTATATTACACAGACATCACACTCTGTTTGATTTGTAGTCATGTGTGTCTCACTACATTCTAAGAAATGCATGTAGGCTAAAGCCATTCGAAGGATGGACTACGTCTCAGTCAAAGATATATCTCTTAAGTGCCCCCTTTCTGTATGTATGCCCTTCTGTGTGGTTGCCCATAAAAGTTGTTTTCTAAATGTTTAGCTCATGTCATTTATTCTTTTGCCCTTCTAGCTGAAAAAAAGAAATCTCATTCATCTTCAGTAAAATTCAGCTATGCTCTTTTGTCACTTCTTCATCTCCCTTCCATCTTTCACGGAGACCTAGCTGACCGTGTGTCACCTGTCAGTTGACAAAGAAAACTGCCTGTGATTATAGGGCCGACTGTCCACTGGCAGTTTGGACTCAGTTTAACAAGGATGTGGTGAGGTCAGATGTGCCTAAAGATAGGAAACAGAACATTTCTCTGTGAATATGCTGCAAATCGGATGAGCTCATGTTTTCAGCTCACGTTATTACACAAGTAACTTAGTCTGATTCGGATGAGTGCCCTGTAAATATGGATGAGGGCAGTCTGGAAAATAATCCTAGTATTGCCATGGTCGTTGCTGAAAGATCAGGAAATCGACTTACTCATGGGCTTTTCGGTCTATGTAATACCAACATCCTAATGACTTTAGTTTTATGGTCTCATCCTATTGCTTCTAATATGAGCTATTCCTGTCTTGTAGTGGAGACCAGGGATGGGTAATTGGATCAGAAATATGAAACCGAATCTTCAGATCCCAACAAGATGCAGAGGAGACTGGGTAGTGAGAAACGAGTATCATACTTGAAATACAGACAACCATAAGTGCAAGTACAGTCAACATTGCTGAATGTGTCATTTCATGGACAGAACTTAACATGTAATAGGATTTACTGACCATGACAAAACAACTCTCTTCATAAAGATGTTAGAGAGGTGGACATAGTTATGATGACTGAAAAGCTACCACTATATTTTTGGTCTGCAATTACTTTATACGACTTCTAAATAGTCAGATAAAGAGTAGACATATATATTAAAATTAAATGTCAACACTTTTATTGTCCTCTTGTCATGAAAACACAGCTTTACTGAAGACCGAAGGGCAGCACCCTCAGAAGGGCTGACTAACGTCATCCTCCAGTCATCCCACCCCACCCATCCAGCACTGCCTCTAGCTACATCAAAGCCATACCCCCACCCCAACCCAGCTTAGAGCTGAGGCTGGATCATGTGTCAAATGGAACTCTCTCTAAGAGCTGAATGTGTTTCTATGTTACATTCACCTACTGACTGTACTGGCAGATTCATTCCATTGTGGCGATGACGATTCTCATTTGTATTGCATAGTGTCTTTGGTCTGCATTGAACCATTCTTGCAGTTCTGTAATGTGCTCTCCTATGGGTAATGTCAATACAGCACATTCAACATGGACATGTTGTCTGAGACTCACAGGTTCTTAGTGTAGTGGCGTAATCTTAGATGCATAGATCTTTGGAGAACTCAAGCACTGAATGATGCTTTACTGCAGCTGCTTAACACGTAAATATGCTTTGGAATGTCTTGGTAGTCTTATTTTAACTTAAGTAACCTGGTTTTATGCTAAGCTACTTGATGGTCATGGTCTGGACCATAGAAGAGACACCTTGTGAAAGCTATGCATCCTTACAAAAGCATTTCTTGTACTGGCCCCATTTTGCATTAGGCTAAATTGGTCTTCTTGCTTTTCTTTCCCATTGATTCACTGTGCAGACAGATATTTGCTGTGCAGACAGATAATGCTTTGTATATCTTCCTATTCCTGTGATAGCCCCATTTCTGTCCCTGAGTCTGTGCAGTAGTCCCTGTACAAAAGCATGTTTTCAAGGGCTACCTACTTGAGGCAGAGGAGGTGAATTGTTTACAAAAAACCTAAAAAAGTTTACTGAATGATAGATGTCATAATCATGGTCATTGGGGATATTTGTTTTACAATAAGTTGACTAGAGTTGAATTTTCACATCCTGGTTGCACTTGCATTTGATAGGGGTCAGTTGAGGCATGGCTTTTCATTTTAAATTGGAGAGAATGAGACTGTCTGGGTTTTCCCACTGCTGCCTGCACTTACGTTTTCAGTAGCCTATTCTTTCCTCGCCCCTGCATTAACACGATTTGTTAGCTAGACCTGGGTCTGACTCTGCTTTATCTGTATGACATATTTGGCTACCAAAATTCATTTTCTCATGCTTCACGACTAACAGAACAGGGTGTGTCTCTTCCTGACAAATATGTGAACTTTTAATAACATTGTTCCTTTTGTAAATACAACCCAGCTTTCTGAATTCTGATTGCTTTCAACTATGCAACAGATAGATCAAATTAGACTTTCATTATTATCAGTTCTCTGTACAGCGTTCTTTTGCTCTTTTCTCCTCTTGTTTCTTCACTCTGTCTCTACATGTGCTTGTTCTTCCATCAAACTCCCGATTTTATTACTTTGTACAAATCTTTTTGTGTATTATGTATGTGTGTATGCATGGGTTTATGTATGTTTATGTATGTGTGTGTGTATGTATGGGTGTGATGTGCACACATTCTAAATTTCTTTACACTTTTTTGTAAAATATGATCATGTGGAATGCCTTGTCCTTTCTGTCCTGTCGAGACAAATGATAATCAAGCAATTGAAGTAAAGTTATGATATAAACAATATATACAAATCTATATGAATATAATAAAGCCATTGGGATTTTAAATACATTGATTATGGAGTGTTTGTTTATTTATGGACTGCATCTGTTCATTATCATAAGTTAATGTGATGAATTCTCTTTTTACCTACCACTGGTGATGACATATCATTTATAGATGTATTTACTCAGAAATATCTCTGAGTTTTCTTATATGCCCAAAAGAAATAACCAGTAACGTATTAGCTATTAAGCGATTATGGTTAGATCTCTTAGGCCCAGGTATGTTACAACGGTAGGGTACAATAAAACATAAATAAGCACAAATCCAGTATTCTATGCAAACCACCCTGTGATGATTAACACATAAACATATGAATTATTTATGAGGGCAGCCTTATCACATAATTTTGAGGGAAGACAAACAGAAGATGAATATTGTGTGGACGACATATTACTTGAAGGCGAGGAGAACAGACAATGTGCTGGACATGATTATGGAATTTGAATATTCAGTGTGTTTACACCTCTGCTGTGCAGCTCAAGTGAGTGGGCTAATTAGCACAAATTCATAATGCAGCATTAGCTGTTACTAATAAGCAGCACTGAATGGTTTATCTCGGATTCTATTATTTCAAATGAGTGCCGCCTATGCAGGGACCGAATTAACCAATAATACAAGGCACGTTTAGGTGTCTCTTAATTAACTTAATTCACTTAGATGAGCCTAGATAGGCATAGCATGTCTTCTTTTGCTTTATGAGAGAAAAGCTAACATTTGCTGAACAGCGTCTCGCTGTGGTTGAATGAAAGAACTGCAACTAACTTGTTAGAAAGGAGTACGGATGGACGGTTATCCAAAAATGTTTCTATGAGTCAAATGTTTTGTAGTGTTTTTGAGTCAACACTGAAATATCCCTGTCACATTTCTTTTGATAGGAACATTCATTTAAAGGCACCCAGTGCAAATTTATATAAACATTCAATGTAAAATAAACATTCAATTTCTAGTCTTTTTTACACGTAGTAAGTTTCAATAACTCCATACCATTAGCCTACATATCGACATTCAAGGAGCAAAGATGAGACGTCGTTTTGTGGTGAGATGGAGTTATTGAAACTTACTACGTGTAAAAAAGACTAGAAATTGAATGTTTATTTTTAAGCCTCGAAAGTTGCACTGGGTGCCTTTAACATTAAAAGTGGGAGAACTGGGTAAAGGCCTGTTGAGCAGCTGCAGCTTCATTCTTTTACACTGTGAATAGTGACGAATACCTGACGATCTACAGTATTGTGATTGTGTGAGGTTTAAATGCGGTATGACAATCAGAATAATGGGTTTGAGTGGAAAACGTAACTAAAACTGTTTTAGAAAAAGGTGTTTCCTCCTCGGTTCTGCATCAACATGGGTTTCTAGTTCTAGACTAATATAAGTTAGGCTACGATATTATTTTGGCTAATTAACAGCTTAACAGAAATTCAATTGCGTTTCTTCAGTGGCAAATTGGTGTTCACGAATAACTTTGGGGAGATAAATCCAAAGTGTAATTAGTTGTTACATAAAAGGCTCTGGAACAACTTCCCACTGTGTCACTGTTACATATTCATGAAGCCCCTCTGATATTGTTGGCATCCTCCTAAGGGTTGTTCAATGTCAGTGTCTTGTTTTGTCTACTGCAGCATACAGGTCAGACAGTAGAAAAGTGGACTCTGTGCCATCTGCTCCACCCCCTGTACATCTGAGAATGTATTGCATGGTCATGGGGTCTCAGACACAGGTCTGGCGAGCTCCACAATGCTGAGTAATGAAGCAGCTGGCCTGAGTCTAGTCAAAAGACCTTCAGGATTCAGTGGGGATGACAAAGCAAGCCACTAGAGGGAGCCTGACAATACATTGTGAAATCAGGTTTAATTTACCTACATGATGTACAACTAATCTTATAGGTTTGAATTTCTTAAGGGATTCCCTTTCTAAACTGTCAAAAAAGAAAAAGTAAAGGTAGGCAATTTCAAGGTGTATGTAAACCATGTTAACTAGTTGAACACATAGGACACAATGATGTGGTCCCCTTTTATAGCTGGGACAGTATTACATCCATTCTGAAACAGTGTACTGTAAAAACACACAGTAGGCTACCATTTTTCTCTGGCAGTAACCAAATGCAGTACAAACAGCACATATTGTCCTCTATCTTCACAGAATCTACATGCTTTTCAACCCTTTTCAAGTGCCGCACTCAGTCAGGCTATCTCAGTCGCTTAGGGTGGCACTCACTAAAGCTTTGCTTCTTTGAGAGCAAGTCAGTTCAAGGTTGAGACAACTCTCACATTCACATTTGAAAACTTGGAATGGAATTGCAGTGCTAACAATAATCCAGATTAGCAAAAGACACCCACATGCATGCATCTCTGCACTCAGATCCACAGCGTATGCACAAAAGGTATATTTGCATTAAAATGCACTCAGAGGAAAGCAACCAATGTTTCAATTAACTTGTTCTTCATGTCATTGACACTTACAAACAAACCAATGATCTCATGATATTTTCGTGGGAGCACTGTCTTCTACTCAACTATGCTATTTAGACCCTTTAACCTTAAAAGGAAAGAGTAACAAGTAGTACTAGAAGCTATTTCAAGACCAGGGAAAAGAATGATTTCGGCTGAATTGGGCTGCTCAAATAACAGTGAAATCCTTAAGGGAATAATAATAGGACCAGGTACACAAGCTCTTGAAGTACAAAACCTAACAGTAGGCCTATTCTCAATACCAACACTGGACCAATATAGTGTGCAGGGGGTAACACAGCTTATGTGTTTGTGTATGTCATTGTGTAGTTCCCAGAATTCAGTGTGTTCTCTCCTGTTTAGTGTGAATGTCTTGTGATGTGTTTAAGTGTTCAGTTTTGGATCTAGTGTTACTGTGCATTACTGTTATCATGTTAATCCTTGTATTGAATTGAAAGGCCCTCTGTTAGCTAGCATCTTTGTGAACAATCAATGTCTGTATTGTGTCAAGGTATCCTATTTTGTCCAATCTGCATGTGTTTAGGTTGTCTGTGGTACAGAACCTAGAATCAATACCAATTGTTTGACTGAACAGGTAATCCCCTGGTGTCCCTGGTTAACATGCTGTACTAGTGTTATGCTATATTACAGCCATCAAGTTCAAGACATTTGAATGTTTGCCAAAAGTAGGAAGCACTGAACCTAAATTCATACTATAAACTTAATAGAAACATGATACATTTATTAAATATGGAGAAATTCTGAATTGTACTGATCTGTGCCACGACAGGTCTTCATATTTAGACAAGATATAAAAGTTTGTCCCAGTTAATGTAGCCGTATAAAGGTAAGAAATAAGCCTAAATACTGCTTTAATCAAAAATACAAGCCACTGGGTGAAAAAAAAAATTCCTTGGGCAAGACAGAGCCGCACTCATTTTTACATAGCCTACATCTGCAAGACGATCAGTCAGAGAGAGAGAAAGAAGTTGGGCTAAAACATCAGCGTTCCAGTTTGTTTGTGCTCAGCAAGGACACATTTACCGAATTCATTTTTGAGATTGACTTTCTGTCCCGCTTTGAATGTCTACGTAAACTTCGAACAGTACACGTACGTTTAAATTCAACGCAGCTCAGTCCACCTATAGTAGTTCAGTGGGCGTGACCTAATACTTTTTTTAATCCCACCTCTTTTACTCTTTCTCTCCTTTTCTTGTAGTTTTAGAGAGGAGAGTGACACGCCAAAGAACATCAGAATGTTTCAATTTGGGTCAAAGTTATTACTTGTATTTTTGCTGGCATTCCCATGTGGCCTGCTGTCTGTTGGTAAGTTTTTCCAATCTTTCCCAAGTTTGCTTAATTTTTCGTGTTGAGTACGTGGTGGAATCAGGGTAGTCTGACGAGCTGGAGACGGTAACATTGACGTGGCATAAGTAGCAGGGTTTCATTTCAGTTGTTGCCGAATTCCAAATAAGATCTGCTAACATAAAGTCGCGCAAGTCTAATCGTGGCTTTTAGTTTTAAATGTCGGTTCATAACAAGTTATGCCCTTTAGAGAGTAACGTGCTACCAGCTCGCGCATATCTTTGGTGACGTGTCCTAAGCGATGTTCTGACTCCCATTATTGCTGTTGCTGATACCAAACCACTAGCCCTCAGCCGTTCTGTCGTATGTAGCGAAAAGTGTTGCACAACAGTAGGTTACAATTTAAAAACAGATTGTGAAATTAAAAAACATTTTTGTCTGTAACTTACAATGGAAAACTCACTACATGTTGTAGGCCCAAAAGTTGTAACATTACGGCCTGTGACAGAATTACATCAAATAAATAATACCTATAGGCCTACATATGTCTTCTGCGTGTCCTCATGAGTTCCATACATGATTCCTGACTAAACAGTATACCCTATCTTTTCAGGGCATGTATCCGCAGAGGATGAGTTAGAAGATGAGGAGATCCCAGATGCTGCAGTTGAAGAAGAGGAAGACGAGGAAGAGGAAGATGAAGTGGTAGTGGATGACCCTCAAGCTTCAGAAACAGTGAGTGTTGCTGTTAATTTGGCCTGGCTCATGATCACCCTCAAATATGCCACTGCTACATCAGATATTTCTTGAAGCTTCTGGTGGACATTCAATTGAAATGTTCCATACTTGTATGTATGAAATGGTGGATAAATTACTGATAATGACACTGAAGACAAATTAGAAAAAAATATACTACACTTAATTGATAACACATACCCTGTTCTGTCCAACATAAGACCTGTGGTGTTGTTTGACCCTGCAGGAGCCAATGGATGATCTAGATGAAGACGCCCTTGCTACAGATGTGACCTCTCATGCTGACGCTGACACCACCATAATCTTTGTCACAGGAGAAGGTCAGTCTTGGCTTTTCTTTTGCAATGTATTCTTCTTCTTCGTCTTCTTCTTCTTCTTCTTCTTCTTCTTCTTCTTTTTCCTCCTCTTAAGAAGAAACTGATTTGTGTAAATCTCTTCCATTGAGCATTTTCTCAAAACATGTCCCCCGCAGAGTTTCCTGCCGATGAGATTGTGAAGTTCCTCGTGGGTTTCACCAACAAGGGCACCTCTGATTTCACCATGCAGTCTCTGGAAGCCTCCTTCCGTTACCCTCAGGACTTCCAGTTCCACATCCAGAACGTGAGTCTGGTGGATTGTGGCTTTTTCTGTTGGCCATTCAGACTCCAGATGACCAGAACAAACCATGAATAAATGTGCAGGTGTCATTTAAATTGCAGACACAAGCTGATGACTCAGTTTAGTCAGTCAGTCAGCAGCCTGTGCGTAGTGTGTTTGGGAGAGTTCAACTCTTCTGTAAATCAGTTTAGGTATGTGCTTGAAATGTTCATTCTAAGAGCTTTCAGGTGAAAGGTTGAGTTACTACAAATCAGTATTGCACCCAAGAGTTCTATGTTCTTTTCGCCATTCTCTGTCCCTTATTTAAAATTAATATGTTGTGGTATATTGCCTTGTGTTTGTGTGTGTGTGTGTGTGTGACAGTTCACAGCCTTGCCCCTGAGCATCGTGGTGCCGCCTGAGAAACAGGCCTCTTTCGAGTATTCCTTCATCCCTGCCCAGCCCATGGCTGGCCGTCCATTTGGCCTGGTCATTTTGCTGAACTACCAGGACAGCGAGGTGAGCGAAAGTAGCAAGGTTTTCATTATCAGTCACAAATCAGTGATGTTGTTATTTTCTGGTTGAAGCCCTTTCTGATGATGTTCGATGTTGGCCAATAGGGCAACACTTTCCAGAGTGCCATCTACAACCAGACTGTCACCATCACCGAGCTGGATGAGGGGCTGGATGGAGAGACGTAAGTCCATCATATTTATAAGTGTTTTTTGTCTGTTGTTGTTTTCATTTATTTTTAGATTGTTTGATAGTGTCAGTGTGTGAACTTGCACATGACAGTCAAATGTTTTGTTCTTAGAGAACGTTTTAACACACACTTGTTTCATTGCAATCCCTGTTTTTCTTCTCTTTCTCTCATTGGTCATTATAGAGTGTTCTTGTACATATTCCTTACTGGACTGATTGCTCTTGTAGCCTTCGGAGTGTACCAGGTGTTGGAAACCCGCACGGTATGAATCATTGCCTTTGTAATGAATCGCTTTTCCATTGGATATATAGTAAATTGTAGCACAAGTGAAAACTTGTTTGTCGGCCCACAGTTGCTAGCCCAGATATACGTATGTGTACAGCTAAAGAAATTCTCTGTCCTACAACATAAAAAAAAAAAACATATATCAGATATATCTCATCTGAGCATACCATGTGCATGGATCTACACTCTGGAAGCCTGTGTCGCTACACATTTTTTAAGACTCCGAGAGAAACGCAAAATGGGGATCATCTGTGACATGAAGAACTAGCTTTTAGCCTACTTGAGTAGAACGTCTCATTTAGTGATCTACAATCTGTGCCCTTCCGTTTGCAGAGGAGGAGGCTAACAGTGAAGGTGGAGACAGGTACCGGTGGACACATGAGTGACGTGGACATCAGCTGGATTCCTCAGGAGACTCTAAACGTAATGAGTGAGTACGGCATTTGTAGATCTTTACAAAGTCTTTGCATGTTCGAGTCCATCTTAATACATGGAGCGCCAATTGTTGACACTGTGTTGAGTGACGTCAAATTGGCATTGTTATTTCCAAGCCAGTGTAAATGCTTTGGAGTTTGAAACTAAGCTTATTGAAAGCACGATGGCGAAAACCCCCCTAAGAAATGTGCCATCACAGACTCTCATGAATAAACACTGCTCTGTGTCCTCTCTCTGTCTCTCTTTCTCTCTCTCTCTTCCAAGACAAAGCCTCACCGAAACCCTCTCCAAGGAAGCGCGCCAAGAGAACAGCTGGCACCACAGACCAGTAAACCGCTCGCATGTGGCTCATCGTCATATCCATGTACAAGTGCTCAAGCCCCACATGCTGTAAGCTCCATCCACCCAGCGACCACACGGCTCTCAACAACGAGGCTGTCACGATCAGACAAGACCTCATTTAATATTAAACCCCCTCTTCCCATACTCAGGACTCATCCATCTTATCCAGAGCCCCCTGATCAAAGAGACAGAGGCATGGGACTCCTCATGAGAACAGTCCATATCAACAGATCAGATTAAAATTTAAACCGATCACGGTGGGGACTGATCTTTTTAATCAGCAGACGGCCAATGGCACTGCAAGACTGATATGAGTTGAGACTGTGTGATTCAATCAGTATTCTAAAACCAAAGGCAGAGGAGGTATTAGATCAATTCCAAGTGAAAAGAAAAACTATAACAGCACACTGCAATTCTTGTGTTTTCTAGAGTGGGAGTTGAATCATTTTCATTCTGACACTATGACCTAAATCTATGTCCTTTCCTCCAATTGTTCTGTTGCTATTTCTTGACTAGTATAGTCTGGTATAGTTTCAAAGTGAGTTCAGGTGAGAGGACAAAGGATGACCTGAGCCATTTCCCTTGATCACTTTTGATTGATTCCACTGTGTCTCATAAGTAACCCCAGTCTGGGTTTATTTAAATGGGTTATAATTTTGAAATGTGTTTTGAGAAGATATTTGAGTTTTTTTGTATCTCTGTGATGCTGGTTATCTCTTCCTCATAACATCTTCAAGCTGTATTTTTGCATAAGAATGTCTTGACATGGGAAATAAATTCTCAAAATGTTTCACTTTTGCATTTACAGAAGAAAATGGTCCAGTAGTCTGTTCTTTGGATGTGTGTATGTGCACATACATCTCTGAAACATATCCTCTATCTTTTTGCAGTCAGCCGCTTTTTTTTTTTTTTACCCAAGGACTATGTTCTCTTGTATTCTCATTTGTCTTTGATGTGGAGATTTGGCAGACAAGGTGATACAGTCAGCACTATGATAAACACACCATTCCATCTTGCACAGCCGAACGGCGGCGACATACACTTGAATAAATGGTCAGCTTTACGATGAAGGGCCATTGATAAACGCTTGACCGGGGGACGGCACAATATTATTGGTGCAGGGCGTAATGAATGGAGCATCCTCCTCCCCAGCGGAAGCGCACGACGGGCAGCTACTGAGGGGTTGGCACTGAAGGTGTGAACTGAACCCGCGGTGTGTGAAATGGAGCGGGTTGTGGACAAGGAAACTTCGTTTTGCTGACACAGCAGGATCGCGGTGAAAACACTTGTATTATCGGCTCGTATTCCTAATCTGAATTCGCTGTTGACTTTTCATCTTTCCACTAATGGCTTGTCTTGCCCTGGGTCGGGTTTGATATGGGATTTATGACGGCTGAAGCTAGATTTAGTGCCGTAGTTGCAGTAGGTAAGGCGCTTCTTTATAGTATGTGCATGCAGTCATTGTCTATCCCATTTGTGTGCATCGTATGAATGTTTATGAAATATGGTTCTAACGCATGCAATGCACCTTTTATAAATAGGAGTGTCATATTTTTGTATTCAGGTAAAGGCATTTGTAATTGTTCAGTGTATTAGGGGTTGCAGGCTCAATGATACCATCTCCAATGTTATTTCATTGTGTGAAAACGCCGCTATCACGATAAGGCGACTAAAAATAGTTTGGGTGGGACCTGAGACATTCAGCGTCTAAGGGGAAGATCAGGACACGTATTACGCATGTAATTAATATTTTATTCGCATTCGCTTTTACAGTAATTTCTACTACATAGTTATGGGCAAAAAGTCAAATAAAGTGTTCACGGCTGATGGTATTCTGTATGAATAACATCTTTTGTTTGAAGGGGTACTGACTGCTGAGAAAGATCAAATTACATTGATTCCAGTCAGCTCCATACCTTGAGCTCACCACTTCATCTATAACTGTACTCCACCTCTGAACCATCCCACCGTAGGCTGACGCCCGGGATTTATTGGATTGCAACAGATACCACATCTCAACTAGGGGTGCTGACAGAAGATCGATGGGGTGCAGGGACAAAGATGAGGTTGGAAGAGGAGGGGGGAGTTTCGCATTTTACTCTAGCATTCGACTCTTTTCAAACATGCGGATACAGATCATATCATTCTTAGGGGATTCTACTCATCAGATAATGAATGGATAGGTCAACACTGGCCGTTTTTAAAGGGTGATGTCATGAGGTAAGACAATGAGTGTCAGTCTGTCCTAACTGCTGCATCTCAAAGCAAGATCTACAACAGCATCAACAATCGAGATGGGAGACTGACCTACTTTTGCCATTTTCTCATTTGTCTTTGAATTACCATTTCTTAGACATGTCGCTCCCTTTCTACCCAGTAAGTTTTTCTCTTTCTCTCTCCTCCACCCCCCCTAACCCCCCCACCCCCGCCCCCCCTCCTCTCCCGACCAGTGCTCTTGGCTGTAGCCCAGGTGTCTGCAGATGTGAAGTGCGAGAACATCTACAAGGACTTCTCTGACTGTGTCCTGGAGCTGGGGGACAGCATGGGCAACCAGGACGAGAATGTGACCAGTGAGAAAGGCGTGGAAGCCGTCTGCAGGTAGGCTACAGTAAAAAAAAAAAAAAAAGGCGTGGGGGGGTGGGGTGGGGTGGGGGTCAATAGGGAGGTTTTATGAGGTCATAGATTATGTGTGGGGGCTGAAAGTTGGCTGTTGAATGAATAAATAAATACATAATCAACCATTGGGCTTGAGCTTGGGGTCAGCAGAAAAAAGGCATCATCTGATGCTTTTCTTCTCCTAACAGTAACTGTTGCCTTAAAATTCTTCTATGATGCAAAACATTGCAATTTATACTCACAGAAGCAAATGGCACAGAAATGGCAGAGATGCATTGAGCAAATAACTATCTGTATCTTTAAAACACCAGAATATAACAGGAATGTAAGGATTTCTACTGTACTCTCTCAATGAGGAAGACACATTACTTCTATGGATTTCTACTGTACACTCTCAGTGAGGAGGAAAAAAAATCAATAAGATTATTAAACGCAGGATTACACTGAAGGCCAGTGGTACAAAAGGGAGAGGTTGGAATCTCTGAGGTACATGGCAGAAATGAACCAAGCTGAGACTCTGAGTCTTCTAACTGAATTATTTATGACTCCAGCGGATACTGCTACAGTAATGAAATTCAGGGGCCATCTTGTTTTTTTCCCATGTCATTGTTACTGAAAGCATTCCAAGACCACCAGATTGGAAGATACACTGGCTTACACACAGACATTAGGCCTACACTTTGACATGATGCTGGTGCAGTTTCATCTTGGGCGATTTTCTCTTATTAAGATGTTGCTCTCTTACCTGAAGGTGGCACATCCATGATTAATTCTTATAGCTAGAGATTGAAAGAACGCAGGCAATAAAACCACTCCATGCTTGAGCAGACATAAAGATAAAGGTTAAGGGATGATAGAAGTGGGAGGAAAAAAGACAGGCCGTTAACTGAAACAAATGGGAGGCTGGATGAGAACTCACAATATAGATGGCTCATTTGCCAGGCAGATAGATATGACAGTGAGGGGGGGCTCTATAATTGCTGCTGCTCTCTCCACAGCCACTGGGATGCATTCCACACATGCGCTCTTAGCGCTCTCTCCACATGTCAGGAGGAGGCGGGGCCCATGTGGGAGACTTTAAAGGCAGACTCCAGGAAGCTCCGGTTCCAAGGCAGCCTGTTCGACCTGTGTAGCCCAAATGCCGCCCCCGGACTGGGCTTGGCCTGCCTCCCCGTGCCCCTGCTGCTGCTTACCTTGGTGGTCCAGCTGTTGGGGCCAGAGTCCATCAGTCTGACCCTATAGACTCCGTAGACTCCTCTCTCCATCCCTGCACGTTCTCCTACCCGGGTGGTCTCCCTCTTCAGCATGTTTAATACATGAGGATATACGCTGGATTACATAGAAGGTGCCGGGTAAACCGATTCCGTCAGAATAAAAATACATGATGAAATATTTGGAATATGTGCCTCCTTCGTAAAGTAAAATAATAATAATAGAGTTGAATGCCATGGCATTTTTATGTGTGTTTTTGAAGTTGTTGAAAAGCTGTTGATTTGTTTGGAGAATGACCCTGTACTGTGACAATCACAAGCCCTTCTAGTCAAGCACAATTTCCCTCTCTTCTGAAACCACACTGTTGGGATTGGAGTATTTTAGCTGCTATAAAACACCAAAAAGAATTTGCATTGTAGAATTTGTTTAATGTCATAGTGCTAGTAATATCATCCCATGCACTTAAATAATGGTAACACTTGATGCATATTAAAAATATTATATAATATTACCAAATTACTGCATCAATACATACTTCCCAGTTAGGTAGTATACATCAGAATTAAAATTGAAACAAAATATATGCTGTTATAACCCTGTTCTATACCATGAAGTTACAACCTTGTAAATGTATAGCCTACAGTACCTCATCTCAATATGAAAGCTGCACTCACTGACATTGAAAGTAAAGAACTATACAGTACATATGGCAATATGAAAATTCAGTTTATAATTTAAAACAAATATAATGGCTAAGGACATTGTAGGGAAAGAGGGCATCTTGGCATTTACTGAGCATGTGTGCTTCAGACTGTGTGCACAAGTAACATTTGATGTGATATCCAGATATTGTAGGTTCACCTTTCATGGCTGTTAATTGTGGCATGTACTGCAGTAATTTTACCTGTACCTACCTGTATTTGACTCATGCCTTTACAATTGAAGTTAATAAGTGTGAATGCAGGAAAGTATAGATTAATTGTATGAAGAATGCAAAAAATGTGTTATGTATCTATGAATTTTGTTGTCAATTAAAGGATTAAGCCACTAATGATTTGACTTTAATATGAAGGCATTTAGTGGCCAAATGTCCTTATCCTAACTGTGTTAGTGTTTCCTCATTAGATACAATCTTCAAAGAACCACACTATTAATTTGACTTTTGTTTATAAAAAAAAATGCAGTGACAAAGTGTAAAGGGGACTCTGATACAGGAAATAAAAAAAGAGATTTATATACTTAAGTCAAGTGTGTTTTCATTCTGCTGAAAATAAAGATTGAGTGCGCCCAGTGTTGGTTTCTAGTCTGTGTGTATGCTTTCCCATAACCACAAACATAAAGGAAGTCTTTCTATTTGACATGGCAGGGTACACTTCAACGTGTTCCATTGTCAAAATGTTTGAGCATGACACTTTGTCACATGTATGGCTGTTGGCAAATCTCAGTGAGACTGGGTGGATGCATGTTGGCACCTGCACTCTGGAGACCATGTTTGAGCCTTTTCAACTATTGCATTGTTTTTGAGTATGCGGCAGAAATTCAGGCACAAGGACAGCTGGTGGATGGGTGTTTCTGCAGCCTTGCTATGTTATTCCACATCTAGACAATTAATGTTGACCTGAGCAGAAGGTATGCAGACATTTTCTTTATACCGCAGCCATTAATGTACTGTATGAATGTAGACTGGAATTAAACTCAATCTCTATAGGAATTAATCCACTTTAGAAAAATGTCACTAACCATTCAGCAAAGGTAACATGGTAGAAATCAGCTCAGTTGGGTGCAGGAAGAAGCACATGACATAGATAGCTCTGAACACAATCAAGTTATGCTTACTTCCCAAACCTTATACAGCACCTCACATGAGTTGGTTTAAAACCATGTCAAGCTCACAGCCATTGCACTTGCATTCACTGCAGTATCACTACATGGGGGGATCTGAAAAGCACATTTTAATTAATCTTATTCAAAAGCCTCATCTCTGGGATGGGGGTTAGCCCCAGGTGCCTACAATGATTAGGACCCAGTAAATGGCAAACACCCTGGTCCTGTTAATGAGGATATCATACTGTGTGTAACAGCTGCCCGTCAGTCTTTAATTAACATGCTTCCATCTGCTGATATGCTGTTCATTATAGTGGTGGTGGAGTGTGTGTGTATGTTTTGGAAGGGGATGGGGGGTTGCAGCCAGAGCAATACCCTTTAGAGAGTATCAAATATTCATGCATCTGTATTGGCGGTCATAATGGGTCTCCTCCTACCTCATAGCTGCCATTTGCAACGTGAAATACGAAAGAAAATGCAGCTAGGCTGTATGTTGACCCCTCCCCCATCTTCTTCTCATCTTCTCTCGGAAACCATCTGAGTGCTGGTAATCAGAGGCTTACTGAACACCTGTGCTGCTCGAAAGCCTGGGCACATTCTGCCACTTCTTTTTTCTCACCAAACAGTGCGGGCAAATGAGATATCTGCTGCCTTGCCTATTTTGGTCCTGAAACACTGAGGACAGCATGAGACCGAATCCATACCAGATCATTATTTACACACACATTCCACACAGATCATTAACAAGGCTGGGTTAAATAAAAATGTGTTGGTGCCTGAGAGTGATAGGACATGTGATGCAAGTACTGCCAGTGTGAAGGAATAGTCATTAGATGAGCAGATTGAAGTAAAAAAAAAAAAAACACACTGGATAGAGCATGTGGGTGTCTAGTAGTTCTTCTGAATAATTGTGACCAAAAAAATAGTATGCTTTTCCAATTACTTGGTACAGAAATATTCACTGAGCCGACTTGCTTGCTTTCCCAAGTTAGTGTTCAAACAATGAATTACTCCCTACAATTAAATTTGAAATCCAAGCACTGAGAGAACCACAACATAGATCCCCTATTCAACAGTTCATACATGACCCACACAATCAAATAAATCTAAGGAACTTATCAATTGGAAGCAGGATCAAGGTGAAGGTACAATTATTATTGTACTATTATTGTGATAAACAGCTAAGTGTGAGACTTAAGCCATTAGCAAATCTTAATATTAATTTTATTAATTAAAGCAAACATTGTCACTCAGGGAATGATTATGACTTCCTGCTCAATTAGTTCACACACAAATTGTTAAAATTAAGCACACATGATGAAACTTAAACTCACACCTGAATGGTGATGTTTTCATGAACAAGTGAACACAAATTTTAAAATCCTTTTAGTAGAAACCGCTAACCTTGTATTCACTCTCAGGTATTCAGCACAGGTTGTGTGTAAGCACTTGTTTGAATCATGTTTTTTGTGCATAACATTTAAGCCACTCCTATTTACAAATGAAGGACACTCCCTTAAGTATGCATAAGACAAAATGTCAAGCCTCCTTGTCTAGTATGCCTTTCAAAAACACAATAGAATATGTAACAAGAGTACCTTTGATGGTGTATACTTACAACAGTACCTCTCAGTATTTTAGGCCACAAACATATGCAAGATGATATACAGACCCATCAAATATGACAGTTTTGTTCTCTTCAAACATGGTCTAATGCACTGGAAAAAAATGTGCATTAGGGAACCATTATAAAACTTTAAAACTGCAGCCACTTACGAATGCAACGAAAATAAATTAAACATAAGAGAATCTATACATCTGATTACAGGGCCATTCTCTGCTCACTGACAGAACGGTTCAATCTGACAAAAGACCTTTGTTCCAGGTTCAAGTGCAGTCATTTAAAGCACAGCAACAGAAAGACTGATAACTGCAACCAGTCCAGCCTCTGCACACAGTCCACCCAGAGAATGCGAACGCCAACGGTCTCTCAGAGGTTTGATTTGGGTCCAGTGTTCACTGGAATAGCTCTGAGCTCAGTCTGCATACACAGGTACTCCCCTATGACAGCCATCAGTGCCATACATGCAACATTGACCAGCCACCAGGAGAGAGAGGCCGGTAGGTGAGAGTTGTACACCCAGCATCCAATCATGTGAAAGAAATGTACTGTGACGGTGAAGTCCAAACACTGCTTGCCACGCCGGATAAAGAACCAAAGGCCGAGAGCGCTGTTGAGGAGACAAACCATTGCTTTACATGTGCAATGTAATACATCATAAGTTACAATGTAGGCTATCCCAAATGAATCATATATGCTCAAATGGAAAGGAACTGCACGCTAGGTAGACATTTACGCCTAACTGAAACTGTATGGCATACCACAATGTGACTAACTATATAGTTTGTAGGTGGAGCCAAACTTTTTCTCAGAATGGAACAGATGGCAGTAATGACTTACCATGTCAGTGAATTTAAGATGAACGCCATCATTGAGAGTCTACCTTGAGGCGTAGCGAACCCAACTACCTGCAAATACAGTTGACAATGTTATCAGAAAGTCTTAAAAGCCAGTAACTCACACCAAGGCCTGATTGCAACGCAGATAATATTGCAGACTTACCTCATAGCTGAAAATTTGGTCGAGCGATCTATATGTCTGTACAAGGCTGTCGACACCGGCTAGCCACAGTCCAAGGAAGCTGTAGTAGATGCACTGCATCAACGCAATCTGAGACAAAATGAGAACTGGGTCCCAGATGTAGCTGCGAAAGTGGCTGGCCATTCTGAAGTGCCGGACTCAAAGAAAGACGAATCTTGAAGTTTAAGCGGGCTGAAGGTAACCCCCGACTGTCTTCAGGCCTCCTTTCACCAGATGTCTGAAGAGATAAATGCGTCAGGTTAGGCCCCAATGCCAGTGGCAAATACATACTCGTGAGGAGAGGAAAATCTGTAGCTGGGGTTAGATATGTAATGACGCGACTCAGGATTATGGAAACAGGTTTATTTGCATCAAATCGCATACGATAACATTTTAATACGCATTTCCTTTGCCCAGACAACCTCAACTTTTAAACCCACAACTGTTCACAACTACTCCCCTGATTAGGAGACTGTCCATTTTCAATTAGTATGTCACCGCGTTGTTACTCTTAAAATGTGCGAATGAGTTGGGTGGAAACAGGCAAGCAGCACACAAATAATAATCATTCTAGACTACGCCGACAAGGTATTGCCAAAAATAGTAATCGTTAGCTGCTGCAAAGTTACACAAATCTATGACTAGATGAGACAGAAGAGTAGACAACGCAATCACTGTCAACTAGTAACTTACTTAGCTATCGGTAGCCTAACTGTTAGCTACAATGACGATGTATTTGAGGACAAAACACATTGATGATTTACTGTGAAACTCCATGATACCAGATATGATATGGGAACTCAACGTTACGGATTCTCTAATTCATGTTGAATCTTATTACGCAGACGTCCATACTTCGGCCTCAGATTTTCTTAAATAACACATTGTGAGCTTTCTAGAAAGCTAACTCACAACTGATTTAATGTTTGCCCACTTGCCAGTTAGCTTGGGTAGGGAAAGTTACCAATTAATCATCATCAGTCATCACCCGAACAACTACACAGCTGTTCAAATGTGCTACTGCATCTGGTACAGACAGATTCAGCATTGAACTGCATGATTGTTTGCCTAATGATAGCTAGCTAGCAAACTGTCTTTGGTTAGCTTACCCTTTGCGTGGCCGTCAGTTAATGTTGCTTTTTATAGAGCGAGTTGTCATGAAACCAGCTATATCGAAATCAGATGATGGCATCTTCGAGGTTGTTATTTGTATGGTTTAAAACGCGTGACACTGAAAGTTGTTATTGTTGATTAAAACACAGAAGTTTCTAGTAGCGGAGTGCTAGTTTATGCCAATGTTTATGCCAACTCTGGGTACTGTTGAAAAATCAGCAAATGGGAGAAGGGAACGTCACCAGACGACTACTATTTCTGGTCTACGATTGGATGTCGTCACAAAACAACCTGTAACCTTTGACCTATGTCCTTTCTCAGCGCTTGAGTCAGGTAGATATGCTACTTATCTTTTACCTGTCTGTCTAGCTATTTTTGGCATACCCTATCTGGATTTTTCTAAACTATTTTGACCGAGCCCCAATGCCTTTCATCTAACAATATTTAGCATCTTATATTTTTATGACAGATCAGAGCCCATATGCACCCCCCCCCCCCCCCCCCGTCTGATTAATTCCTATTTTTAAACAAGTATTTATTTATTTTATTCCACGCCATATTTCTACAGGAATAGCTAATTATCTTAGATTTTTGTCTGCATCTTTATTCAAATTTTCCTAAATTAAATAATAGAGCTTAACCAGTGTTCAATCTACATGGTAATATGTACATACATACTGTATATGATAAATAGGTGCTGCTGCATAGTTGAGTTTTTTTTATAAGGATTTCAAGCCATGTAGATGATCCCATTTAGTTTCTAAATCTGCTATTTATTGTTCCATGATGGAGTTAATTTCCACACTATCTGAAAAAGACACTGAGTATGGACATCAGGCACGGCAAAGCTCTAAGGAGCAAACCAAGGAACAAATCTGATACTGTTTAGTGTCTCGTCTTGATCTGTAGGAAATTCCACATTTCAAATCAATTCCTTATATTTCGGATTTCTTGTGAATGTTACTTGTGATTTTGGCGAATATCGTGGCAAATTTTTTCATGGTTAATAATACGCATTGTAATACGTATGTCATATGCTATGATACTGAATTCCTTAGACACACAAACACACAGAGAGAGATATGCTCCCTATATATGGTTGGCCGTTATATGGGTACAGAACAAGCAGAAGTGCATGAATGAACTGTATCACAAGAATGGAAGGTAATTCAAACTTAGGGACATTTTACTGAGAAGGCTTGTTTTTAACAAAAAATAGTTTTCCATAAAAATTAGTTTAAACCTCAAAATCTCTTGTCAGGCTTCACGACTGGTTGGAGTCTAAATAGAGTCTTAATTGTGTTTTATATTTATTCAAAATAATAATAATAGGAGAGTATATGACATAATAATAAAGTACACCACTTCACATAATACACTTAATTTATCTTTATTATTCTATAATAATTGCTCATCAGAACAAATTATCAATACAACCTTATATACAAATTATAGCTAAGCTGTTTGTGTATAGGACACATGCAAATCCAGAGACGACCATTCCATTTAATAACACACAGGTTATATTTAAACTTTCACTTAGGAGAAAACAAAAGGAACAATACAAGAAATATACATCAAAAAAACTTTCTGCAATAATCAAACAGTTGATGAGGCCTGTCTTGTAAAATTGACAGGTTCTGTTATGGTCATAAAAAATAAGTATAGTGATAGTCTGTGGTTGTGTTGATGACATTTCAATTATTTTTGTAATTATAAAAAAGATTATTATTACATTGGTGCCACACAGACATTTTGTGTGCCTTCACAGAGAAATATGGTTCGTAAATGCAAGATGTATAATTTGGATCAGTTTAGTGTTGGCTCTTTCCAATGCAGTAACTGGTTTTCTAAGTCTTAGTTTAAGTGATTGTGTTCATTATAAATATAATAGCATATCTATCACAGTACAACAATTTTGTTCTTTTACACAATGATACTGTATTCCCTATTTATTGTTGTCTGGGTATTGCTGTGTATTTTGTCATCCCTTTTCTGTCAACCATTGTATGATGAGACATAGTCTGGTAACCAGCAGATTGTCACACTTAATTCTATTTAAATACATTAAAATGGCTATTCTATATACATCCCTTTATTTGATTGATTTACATGGAGAATATTCTATAAAATCTCATAGATATCCAAATCGCTCTCTTCAGTTTTTTAAATCTAGGTAACTGGCATCCAACACTTCTGTGTTTTTTTTCCTAATAAAGTAATTCTCTATGTATTCATGTAATATTTCTAACAACTCATGTCCTCTAATTGGGTTGTTTAATAATATAAACAACAGTTTACGGTCAGTTTCTTGTTCGTTTTACTTTCTGGTTATTCTCTCTTCGAATTTTATTAGAAAAAAGAATAAACATGCTATGCGACACTCTAACCGCCAACCATGAACTGAAAGATCTGAGAAAGGCTGTTATTTTCAGTGCAATGTGCTGCAGTTAAAAAAAGGGAAAGAAAAAAAGCAATGTCTATGTGAGGGAGAAGAGGGTATTTTTCTTGGACTGAACTGAAACAAATACATTTCCAGTAATATTGCAACTCCCTGCTGAGATAAAGATTGGTCCCATATTTTTGGCTTTGGATCATGATTGATGTTGCCTGGCCACATCCATGTTGGTTCACTGCAGTTCAGAGGGATGTGGAATAGGCCTAGGCCGGGGCAGGGTGTGTGGCAGTTGCTGCCCCCTAGAGGTAGTCCAGCTCCAGTGCATGACTTAGGGCCTCCAGATCTGCTCTGCATGTCACCCTCCAGAAAGGCATATTCTTCTGCAAAAGAAAGCACAGAGTAGCTTGTTACCATGCACACTAGGGGGCGCTATGCAATCAGGAAGTTTTGTCTAGTAATGTGTGTGTGGTTGGTAGTAGGGTGATACTAGTGTCTGTTGCCCTAACACAGTGTGTTGATACTCACCCAATTCCTGATCATTTCCTACTGATTTATGTTAACATTGTATGTCAAGCTAGATATGTGTTCATAATTACGTCTTCTTGTCATATCAGCTTACCTTCTTAGCCACAGACTCCTCCTCCACTCCGTCCCCTACGACCACATACACCGCACGCCGACCAAACCTTTGAGTAATGCGCTCGAAACAGCTTTCTTTGCCTGTTAAGACACAGTCAGGATTCTCAGATACTATTTTGTGGTAAATCGAATGGCTTCATATAGTTTGTAGACAGCATGGTTCCCAATGAGCACATACATTTACCTGTTTTGGTAGCACTGTAGATGTTCTCTATGGGAAAAGCAGAACCCAGGCCATATAGCAGGACCTTAGACAGGGCTGGAATAAGTTGTGTAGTGGTGACCAACACATTCACACAGTTGGGCCTGTAAAAGGAAAACATAAAAACATGTTTTGTAAAAAACTAAAAAAAATAAACAACCTAAAGTTACATAGTAAACTGGAAAAAAATATGAATCAACATGTGCATTGAAGGTCAAAGCTCTGATTCATGACATTTTGATTAAACTATTATTAATAGATTGTGATATGACATACTATAGCATATATATATATATATGAGGAACTATGAAGAGATCATTTTTTATGTTATTTCATCAAGATGTGATACTGGGTTATTGTATACTGCAACTTCACCTGCTCCTAGGTGTGAGTGCTTACCTGGAGTTGATGAGAGCAAGAGCCTTCAGGGCCTGGGTGAGCCACAGGTCGGTTAGAACCTCCATCTCCCGCCGCAGCTGGAGCCATTCATCCCGTTTAGGACTTCCCAATAATCCTGCCAATCACAAGGCAACACAAACCATACAATGTCAGGAAATCAGATCACTGTCAGATCAAATACCCAGTATTCCACTCACTGTCTGTGTAAAAACAACAATCAGAATGAACTCTACCATCATTGTGTGCGTCACACATAGTTATTTCATGAATTGATGCATGAGTTACATTGCAATCTTGCAACTAACATTCCAACTCAGCTGAAATGTTGCTGTCACTTCCTTGTTCTCAAGAAAAAAAACACATTTTGGGGGAAAAACAGCGTAGTCACTGAACTGGCTTTGTACGGTACTTCCCCTCGCTTTTTTTTGTTCTCTCTCTCTCTATCTCTCACCTCCCACATTGTTCTTGTAGGTGTTGTAAATCTCCTTGACGCGCCGGTAGCGGAAGGCCAGCTTCCTCATCCAGTCAACCCCGCCATGCACACCTGAGCCCAGGCAAAGCGTGCCCCCGCCCGTCGTGCTCTGGAAGCCATCTGTGCCAAAGTTATACGTGCTGCAAAGGGGTCAGACATGAGTTCATACATACTGTACATACGCCCCACTAGCACGGATAACATTTCTGCAGATTTACGTTGGATGATAAACTGTACTGCATGACAAATGAGCCTGTAAACTCCCTCTTAAAAATGACTCTTTAAAATTTCAGTCCAAAATGGAGAAGCAGGAGCCATTCAGTTTAAAAAGCCCACAATATGATCACATACCAAATAAGGTGATTTCATTCACCAGGAAAAGAGATTAGGGAATTTAATGATTCCATTTGTATTATTTTTGGAGACTCTAGTGCACTTATTCGGTCTCCTGACATAAGATACAGTGTGATTATAGAAACAAGCAGAATTAAGCTTCTTTTTTTATTCTTACCTCAGATCCTGCCCATTGTCGTCTGAAGCCACATCATCGATATGAACCTGGTCACATTCCTAGGAAATAAAGAGAAACCAGATCTATTCAAATGGGAGATCTATTTCAGGCCAGAGAATTATCGTGCCATGCAGAGACAGGTTCTCCTGAGCAGCACTTGCCCCAGGGAGCAGTAGGATGAGGGATATATAAAAAAGTATACGACAACGGGGAGGAAAAAATAGGCAGTGAAGGCACAAGACATCCAGGCGCCATTAACACTGAAAAGAAAGACAAAAAAAAATTGGCAGAGAACCATCTCTACATGACACCCCAGCACTCTACACACGCCCACACACACGAGAAAAAAATAATAATAAAGAGCTTTGGCCTTTAACATGGCCAACATTAGATCACTGCATGAAAGATTGCCAAAAACACCACAAAATCTGTTTTTGCATGCCACCAGTGAGTGGGCCTATCCCTTGACGTGATTAACACGTTCAGTGGAATTTCATATCATTTTTGCTTGCGGGTAGTATGAAATGTAATAATTTATAACAGAATGACACCTTCGTTGTCATCATCAACAAAAAAGAAATGTTCTGTTTTTTCTTATACTTCATCTAATTTTCTATGACTTGCACTTGCACGCCTCAACTTCCTATCTGGTTTTCTCATTCTTAAATATTGTCTCTCTCAACTCCTCTCCTCAGACGATGGCGCAAGCCCGACAGGGCCGCCTATCGTGTTTCAGGCAGCTTGAGGCAGAGGAAGACGCTACCTCATAGCGCACTCAAATCTACAAGGGCCCCTATTCTCCCCCAACAACCCCCTTACCTCCACCCCAACACACACACACACACACACACACACACACACACGCAAGCACATACGCAGTGTTCAGCTTGGATTTTGGGCCACTAGATCCTATTTACACAACCCACCAAGCTGACACCTCTCTCACACTTTCATTAGCCTCACACAGACATTCCTCTCTGGCTGCGTGTTATCACTGAAGTCTCTGAGAGAGCTGGTCGGTGATCATGTTTTTTGATGGTGTGAACTCCTGACTGATGAATACGTGTATGCTGTTTGTCCGAGGCTGTTAAACGGCTGTGTCACGGCTACTGATTACCTTTTTTTCTTTCCTGGAAGGGAGCGCTTGCCTATCCATCACAGGGGGTAAAAGTCTGTATTTTCTTAAAAGCTCTTAACCTGCCGTAACCTTGGAGTTATTTTGCCTGTGGCAGCATACTCTCAGCTGACAAGTGGGGATGGAGATTAGATCAATCACCCTTAGCATTTGTATGCAGAAAGATGGTCATGGTTAAATGAATGGCGAAAAGTACTTGAAAACCCATGACTGACACATGAGAAATAACTGCATTTTTCCCTTTCTCTTGAACTGCTGTTCCTCACCAGGACACCGTTTCTTTTCAGACTAAGACACACATCTGAATGACCAATTCATGGTCTGTTCCCTCCTCACAGGCATCATTTAATCCACTGCTTTTTCAAAATAACTCAAGGCTATGCTATAATTCAACCGTATACTCAACATTATAATGATCATGTTGCCATAATAAGTGATCAAAGTAGGTAAATAAGTAAGTAGTAAGTAGTGATGGAAAGGAAAGAAGAACTAGCAATTATGATTTACGAGAGTGATTTTGTAAACTACAGCCATGCAATTGCTTAAAATTACATGAGTGGCTTATTGTTGATTTTTGCACATGAAGCTGACAAGGCACTCACCTCCAGGTCATTAAAGAAGAGTCGGGAATCAGCCAGGTTAAAGATCATCTCCTCCATCCACAAGCCGAGTGAAACAGCCTTGGCCGAGTCCTGTGATGAGAGGAAGAGGGAGAGAAAGAGAGAGGGAGAGGGAAAAAGAGAAAGAGAGACCATTATTTTTCATAAGCCTGACAACAGCACCATCCATTTTTGTTTTGTTTTGTTTTTTTCACTCAAGTGCTATGTTCGGTATCACAAAATCTGTGACTACTGTCAACACCGAAGGGTGACATCTTTGTCACTGCAGAGTTTACTGACGCATCACACGCCACTCTCAAAGCCACACTTCATTAGGATGAGCCAGGAAATAGAGGACAGGTTCTGGGCACCAAATGAGGCCATAAATCTTTGTGCGATGCAGGCGTCATAAGGCAGTGAGTAATTAAAGCTGGCTGTGTTCGTGCGCCTTTGCCAGGGCAGGTACCTTCCCTGGCTCCGATGCTGGCAGCCTGTCAAGGGCGGAGTAGTGTCAGCCAGAGGTGACTGTCAGATTAGTGTCGTGAGAGGGTAGCCACAACCCCCACCGCCACCCCCAGCCCCACCCAGTTTGATCCAAACAGAGGAGATTGAAAGGACAAGGCTGAAGATATGGGGAAGGGAAGTAAGATAAGCAGAAGGAGGGCATGGGGGGATTAGTGTTAATTGGGATAATTACTAACAATCACCTTTCTTGGATGGGCTATTTCATTGCTGAAGAGAGGGTAGTCGTGCCTCATCCAGTCTTAGGTAATTACAGAGAATTCTAAAGGAAGGATAAGGTAGGCTAGTCCTAGTCACAATGACTGAGCTTTCCTTGTTTCAGCCTATAGGGAGGAGGGACTGAGACTTTGGAGAGAATTCTCACATTGAATTTCTTTCTTTTTCGAAATTCAGTGATGACTAAGATTCCTGATGGTGACCCTCCAATGCGGGAACAGAAATCTCTGATGCGTTCAGCAGTTCGCCTCTGCTTGGAAGGCAGCTCAAAACAAACGTCTTTAGCACCCCGATTGTTTTCTCTCTCTCTTTCTCTTTCTCTCTCCCTCTCTCTCTCTCTCGCTCACTCTGTGGGTCTGGGCTTGCCTCCACACCAGCCAAACAGTTGTGTACCACAAAACCTTTCACGGCTGACTGCTCGTGGCATGAGATTAGAGCTCTTTCTTTTTTAACCGAGGCATCGCGCAGTACACATGAATACAAAAGACAGAATTAAAAAGATAAAGGTTGAAACAAAAACCAGTGTAAACAGTCCTTCACGTCTGACAGTATGACGGCCGCCTTTGAAATAAAGCATGTCAAACTCCCCAGAACAACTGAGGCCTTGAATAAACAAATGCCAGAATTTTAACTTTTAGTGGAACCACTGTGCTTATTGTTTGAGGTTCTCACATCATTTGCTCTATGCTGTGTGGAATTTGACTGCAGAGTGGTTGGGTTCAGAACTAGATATAGCCTACAGTATCTTGCTGCTGGAGTGAGACAGCAGTCAAAGGTTCTTCACAAAGAATGGAAAAGGCAGCAGTGTAGCGATGAGTCTCTCTCTCTCTTTATCTATCTCGCTCTCTCTCTCTCTCTCTCTCTCTCTCTCTCTCTCTCTGCACAATCTGTCCAGCTCTCCTTTTGTGCCGCATCAAACCACCAAGGAATCGTGGGAATTCCAAACATTCAGCGAGCCAAGAAAAAGAAACACGAACATCACCCCAACCCACCCACCCCCTCCCCATCAGCTGCCCGGGCATTACGTAAAGGTCCGAACCCTGTCAGTCAAGCAGTGGGAGATGGACTAGCCAAACAACTTGCCCCTCTCCATGAGGGACACAGGGGCCCCCTAGATTTCTGATTTTATCTCGTGCTGCTTTGTCAGTCCTGATCCACTGCCCCACCTTGCTCCTACACAGCTCTGGAGTGGGGTTTTCAGCATCGCAAAACTTTAGCAATGTTTTATTAAAACTGGAATGACTTTCGGAAAAGTGTGACACACCATGCAATCTTCCGATTTTTTTCACGCAAAGACTAAGAAAAACACCACAAAATTGCCCAAAATAGTGCATGGTTTCCAAGGTTCTGAGGTTATGCTTATGAAATGATATGAATTATTAATTTGCTGCACGAAACACACACTGTGAAGCTGGGAGATACACTAGGCTTTGGTAAGTGGGTTGCGTGACACTAAGTGGGTATGAGAACGGCGCTGTGCTGTACCTTGCCAAATCGTGTGGAGAACGTCCCAGTCAGAAGAGAGTGGAAAATGATGATGGTCTCATCCAGATCCCAGATAAACACCCTCTGTGGATCAAATCATGTGTTTTTTTAAACAGCAAATTACAAATATCACCTGCCTCTTACCTGACAGTGTAATTACGGTAAATTAGCAAATAACACTTTTGTAAGGAGAAAGATCGTCTTATGAGTATGGCAGATCGGCAGACATAAAACAATAACTTTGCTCTCAAGATGGTCTGATGATGTGTTGCAATTTTTCTTGGCACAAATTCAAAATGTAACTTCAAAGAGTAGAATTATATGAAAACAATTATTGATTTCATAAATGCAGGCCAAAAAACTGTAGTGGGGGGAGCAGCATATCAGTGCTTCATGAAATGTAGAATGCATGTGAAGGCAAAACATAGTGATATGTGCCTGGGGAATAGCGGTCGGAGTTGTGCGGCTGTACCTCGATATCTGAGTCGGGGTGGGGCGCGGGGTCACTGGCCCGCTTTCTGCCCCTCAGTTTCCCGTCTGAATTCCGTCTGGCAGGAACCCCCTCATGATCCTTTACTGGGGTTGGGGGGCTTGGTGGGGGATGGTACTCCCCTACAAAGGCACACACAGACACACAACAGCACACAATGTCTTCAGTAACAGTTAGTAACAAACAACAAGTAATCCTAAGTTCTAGACAAGAATGTATAGATCCTCACCTGTGTGTGACTCTGGACTGTGATTGGTCACGACTGGGTGCTCTGTATGCTGATAGGGTAAAGCCGTGGTGAGGGCTGTGGGGCTGATGTTGCTGGCTGTGAGGTACGGGCTGTTGTAGTGTGTGTTGTAGTACGGGGAGTACTGGCTTTGGCTGTACGTGGTGTACGCTGAGAAGTCCTGAAAACAGTGACATGACTTACTGTTATAGTTCAAGTAACACACACACAGTAGAAATACAGTACACCTACACTAAACTGTTGTTCTTATTACCATGGGAAGTCTGGATATACAGTGGCACACCCTGGCTTACAGTAAGAACTAATTAACTATATATTTATAAGAAATATACTAAAGATTCTCACTTGTAAGTCATATGAACCTTCTGGTTTGATTTGTGCTGTTTCCTTACCTGCTGGGTTGGACTGAATGGTGTTGAACCTGTGATTGCGTTGGTTCCCTGGAAAATTCCAGAAGAAATACTGCTTCCTGGAAAGGAACACACAACCACCCTTCAGTGCAGGCCCAAGAGCTGACTGTGGCAAATATCTGGCTTCAAAACAAACTCGGGGTAGTCCCCCTCCAACCAAAACACGGTGCTGGGAACGCAATAGGCAGCGCCGGTGAGCGGAATGGTTAAAATATAGACTCCTCTGGAGCACTGCTGTGAGTGAGGGATCAGGGCACTGGGAGAGCCAGATTGATTTATGGATGAAAAAACAATACAGGTGGGAAAGCGTTGTGTGGAGCTGAAAGCAAATCCATCACTGTTATCGGACAATCAGCAGGAATGCCGTGCTGTAGTCGCGCTCTCTCTCTCTCTCTCTTTCTCTCTCTCTCTCTCTCTCTCTTTCTCTGTTCCCCCTCCCTCTTTCCCCCTCTCTCACCTCTCTTTCTCCTTCAGATCATTTGTTACAAAGTTACAAAGCAATTCATCTCAAAGCTCCACCAGATAAATGACCGTGCCAAAACACCAAAAAATCTCTGAGGAGAACAACAAAAAAAGGGCTTAAAAATAACAAACACAAAGCGAAGAGGGGAAATGTATCAAGAGAAACAGAGAGATACAGTATGTTACTGATTTACTTCCTCATGCTGAAAAGTGGATACCACTGAGTGTGCTTATTTATCTAATGCTGGAGTCAGAATTGATCCGCACATCACACAAACCCAAAACAACAAAGCAAGACCCCAAGATCTTGAAGTTTCATTTTTCTTCCTGTCCGATTACAAAATTCAGCCATCAATCAAATCTTTTAACATATAATAAAAACTGGAAAAACTGTACACCAGCGTACAGTTGAGCAATACTATTTGACATGCTTTCCCAAAACACACACCTGGTCGTAATGTTTTCACTGAGAATACAGCTTTATTTTATATTAACGGCAGATATGCACAAATCCGTGCAACAGCATGTAATGCTGAGAAATTCTGATGTGAAATCGGAAACGTGGTTATGCTTGATCTTGACACGGCTCCTCCCCTCCCGTGCCCCTGTCCCCATGCCCCACTCTCACAGCGTCTGTCTCCACTCCCAAACACCCCTTGACCTCTCACCCCTACAGAGTAAAGGTCAATTTCATGGTGCTTTGGAGGCCATAAAGTTGACTGGGTTAGACTGGGATAGGGCGCCACAGGACCGGGGGAATGCGCTGAGTTTTTTTGGGGGGGTAATACTACGACCCCCCACCCCCCCACCCTACCCCACTCCTTCTCAGTGCCCCCCCCTTCACTGTTCCTGGCCCCACTCCCGGCCCACACAAACACACTTGTCCAATGGACAGAGTTCTGTGGTGGGGAGCAAAGGAAGGGCCTGACCCCCGGGAGAGGGGGGGGAGCCGGCTGACGCCAGGACCCCAGACCGCGGCTAATGGGGAACAGGTGTGGAGCGGGAGGGGGGCCGGCGGGGGACCAGAAGAGGGGATCTAAACAGCACCTGGAAATGTGAGGGAAGCCAAACGGCCGTGCTAGCAGTGGCGCCCCCACCTGTAAGCCAAATACAGACACTGTGTATCCCCGCAGTGGCACAAGGCGGGCTGGCAATTTTGATCAGTAGCATATTTAAGGCAGTGGTGAACTTGAAGCGGAATAAGTGGAAGCAAATTGTTAACATGAAAGTAAATTTAAATAACGTGAAAATGTTTAAAATACAAAAAAGAGCCATTTACTTTAACTAAACTTTTTAATGCAAAAACTAGCAGGCAGTAAAGCCTAACTTAGCCGTCACTGAGTTAGCATAGTAATGCCCAGTCTAGACTGGAACGCTGGCGCAGCAACTGCACCATGATGCAGCAGGGATCTGATCTGATCTGAGCACCGTCCAAGAGGGACAGTGGACATGTACCAAAACATACATCCACAATATATTTGAAGTTCTACTGATTATGCCTGTCTCGACTGCTTTGACCGAAAAGTCATCCAACTGCGTGAGATGTTTAAAGACAGGAACGGTGTGAGAGAGACACCATTGATTGGATGGCTGCAATGGGTATTCATTAAGACTTTGATATCAAAACGGAGTTTGATGCAACAGGTAGGCATCCAGAAGAGTCAATATTCCATAATAAGGCAGGCAGAGGTTGACTCTTTTAATGACGGGTGAAACCCGGGTTGGGTTGTTGTTATTTTGCACGTGATGAGCTTGATCGAGAAAAACACACTGGGGATGTATTCTTTTTTTCATTCAAAATATGTGTTTAAAATGCCAATGACTGAAGATGCTAGCCCTCAGTCTTTGGGTTCATTTTGGCTGGAGCAGTCCTCTACACACTACCATAAAGTAGGCTAAGTTAGGCCTATATATAGTGTCCCAATGAACCAATTTCTTTTCAAAATATAGCTTGTTTTACAGTGCAATCTTTGTTACATTATCCCACGCTCTCATTAACTTCTGTTCATGTCAGTAGATGGTTACTCTACATTTCCCAAAAATGAGCTGCTGCCTTTTTTTGAGTGAACGAGAGTCCTGTAGGCGCCCCCTGCTTGCAAGTGTCCTCAGATGTTATCACAGTGTTAAAGAGCCAGAGAAGTAAAAAAAAAAGTTGTGCAAGACTAGAAAGAGAAACTAGAACTTTGACTCAATGAGCTAAAAGCTGTCTGGGCATGACCAAGAGCTGTGATGAAGCCGAACCCATTACCCTGAGAGAACGGAGCAGAACGGAGCAGAACGGATCAGAACGGAGCAGAATGGAGCGTACCGTGTGTTGAGTAGCTGTACAGCGCCTGACTTGGAGGTGTGTTGCTGAAGTTGGACGTGTAGCCCAGCAGACTGTTCTGTGCTGGGGAGTGGCTCAGGCCATCTTCTGTTTTAATGTCTAAGCACCCAAAGAAAAGAAAGAAAAACAGACTCACTAAAATGTACAGTTACAACAATCATCTAAAAAATCACCAGTACAGTGAGAGTAATAACAGAATAATGGAGTAATCAGGAATTTCTCTTTTAATTTTTTGTTTACAGTGGCTTTAAAGTAACTCTTACAAATCTATGTAGTATATCCACATCTAATGATTTTACTGACATAGCCTTTGAAGTCCTGAAGTCATAAATGAATACGTATTGTGAATGCGTGCATATATACAGAAGACAAACGTGGATTAAAGACCTGAATATCCAGTGTGAATACAACAAGCACAGGGCCACTTCTCAGCCTATACTCACTGTAGGAAGGCATGCCGTAGCCCTGGGTATGGTGGGTATATGGTGAGTATGGCCCAGCAGGTTGGAGAGCAGGACTGTACTGCGTCTGTCCATAGGCTGCCATGGCTGCGGACGATAGCGGCTCTGAGAGCAAGAGTACAGAGTCATTACCTTTTCATCATCACTCTGCCAATGTCCTCAACTTAATGCTTTATGAAACCTTTCAATAGATCACTGCTTGTCCATTATGCGTTACATTGTTCACTCGCTGTCCTCAGATGCAGTTATTCTACACAACCATGTGTAGGTGGTGTGGACATTTTTGGCAAATCAGCAGTAGGCTACGTCTGACAAATCATTAGCATACTTACTGTCGAAACTGTGCTTTATTTGACAATGTCTTGTAGATTCAGGGTAGATGTTTGCTATTTGTTATTTTTTTTCTCTTCTGTCTTTCTTGATGTCAGCTTTCCTGTGTAAACAAGAGTTCATTCATATCACTGACTCTGACCTACATTAAGCAATGAGTCTTAATGGCATTTCACACAGGAATAAGACAAAGAGCATGGGGGAGGAAAACAGGAAATGTTGCTCCAAGATTTGACAAGGTAACTGAAGTGTGATATTAGTGAGAAAAAAAAGGGACAGACAGGTCCCATTCCTGAGACGTTGCCTGAGGTAAATGCAAGACGTGGCATTTGCAGCAGCTTTGACAGACAACAGTCAATAGTCTGTGTGCGATAACCAGCCCGGTGACATGTTTTTAATGAAACAGAACAATGGCAAGGCCTACTTCATGCGGGCATGGCACGCTCTACTAAGCAAACTTGCAAAGTGTTATTGTTCGGTTAAGTAACAAGAAACAAACAAATGTGAGAACTCAAGACACACCAATTAAGCAAGTGTCTAAATCCACACTGTAATGCACTGTGTATCTATATTGATGAACATGCACATATACTGTATATACACTCAGATAGATATACTGTAGGTTACACAATGAACATATTTACATGTACTAAATGCCCTACTCAACTACTTAATGTCACTCTTAATCTAAGTTGATCAAATGTATCATCTCCTTTTACAACCAAAACATTGGGAGTTTACGTCAGGTAAAAAGTGAGTTTACTATTATGCATTGCTATGAAAAAAACTATTCCAATCATCCCCTTAGACAACTACTAATATAGTCTATTTTTTATCTATAAACAAGGGTAAGTTGAAAACAAAAACGGACCAACTTTTCTGTTCCCTTTGTCTCATTTCAGGTGTCATGCTTGAGGCAAATGGAAAGGCATAATGTTCATTATCAGCTGAAGACAAGAGGTAAAGGGCTATGAAGCTTTAGTGCTCCACACCGCCCCCTCCCCCCACCACTACCACCACCACCACCACCACCACCCACTAGCCCCCTGGCTCTCACTGCTGCCCTCTCCCTCCGGGGCATTTAAATCTGACCACGCCAAACAGTCCTTCTTGAACTGTGGCCCCAAAGCTGACAGCAGAGTGACAGAGACAGAGGGAGAGAATGAGAGATGGAGGCTGCGGGGATATTAGCTGTGGAGGCGACAGAGTAAAAGGGTAATGATGTGGGGTGGAGGGAGAAAGAGTGTGTGATGAAAGGCAAAGAGGTTTAAGTGCCGATTGTGTGTGTGTGTGTGTGTGTGTGTGTGTGTGTGTGTGTGTGTGTGTGTGTGTGTGTGTGTGTGTGTGTGTGTGTGTGTGTGTGTGTGTGTGTGTGAGAGAGAGAGAGAGAGAGAGAGAGAGAGAGAGAATTTCCATCAAAGACTTTAAAATGTGAATGGAAGATTGGTCCTTCTTTTCCCATTGGAAATCCAAAAATCGTCTTCTATGATGTGACGGCCACCAACTCCAACTTTTGGATTTGAGATATTTTTGGGTCCACTAGTTTACTTTTCCAAAGTTTGAACGGCGGGTGTTTTTCCTCTGTCTTTTCCTGGGCTTTGATGTAGCACCCCACTCACCCCACTCAGGGCCGAGGGTTCAGGCCCCCGGCTCTGTAAAGTGCCTTGAGACAATTTCATATATAAATAAAATTGAACTGAATTGAATTGGTCTGACGAGATTTGAATTCTGCTAGGGCAAATTAAACCTGTGATGGCTTCTGGTAAGTGTGTCTGATGCAGCCACCACCCTAGGTTATCGGAAAAAAGAACTGTGGCTCTGTGTGTTTAGTAAGCGAGACAATGACTACTGTGAAGTGATATTCAAACTATACAAACACTGGGCACATGAAAGTAAGGTAAATAAAACATCCTTCAAAAGGGAAAAAAAAACAACACCTAACTACACACGGATCTGATATTATGTTGCAAACATGTGTGCCAACGAACTGAGCAAAGCAATACATGTAAATTAATTATGACAGTTGTTTGGTTCTGTTAGATACCCTACCCTGTACAAACAACAGTACTTAAAAAAATACATATACTGTCCTGAAGTCACCCCAAGAAGCACGCTATTTTGTTTGTTGTTATTCTATCTCTGTTTGAGGCTGGGTTTGTTAGTTATGATAGAATGGTGTTCAAATAAAAAATACAAGCTAGCAGGGTGCATCACATTGCTTATCAGTCGGGGGGATCAACTCTAGGCAGATCAGCGAAGCAGAGGAAGAATACTTAGCCTTCCTAAACAATAAGAGGTCTGTTGACTCTCCAGCACACACACACACACACACACACACACACAGAAAGGTTCAGTGGCCCATATCACACAGGAGAGAAGAAGAGAGGAGAGAGGAAATGATAAAAAGAGAGTGAGAGGAGAGTGAGTTAGTAAAAGAGACAGGAAGAGAGAGGTGGATGGAGATAGAGACAGAGGGAGGGTGAATGGGAGGGAGAGGAAGAGCAAGAGAGAGAGAGAGAGAGAGAGAGAGAGAGAGACCGGAAGGAACGATGAGAAACTGAGCTGTGACAGCCCCAGTCCGGGCCTGACTTCCTGTGCGTCGCCGCGCTGCAATGCGCGGCACAGCTTCCTGGTGGAGGGCCGGCACAGAGCGGAACCAGAGGGCATGGGAAAGAGCAGCCATGCGGCCTCTGCTCGGCTGGAAAGCTGAGCTAAAACAAACCCAGTCAGGGGGCAAGGCCAGTCAAATGCTCTTCACCTGGGCTTTCACTTTTGCAAGAATGGGCTTTTTTTCACGGGTATCACGTTCCCAGCATCAGCCCCCTGCGCATCATCTGCTGAGGAAAGCGGCCATAGAGACACAGAATAATGCCCCTTTAATAAGCCACGGGTTGACAGAGGGAGTTGTACCGAGGACGCCCTAATTCTTGGCGGACATGTTTGCCATGAGCACCAGATTTCTCCTGGAGTGGGAAGCGGTGGGAACAAAATGCCGTGACAAACTCGGCGGTCCGGGCAAAACATCTTTCCTGGCAGGAACATTATGGCCCAGTGTCACAGAGCAGATGAGAGGTGCCTGCTGGGATGCGTAGAGGTGACCAAAGGCCCCCGTGAGGTCGGACAGCGCCATATGGGCGTCCTCTTGAACACACACCGTCCGAGTGGTTCGCTTTGGTGTTCCACGACCCGAGGGGAAATACAGTGCAGTATCATGACCCTCTCCCCCTTGCCCATCCCCCCATTCTTCTTCAAAAGTCCCCTGACAAAGCTCCCACTATCCCTCACAGGCTCCACACGAACCTCCAGTGCCATCTGCCAGGTCATTTCCTCTCTGGCCCACGGTGGCTGTGGACCAGGGAATGTGAGACCCCTCTGCTTTTCAAACAATTTTATTTTCAGTGCTACCATTCAATGGCTGCTGTTTTTCTCCTTTACTCCTCTACATCTTCATCTCATGTTCATTTCTCACAATTAAAGATAAGTCACATCTAAGACATACTGCGGAGTGGTATCAAAAAGAAATACATAAAGCAAGGGGCATGTTCAGTGCTACATTTCCTGGGCACATTTTTAAGGTCAGGTCGACGTTATTAGGAACACTGGGAGTGTTTCTTCTGGGAATTTTGAGCTCAAAAGTTATTTTAACATTCTTAGAAAATTATCTCCTGACTGCCAAATTAATTCTGGAAAACTGCTTGCTACACTACAGTGCACATATTCTGGTGGAAGAACTATTTCTTTTCAAACAGTTCAATTGTGTGACCACTGTCATAAACTTTCACTGAAAATTCCATCACTATCACGCCTCGTTCCTTAAATTGGAAAGGATGTAAACTACGAGTGAACATAATACAATCTGCCTTAGATGTCTCATCAAATTACATGTAATGATGTAACGTTATTCATGGATGATCTTAAGCGGAGCTCCATCCACACCCTGCTGCCTATTACAGTAAGCACTGCTTACAGTTGAACCCCCCACCACCCCACTGGAGCACACAGCCTCTGGGCATAAGTCTGGCTGCAGTCTTTGAACCTGGAGTGTCATAAATTAGATGCCGTAAGGGCACGCTCTGCCCTGTGTGGTATAATGGGAGCAGATGCATGTGTGTGTGTGTGTGTGTGAGTGTGTGTGTGTGTGTGTGTGTGTGTGTGTGTGTGTGTGTGTGTGTGTGTGTGTGTGTGTGTGTGTGTCTGTAATGGCCTCGTGAGATGACTTATTCTCTGTGTGATTACCTCACTGCCTGAGGATGTCTTGAGCACTGGGAGAATAAGCTTTAGTTTTTTGGGGGGGCTCAAATGACAATATTAGAGTACAAATAACACCTAGTGGATGCAAGGGTTTTGGAGTAGACCCAAAACTAAAACCAATGTGAAATACTTCCACTTCTGTAGCTTTGTAAAGTTTGTAAACTGAAGAGTGACATAAAACTACAGACTGAAAAATGTCTGATGCATTTCTTTTGTTTCATTCACACACTAGGGACCTAGACTATTTCTCTCAAACTTTTTTTTCTTTCAATAAAAGGCCAGCATTCTCCTCAGTCTCCGACCTGTTGCCATCTCACAGGCTGTAACACTAGCTGACTGTCATGGTGGGCTTTCTTTTCCACATGACAGCCTCCAAGCATCAAGCTTGCTTTCATGCCAGCTGTATGGCAGCCTTGCTGTAACCGACCCCTTTCTTTCAATCATGCAACTATAACCCCCCATCCCATCAACCTCTAATGCCTCCACCACCCCCACGGCCCTCCTCCCCCTCCAATAGAGTACTCTTCCCAAATCAGTGCCCTGGGACGTGGGTCACAGAAAGGGACAGCTGGCAGACCTCCCCGGAGCTCGCCTAAATGAGTGTGGGCCGAAGTGGCGGGGTGACCCTTGTCAGATGGTGGTCTGCTCTCAGGTAAAACATCTGGTCTGCTTAACGGAGGTGTGTGTGTGTGTGTGTGTGTGGGGGGGATCTCTGAGGCAGAAACTGGACTGACACCGTTCCATCAGTCAGTCAAACCGGCAAAGCAGTGCCCCCATCATGGCAAATCACACAGTTTTTTTTTGGGGCAAATCAGACAAAGCGGTGTTTTATTACAGACACCAGAGAAATTCTCCCTATTTTGTCATCTCCGGTAATGGGGTAAAATCTAGGTCACACCTTCATCGCTTTAGGGCATGGCAAACATGGAGCCATCTTTTTGTTAGGTGATGAACGGCATGCTCATCACTTGCTTCTCAGGGAAGACTAAGAGTTTACAGTTGCCGTATTATGAGATACAGCCTCGGAGGTTTTGTTTTGTGTAGTTTCTGTTGACAAAGCTGATTTATGCCTAGTAGCATTAGACTGTTAAGTACTGGCAGTGTTTCAAGCTGTAACATAAAAAAAAAATCATTAGAATGTGTTGAAATGAAAATCTTGCTAATGTAGGATAGAGTCCGCTTGTGTCAACTTGCACAGAATTCAAATCATGAAAATGTACGCACTTCAGGTGGAGACGTAATAATAAAAGACTTTCTCCTGACCCATTTATAGATATACATCTGCTGTTCTACGGCCACAAAAATAAAATGTTTTGTTTTTGCTTTCCTTCATATAATGAGTAAAAGCTCTCTGCTGCTTTAACATTGTTCCAAAATCAAGTTTGCTTGCGTGATGGCTGTGCCATTTTAATCACTATTTATCTCTGGCAATCAGCATCTGTTGCATGTTGTATCCTATCTTAAAGTATCAAAACTGCTGGCACAGCTGATTTTAAAAGGGTCTCTGTCGAAATACACCATGGATCATGGAGAGATGGTCATAAAAAAATTTATCTGGATGAGAAGAAAACAATGGCCTTGTCTACTGTGAGAACAGAATGACTTTGCAGGGAGTGGGACAGGGGACTGTGTCTGAGTGGTCCAACACGTGTGTGTGTGTGTGTGTGTGTGTGTGTGGGAGTCTGTGTGTGTGTGTGTGTGTGTGTGTGTGTGTGTGTGTGTGTGTGTGTGTGCGTACTGTGCACGTGTGTATGTGTCTCTGAGCGATAAGGAGGGTGGCGAAGGCCAAAGACGCAGCTGTTGCTTGTTGACAGACCAAGGCTTTAGCTAAGGGTGGGCGATGAGGAGCTCACTGAGGGATGGGGGAGGCTGAATCACCAGTGGCCTCCCAGGGTGTTGTGTCCATAGGATTGGAGAATTGGAGTCACTAGACTTAGGCACAGGGTCCTTCCACACACTATATTATGTATTCACCAAATGACCTCCTCTGCTTTTCCAGCACTGACCTACATCAATGTGGTCATTTGTGATTTACACCTGAATTAAATGCATCAAGGGAAATGAAAAGGAAACTGCTAGGCCTTCGAAAAAGGTTAGAAAAGAGTTAGAAAGTTCGATTTTGTAGTAATTCACACACAAATTGTTTCTAACTTACTCCAAGATATAGAAGTGTGTTCTAATAAAAAGAAAGCTAGATGACATAATAAAAAGGGGGACATTTTTGTGATTGTTTCTCCTGATCTTTTTTTTCCCTTTTGCAAATGACTGTTGGAACATACTGTATGTTTATATATATATATATATGTGTGTGTGTGTGTGTGTGTGTGTGTGTGTGTGTGTGTGTGTGTGTGTGTGTGTGTGTGTGCATGTATATATATACGTATACACACACACACACAGACATACCTATTAATGTATTTTTATATATACTGTATATATATATATAAATAAATATATACATATATATAATACATCCATATTAAATCTAGTCATCTAGTAACAAACAGAACTTATACTTGTGTGACTGAAAATCACCCTTTTAAAATCATTATTACCATCTTTAATTTTCTTTAAGTTGCCTTTTAATCTAAGGCAAAGTGCACATTTGCCCACTTAACTCACAGTTTCATTCAAATATCTAGGTAGAGTGGCACACATGGTCACCAAGTGGAGTGTGCCATGTAGTGAATAAAAAAATATTTGCTTTCCACATTTTACCCGCTTAACACAAATCTCGTAAGGTTAGGGAATGTTTCACCGGGTGCACCAATATTTCACTCATTACTTCGAGGTTATCTGCAATCTTCCAGCATGCAAGCAGCAGATCAGTTGACTAGTGAAAGCAAGGCTCGAGTTCAGGGCCTTCCTCAATCCACTCCCAAAAGAAGGGGTTAAGGCCAGCCGTGAAATAATGAAATTGGTGAAGATAAAGTCAGGAAGAACATTGCTTCCTATGAAAATATTTATCATTCCAGGAACCTTTGGCTACAGAGGACTTTAGGAATTAATTTGTGTTTTCTTAAGAGGGGGTGCCTCTGCGTTCAGGATGGGGAATTCTCCACACTTGCTGATCCCGAATCCAGGACCTGTGCAGCTTATTCACAATTTATTAGAGGCCGTAATAGGAACCATGAAGGGAGACAGTTCCAGAAAAAAAAAGAAATACGAAAATGAGGCCTGGTGTTATTAGGGATAGAAATAGTGTTAAATCCAACACACCCAGGCACATTATGCCCTCGGTATGTGCTCACTTTCTCAGAATATTTGCAAGTTATAAAATTTAAAATGAGGTTAACATTTAATCAGATTAATATGTTGCCATTCACTGCAGTAGAAAATATGGTGTCAGGTTCATATATTTCCCTCCATGTGTAGCTCCATGAATTTGTTATTTTTTTAGAGTCTAAAAAAAATCTAAGTTAGTATAGGATGATATGATAGAACTGATCAGAGAGAAAATGCATGATGTTTATTCTACCAATTTGAACTATGCTTGTTGTTTAATATCTTTTAAAGGAGTTCGACTTGTTTTGTGAAAATTAAGCAAGCTTTTGAGAGGTTGACAGCTGTTTGACATTCTTTTTCTTCTTTTTTCCCTTAATTTTTCCACCAGGTTCATAAGTGAAACCCCTCAGGTTCCTGTTTTCATGGAATGGCTGGTAGTACTGCATTTCAACAATGACAGAAGCCAAACTTTGAACAGTCTTTGGAGTGAATACAAAAATACAGAGGTATTTATAAAAGGTGCACCCTACATGCAACTTCCAAACCATCCAAAGCCTCATTTGACAAGAATCAAAGACAATGTTCAGTAATGACTTTAACACCCTCTAGGCCAACACAGAGTGGTGTCTAAAGCAAGGTGTCTAGTCCTTGAGTAGTATGAATAGACATAAAAAAAAAAGTGTTTTAAGTGGCACCTTAAATAACTCAATTAGGTGTGTTGCTTCTAAATGGGCCTCACTGAATTTGTGCGGAACTTCAGTGCTTATGCAGGATACAATGTTCATTACACATCAGTTAAACCATCAAAACACAAATGTTAGATTTTCTGTCTATAGTTATACTATGATACCCCCCCTCACACACACACACACACACACACACTCACTTTAGAAAGAAACCACATTTACTTTCTCTCTCACACACACGCACACACACACTAAAAGGTAAATAAGTCGTTAGCTAGAAATGAAAGGTTTGATTGTTTAAATTATTAACAATCTGAAAGGAACATTTGAAAAGACACTTCAATGCCACTAAAATAGACGTTCTGAAAGAGATACAGATAAGAACGCATGAAGAGCATGTTTTACCTTTTTAGTTATATCGTACTCAATTTCTGAACATTATTCTTAAGTTGTTTGGTAAAAGGTATCTCAAACTCACAGCTCAACAAAACCAAGTATGTGATGAGACAAACTTGTACCTCTCTCTGATGATAGTCCTCAGAATAGGTTAGTCAGTACGAATCCAAACGAATGAATTTGACGGTAAATATTAACATATGTTATGTACACATCATATTAGGAAAAGTCAACGGGCGAATACATTCACTTGGGCTGTGATTTTTGTCTGGCACTGGTGAATGCAACAAGCTATGGTGAATTGCGTTTTAATGCGCGCTGTTATTGTTCTTGCCTATTTGCAATTTGGTTCTAGTGCAGTCTAGCCCTGTTTTACCAAATGAGGACCGCTTTGATAAGATATAAAGTGTTTTTTCTTAACCTGTGGCTACTTGTGATTTAGGTTTCTTCGAGTTCTTCAGCTTAAGTATTCACCTTAAATACATCCGAATTGTACAGCTTCTTATTCGGCTCAGAATTATGCATTGTATCTGACGCCCTGATTCCATTTCACTTACAGAAAAGAAAAGAAAAAAACATTTTTAGACTAGAAAAAAAAATCTCTTACCATAATTAAAGGGCAGCGCAGTGGAAGATTCCGCAGAACATTCAAACAAGTAGCTTGTCCATTTTGTGTGGTGTTTCGAGAGAAGAACTCCACTGATATGGCAACAACTCAAACTCTAAGACGGTGTTTCTTCGAGATCGTGAATGCCGTCCGCTACAAAGGCATGCATTCACTGATATGTTATGGAGATCTGCGTCGACGCTGACCGTGTTATGTTCTGCAACAAAAATGAGTGTTTGACATGACAGTCACCAAACTTGTCTACACGGCATTAATGACCATTGCTTTTCTAAGGGCTATTGCGCTTCACTTCCCGCTTCCACAGAAAACGCGTGTGTGCGTGTACTGGAGAAGAGACGCGCAAGGAGGAGACGTTAAATAAATGATCCAACTGTGGTTCCTCCTCCTAGGGGGTGTCCTCTCTGCGCGTGTATGGTCTTCCTAAAGAAAAAGCGTGCGTGTGTGTGTGTGTGTGTGTGTGTGTGTGTGTGTGTGTGTGTGTGTGTGTGTGTAAACGGTTGTTCACTGAAAAACAGTTTTCCATTAAATTTATTTTAAGCAATAGTCTTTCCTCACCCACACTTTTAAAGAAAATATATGTCCTTGTTCAGTGGAAGACCTAAATGACTGAATGATAAACAATGAGAATGTAGTTACCTGTACTTTACTACTAACAAGGAAGGACTTGGACTTACACTCAACGGTCAGACAGAAATCCATGCTATGTCAATATTTACATGTAGTATGCTCATTTCTGTGGAATTGTAAATGGAGGGACAATTTCTCATTCAGTATAAGCAGACATAAGTGTTTAACTAAATGTGTCATTGTTTTCTTCTCATCATCGAAAGATCTCTTCCTCCTTTGGGGCCTCCCCATTTTCTAACGACATTTATGTTGGAAATTAGGCAAGGCAATAGCCTGTTACACAAAATGTCTAACTTTTTATGCTGACCTGCGTCCGCTCCTGCAGTCAACACAAGCATACAATTAGCACACAGTGTAGAGAGCGTACTGCAAAAAACAATGGGCTGTGTCTGGTAGTTCAGAGAAGAGTTCCAGTTTAACCCAGTGGCAGACCTGTGAGAGTCAGGTTATATTACATGCCTGTATACCTACAAGGTATTTACAAGCATTAAGATAATGGCACTGTGAGGTGTAAATGTCGATTCATGAGTTTTTGGGAGAGAAACTATTGCCAGCTGCACCTGAAACAGGGAAACAAGAGGAGAAAATGCTGGCTGCACCTGAGCTTGGGTAAAGAGCCAGAGGTAGTGTTTCAGTGGGGAACTCTGGGGTGTGTGTGGGAGGGTCGACAACAGGGCAGAAACATTCCCTCACTCTTGTCCTGTGTGGTGTCTATTATGTCTCTTCAGTGTGTGTGTGTGTGTGTGTGTGTGTGTGTGTGTGTGTGTGTGTGTGTGTGTGTGTGTGTGTGTGTGTGTGTGTTTGTGTGTGTGTGTGTGTGTGTGTGTGTGGTTCAAAACAAAGACAGCTCTTACCTTAAGGCCGCTGTATATGTCAAACTGATCAACTTAAGTGTAAGATACGCTTTGTTTTATAGACACATGATGAAGGTCCCTTTTCAGGTAATTTCAATACAAATATCTAGTGAGGGTAATACCGCAGAAGAGGAATGTGGAAAAAAGTCCTGTAACCATACCTTACAGTATGACTAGGCAGAGTAATGTGACCCAGACATGAATTTGTCTGCTTCTGATTCATTTGTGTGCAGGGTAGGCAAGTTCCTTTCTGATGAAGGAATGTGAGGCTAAAAGAAATAAAAGCAGCTATTGTCTCCGGCTTCCTCCTGGAAGCTGGCGTTGCCCTAATGCTTCAGAACCAGTCTGTCTCTGAAATCCACACTCATCATGCCAGCTGCCTGTCCATCAGTAATACTCTGCAAATATGCAGAGCAGTCACAGGTGTGAGAGGGAACATGGTGTGTAGAATAAATTATTAAAAGGAAGCGTCAGCAACACTGATCCATAGTTGGTTTCTCTGTGTGCTGGAATCCTCTTTGCTTGTGGAGATGGCCAAGGATTTGTTTTGTTTTTACGGGACCCTTGAAACGGGACTAGGTGGTTGGATTTCATTTCATTTTAAAAACTTTAGAAATTGAAAAAAAAAACTCTCAAATGCAACAGTTATAATGGCAATCTAAACTTCAATGACAATCCTGTGTAGTTTTGCGCACCGCTTGGACTTTGTTCGTATAATAGTATGGCTTTCAGCCGTAGCTAGCAAGCGTAAGAGTATAGAAAAACAGCAATGATAATCTTGAAGCTTGTGCTGGGGAGCTTTCGCAAGTGTCTTAAAGGCTACACTTCAGACTTGGCCTAAAGTAACAGGCACACAGAGCTACATATTCTTCAGTGCCCCTTTAAGGCAAAATAGTACTGGAAAATGCAGAACTTCATGGTTGGACACCAGACGTAGAGCAGTCAGATAAGAACAAATGCGGTTTTAACCCTTTGAAGGTGTTCACAATAGAGGCTGTATAAAAATTGAGTGAAAGGAGAACTACAAAAACAAGCGGTTTACTTTGACGCAGATGTTTGCCCCATATAATTACATTGTATGGCCGTTTCGCAGTTGCTGGATATAGAGTTCTAACTCAATACTGGACTTATTTTCATCGTTTTTGTCCCTGGTAAAAATGTGGACCCTAAAAGATGGGCAAATAGGAGCCAGGTTTAACATTACCGTAGTTCTCTTTGAACATCACCATCACCATCACCGTCACCATTCATCATGGTACACTCTCCCCTGGTGTGTTTTCTCTCCTTACTTTCTCTCTTTTATTTTCCCCTTTACCCTTATTTACTCTTCCTTCGTTCTTTGATAGCTGATTTCACACCCAGTGGAGCAGCTTATTGAAGCGTAGACATGTGGTAGTAATTGCTACAATGAGTACCAGAATGAACAATCACATGCACTCAGCCTCAACAAAACTGTTCCACTTCAGGCATACAATGCTCACCATAACCTGTTATTTTATTTGTCAGTATTCTCTCTGTCTCTCTGTTTGCTTGCCTATCTGCCTGTATGTCTGTCTCTCTCACACACACACACACACACACACACACACACACGCGCATGCACACACCTTGCACGCACACACCCACACATAAGGCAACTCTCTACCTTTTCTCTGTTCGTTTGACAACATTGTTTGTGTGTGTATGTTCATGTTTATTCAACCACATTATGTGAGCCACTGTATGAGTGTACTCATCTCTAGTGATTCAGCTGTCATATCCAGTCAAATGGCCGCTATTTTGATGATATGATAGAATACGCACTGCCGCCAGATGCACTGACAGTAACATTGGATTTACTCCTGTTTCTTACTACCAAAACAAAAATCAAGATTGTCTCTCAGTCCTTGCAGTAGAAAAGCCTGTGAGATCCAGCGTCTGAGCCACCGTTTAGTACTGATGGCAACTCTTTATCTCTCACTGTGGGGGCCTCCAAGTGATATCTCACAGGACTGGAGTGCTGGAGCTCTGGCCACTCCTAGCTTCCCTGGCGGTAGGGCTGCAAACTCCAATAAACTTGCTACAGTCATTTCCACATCCCCGTAGCAGCTCTTAAACACCATTGTGCTCTCCACAGTCAGGGAACTTCCCCCCCCCCCCCCCCCCCCCTTCATCGGACCTGAGCTTGCTGAGTGCTGCACAGTCAGGGTTGACGTTTTGTTAGTGTTTCCTCGTCCAGTAAACACACAAGACCGAGGAGCTGTTCCCAGAACCCCGAGCAGCGATACTCCCATGAACTCCCCACGGCTTATCTCTGTGAAGAAAAAAAGCCTTGTGATAGAGTTCGTAGCTGGGGTGAAAGAGCCAGGTAACTCCAGGTCTTTGCAGTGGTGGTGGTGGTGGTGGTGGCCCCACCACCACCTGTGATGCACAAGTCTCTGTGTGTTCCCCAGCCTCACACTGTGCCTCCAACACTGCTTCTCTTGTCTGGAGAATGTGGAAATGATTTTCTCTTAATTTTATAAAGTGGAGGGTTCCCTTTGCATCAATTTTCACCAATGCCGTAAAAAGGCAGCAGTTGTAAGAGCAACGCCAACATCTGTTTTTTCCATTGCCATAGCTTTAATGATCGGGTAATAAAAGTTCAATTTGACAGAAATTACAACAGATGTTTCAGACCATAAACATCAGATATAACCAATTTCTCCTGGGCAAATGCTGACCCTAAAGGGCCACCTTACTACAAATACCCAGGCCGTGTCCTTGACTTGTCTCATGGCAGTTGACTTGTATGTTGTTAGAGAAATTGTAATTGACAGACAGAAGTAGAAAAGCCTTAAGGGACTGTCTCTCTTGATATTGCAACAGTACAGTTCAGTATAGCACAGTACAGTATAGTCTGCTTGGATAAGATATGGTTCTGTTGTTTTGAAAAATCATAGTTAGACACCCTCTTTTTGACCTCTGTTGTTTAGTCTGTCAACTGTAGCCTCAAGGTCAATCACTTACTCTTCCGCTCAACACTATGACAGGTGTGTTTCCAATTTAACAACCATTTGAGTTATGATTCATATCCGCAGTCAATTGCTCCAAAGTAGATGTAATAAAAGTCAACGTCAAACAAGTCAAATAGCCTCAAGGCAAAATAATCGACATTTTCTCACGAGGGATGAGAGAGTGGCATTGTAGTAATAATTTCTCCCAGTCTCAGCAATACAAATCAATATGTGTTGTCTGGTTACAACAAAACAAAACAAACAAAAACTTAACTTAATTTAACTAAACTAAACTAAACTAAACTAAACTAAATATACAAAACAAAACAAATCTAAACTAAACTAAATAACAAACCTAGACCTACAAACAAACAATAAACCAGAACGACCTGTGTAGACTTAGTATAGGTGCGGCGGTAGCAGTTTCTCCTGCTGACTGCTGTGATTGACACATTTCCTCGCTCTCCCCAGGATTCATAGCCCCCAGACGATCACTAATAAAGCCGGGCCATAGCAGCCCCCACTTCTCTTTATGATGGATGTACCTCAGTGAGAATTTTACCTCAGCCCATCCCCCCCCCCCCCCGCGCTCTCCCTTATTTCCTGTGCTCAGCCCCAGAGGTGAGACAGATAAGTTCACACATAGCTTTTGTGGTTCCCACGGCAGTCAAATACGCATCAGGCTGCAGGGCCTGTGCAAGTACAGCAATTTTTTTCCATTCCGTTTTCTTCTTTTCTGTTAGAGGTGTGGCCAGTATACATTTCTGCCATCTCGTTGGGCTAACGGCACAGACATACCAGTTTCACCTATGTGACGTAAAGTCCCACTTGTTTGACAATATGTTGTGGGCATTCAGGGACTTGGGCCTTTTTTCAACGCATGATGGTGGGTGATGGGGATGCACCTTCAGTTTCCCTCCTGGGATTATAGTCCCGCTCCAGGCAAAAATCATCTGCTTTGGAGGGATAGCAGATCATTGTTGGGGTGGCTCGACCTGTGTTTGTGGTTCTGTGTGTTAGGTTGCTGAGGAGGGGGAGGTTGTGCAGGAAGATGTGGTATTCACATTGCCAAGGGGGCAAGTGCATTGTCCAGCAACACAAAACACCCAGGACAGGGATTAGTGCATCTACATATGAGAAAACCATCACAACAGTTGCTACTGCAACAACAGTGTGAGCGGGGTGTCGACTAGTTTAAGGGTTAAAGGTTTTTGTTTGGTTTCGATTTGGTTTTGCAATAACTAAATTATTTGGTTATCAGGACCACTAAAATGCTCTGGAATATGAAAGTAATGAGTGTAAGTTTTTTGGATCTTCTATGTTTTACTATGTGTTGTTCTTAACAGACAAAATTATTAATTTACTCCTGTGGTGTAAACAGGGCGTGAGAAAAGGCCCCATTGCATTTAATATTTGATCTGAAATGAATGCAAATCATGGTATTTGATCTGAAATGAATGCAAATCATGGTGCTTCATGTGGTCACAGGCGGACAAACATTAGCAATGACGCTTTCTCACCACAAACCGTGATAAACATCGTAAATCTATATATGTTCTATATATGAGAGATTCTTCAGTTGGGCTCCCTGACTGCACAGTTAACCTGAACAAGTTCAGAGTACTTTTGATGTAACCGATTACCTAATACAATTTGAGTACACTAGTGCAGTGCCCGTAGGAATCATGCATTCTGTAGTGTTAGCAGACGTAGAGCTGTTGGGTAGTGTAATAGCAAGACATATTTGCACTCCACATAGGTACAGGTTACACTGAAGTATTATTGTGATGCATGTTTCCTTTTCATTAAGAAATGTTTTAATGTTAGCTTTTTTGGAGATATACCAACAAATAAAGTTTGAGATTATGTAGTGGATGCAGTTGAATATAGATGTCAAAGTTGCTGTCTAAACTATAAACTAAATGTCATAAAGAAAGAAATTATTTAAAATGAAGTTATGGTTGAAATAGGATCACTTCTTTATTGTAAGGGTAAGTGTAGGGTAAGAATGGTCATGCAGTTGGACTCAAATGTAGGTTCATTTTATTGAATGTATGTAGCCTACTGTACTGTAGGCTACTGTATGACTTAAATGATGCTAGCTTTGACAGCCCATTCTCAGACAGATCGTAATCTAATTATGTCCTTACAATGGGAACACAGTTTAAATACTCTGACTGGAGATGGCGTTACTATCCCCCACCCGAATTCAGTGCAGGACTGGGAGGATAACATGACGACGTGGGCCCAACATAACTTACAGCGAGATTTGCGCGTATTTCGTGGACTCCATAGCAACAGATGGGAAAGCAATGGACAATCTGAAAGCCTCCGAGGCTTATCAAAATATTCATATTGTTTATTAGTATAGCGTATTTTTACAGTACATTTCTGCACTTATTTGACTTACAACTTGGCAAACTCATTTCATAAGCATGGTTGAAATGTAACTGTGATTACAGCACTTATTCATGGCATATGCAAAACGCATGAATTGTACTCTATACAACTCTCTCTCTGAATTCATAGTTCGCGAGGTATTTCTATTTTATCGTTTGCGTTTGGATTACGTGTGGATTACTATTCCCTGTCTGTTAGATGACTGTACAACTCTAGACATTACTTTGAAACTTAATATAAAGAAGCTTATATAAACGAATAGATAAAATCAATCACTGTCTTAAGATTACCTGAGCAAAAGTCTGTATCTGTTCACCAAGAAGAATTTGAATGCGGACCTCCTTATCGTATCCAACGCTATTCTGAACTTTGAGTGAAGGCAGTCAAATACGCATCAGGCTGCAGGGCCTGTGCAAGTACAGCAATTTTTTTCCATTCCGTTTTCTTCTTTTCTGTTAGAGGTGTGGCCAGTATACATTTCTGCCATCTCGTTGGGCTAACGGCACAGACATACCAGTTTCACCTATGTGACGTAAAGTCCCACTTGTTTGACAATATGTTGTGGGCATTCAGGGACTTGGGCCTTTTTTCAACGCATGATGGTGGGTGATGGGGATGCACCTTCAGTTTCCCTCCTGGGATTATAGTCCCGCTCCAGGCAAAAATCATCTGCTTTGGAGGGATAGCAGATCATTGTTGGGGTGGCTCGACCTGTGTTTGTGGTTCTGTGTGTTTAGGGCCAATAGTTTTCCGCGAAAACGGAAAACGGACGGAATACGCGGAATGGACCATCTGAAACGGAATGGACCATTGAAAACGGAATTGCAACTTTTCAAACGGAAACATAATTTTATGCATCAAAATCGCCCAAAACCCCCTGCATTTTACCCTGTAAGACTGAATTTCTTTCAAATAAACACAACAACGATTGGAACAATGAACAAACATTAATTAAAGAACAAAAGCAGTCAGAAAATGTCACGTCTGCGCTGAACTCTGCTCCGGCCACGCCCCCCTTTTCAACGGTAGTCACGTTCATTTGCTCATCTTCCCAATTGCATTAAAACAAGAAATGCTAAGTCTTCTGTTCTGTTGATGGCTGGCAAACAACAATCTAAGAAGGGCACGTATTATTCACTGAGTTACCAAAGCAGTCTTTTTTATGGGGACTAATTAGCACTGCACTGAATTACATTAACATGAGTTATGCTACACAATAACAATTACACAACTAATATTACTAGATACATATAAAAGTGGACATTACACTACAGCAACATGGATCTCATTCATATCTCATCCAGTCGAAATCTTAACAGGATTGAACCCATCTTTATTACAGCGTATCAACATAAGAACAGAACATAGCTAAATCTCCGCTTAGCTTGCATGCTAACCCTAGCAGGTAGTCCAAAATTTGGTATTTAATACATGATCTATCACAGTAGCAACTTCATGAAACCCCTTACTTTCATTGGGTATGCACATAATACCTCACATACAGGTCGAACAATGATGATTTAAGCATTGGAAATGTATAAGGCACAGTACGGTCAACTACTTGGCGACAAACTGAACTCTCACTATCTTAACTGAGAGAGCTGCAGGCACACAGACAGTGTTGCTAGGCAACATCACTATCAACAGAGTTTTTCATACAGTTAACGTGCAGAAAGGCATTTTACGGCAGTTTTTTTTTTTTTTTGACGCGGAAACACGGAATCATCAAAAACGTGACACGGAATTTGCTTTTTTTTGACCCGGAAAACTATTGGCCCTATGTGTTAGGTTGCTGAGGAGGGGGAGGTTGTGCAGGAAGATGTGGTATTCACATTGCCAAGGGGGCAAGTGCATTGTCCAGCAACACAAAACACCCAGGACAGGGATTAGTGCATCTACATATGAGAAAACCATCACAACAGTTGCTACTGCAACAACAGTGTGAGCGGGGTGTCGACTAGTTTAAGGGTTAAAGGTTTTTGTTTGGTTTCAATTTGGTTTTGCAATAACTAAATTATTTGGTTATCAGGACCACTAAAATGCTCTGGAATATGAAAGTAATGAGTGTAAGTTTTTTGGATCTTCTATGTTTTACTATGTGTTGTTCTTAACAGACAAAATTATTAATTTACTCCTGTGGTGTAAACAGGGCGTGAGAAAAGGCCCCATTGCATTTAATATTTGATCTGAAATGAATGCAAATCATGGTATTTGATCTGAAATGAATGCAAATCATGGTGCTTCATGTGGTCACAGGCGGACAAACATTAGCAATGACGCTTTCTCACCACAAACCGTGATGAACATCGTAAATCTATATATGTTCTATATATGAGAGATTCTTCAGTTGGGCTCCCTGACTGCACAGTTAACCTGAACAAGTTCAGAGTACTTTTGATGTAACCGATTACCTAATACAATTTGAGTACACTAGTGCAGTGCCCGTAGGAATCATGCATTCTGTAGTGTTAGCAGACGTAGAGCTGTTGGGTAGTGTAATAGCAAGACATATTTGCACTCCACATAGGTACAGGTTACACTGAAGTATTATTGTGATGCATGTTTCCTTTTCATTAAGAAATGTTTTAATGTTAGCTTTTTTGGAGATATACCAACAAATAAAGTTTGAGATTATGTAGTGGATGCAGTTGAATATAGATGTCAAAGTTGCTGTCTAAACTATAAACTAAATGTCATAAAGAAAGAAATTATTTAAAATGAAGTTATGGTTGAAATAGGATCACTTCTTTATTGTAAGGGTAAGTGTAGGGTAAGAATGGTCATGCAGTTGGACTCAAATGTAGGTTCATTTTATTGAATGTATGTAGCCTACTGTACTGTAGGCTACTGTATGACTTAAATGATGCTAGCTTTGACAGCCCATTCTCAGACAGATCGTAATCTAATTATGTCCTTACAATGGGAACACAGTTTAAATACTCTGACTGGAGATGGCGTTACTATCCCCCACCCGAATTCAGTGCAGGACTGGGAGGATAACATGACGACGTGGGCCCAACATAACTTACAGCGAGATTTGCGCGTATTTCGTGGACTCCATAGCAACAGATGGGAAAGCAATGGACAATCTGAAAGCCTCCGAGGCTTATCAAAATATTCATATTGTTTATTAGTATAGCGTATTTTTACAGTACATTTCTGCACTTATTTGACTTACAACTTGGCAAACTCATTTCATAAGCATGGTTGAAATGTAACTGTGATTACAGCACTTATTCATGGCATATGCAAAACGCATGAATTGTACTCTATACAACTCTCTCTCTGAATTCATAGTTCGCGAGGTATTTCTATTTTATCGTTTGCGTTTGGATTACGTGTGGATTACTATTCCCTGTCTGTTAGATGACTGTACAACTCTAGACATTACTTTGAAACTTAATATAAAGAAGCTTATATAAACGAATAGATAAAATCAATCACTGTCTTAAGATTACCTGAGCAAAAGTCTGTATCTGTTCACCAAGAAGAATTTGAATGCGGACCTCCTTATCGTATCCAACGCTATTCTGAACTTTGAGTGAAGGCAGGATAGTTTTAATACCGCTAATATTGTTTGTGACGTAATTTGTGACGTCATTTCGGTGCTACGGGAAACGATAACCCATTAGTGCCTACGGGAAACGGTAAAATACAAATATCTCGCAAACTATGATTTTCAAAAAATCGAATTCAGTGCACAGTGCACGTTCGATGCACGTCAATAGGCTAGCTAATTTCACAGCAATTAACGTAAGCAGGTTAAATTTACTTACAGATGAGCAGGCCTACTCCAGACATCAAAGTGTGTGTTCATCGAAGTGTGTGTTCCTCATGAATAGCCTACACACTATAGGCAATTTTACGCCCAAATCGCTGGTCTACGTCACAATGGATTGGCTGCCCTTGAAATGCATTGGGTTTAGAAATCGCGTCGCTAAACCCAATGCATTTCAATGCACGGCAAACAGTAAAATACAAATATCTCGCGAACTATGAATTCAAAAATCTTCAAAATCAAGGATGCACAGGTTCATGACATGCGTAAGCTACATGCGAAATCTCATAACTAACATAACTACCGTCAGGGAGATACGCCTGTCACGGACAGACACACAGAGATTTCTGGATATATATATTTTTTAAGTAAACTTAACTTAAAAATTATACATCGGCTATACTGATTTATTTTTATAGCATTTTCATAATTTTTGAGTTCTCTGAACTCATATTATTCCAAAATCGAAAAGGATTTTGCCTTGTCGGATATTTGTGTTTCTCTGGGTCTTTCACAAACTAGTTATTACGCCCTTACAAGTTTTTGAAAGGGTATCTTCCTTTCGTTCCAACTTCTTGCGCAAGCTTTTAATGGAGAGAGAACTGTCATTGGTTGACCGCCTTCCCAGTGTAGCCATTGCATTTACATTTACATCTGTGATTTGACACTTTTATCCAAAGCGATTTACAAGGAATTTTGCATTTATATGCTACCCTTTCTCACAGAAATGTTTTCTCAAGGAAAGCTTCCTTTGAAATACAGTGTTCATATTCTGCCATTGCAAACCTCAGTAAAACCTCACTGTGACACACTATTGTCAGAGCATCTAAATGAAACCAGTCTGCTGCAGGGACGTGCAGTGAGGTTCAGAGCTGGTGAGGCACAGAAACCGGAAGTGATTACGTCATTTTGAGCTCTAGTTTAAACTATATATATAATGTATATATACATGTATATATGTCTATGGTTTTAAAATTGTCATCTGATCAGAACTGAAAAAACGTTGTTTTATTGTCTAATACCATTATTTTCAAACGATTGTTTTTTTATTGTATTATGATGAGTTATTAATAAGATATTAATAGTTGCAAGCTAGTGTATGTAGCCCTCCCACCAATGATATGGCTCATTTCATTTTGTCTGGAGAAAATATAACTACGGTGGTGGGATGCTAATTTAAATGACCATTTAACCAACTCGGACAGCTTCGAAAAAACAATTCCATATTTATTTACACAACATATTAACATGTAAACAGTTAAACACCGCATACATAGCACACAATACCAAAATGTTCTACTGGCCAGTATAATTTAAAGTTGGTGCACTTTCGTTGGAGCTCATAACCGTCAGTTTGAGGTGAAACAAAATTAATCCACTCACGATTATCAGTATAGATCAGTGGAAATCCGTTGTCCTCTTCTTGAGTGAATGCAGTCAGTGGCTAGTTTAGCTCAGGATTAGCACCTACCTAGTCTGCTCTCAACTTCAAGGCAACTTTCCTGCATCAACAGCCTTTAGGTTCTTTAGGTTCGTGTTGCGCATGAATATGTAGTCCCGTTGGGAAACGTGAAATACTCCAATGCAAATGTGTAATACTACTGTGTTAACTTAAAATACTTAAACGTTCTTAGTTAATTCAACATGCCTCAGGTTAGCAATGCAATCTTACATTTTCGCTGTCAAACTCAAGTAGAGAAGTGAAGAAGAAAATCCAACGTCAGATTATATACCCAACAAGTGCCCTCTCGCTCGCCACCCTTCTTGAATCCGTGGTAGTGCGTGCCTCCCTTGCAATATTTTTCAATGCGTTTTCAGCTCAACTCAAAAGGTTCTACGCTTGCGCACGCATGCGTAAAACCCAGTTTGGAGTGATTTCGCAATCCTAGGGGAGGCACTGCCTACCCTGCCCATAGACTGCAATGCATCTGCCTCCCTTGACCGCACGTCCAATGCTCATTGGCTGATCACTGGGAACCGGAAATGTTCAAATTCAGCGATTTTGATAATAAAAATGCTCGAAATGATCGGAATCATGCAGAAATGACACTCGTAACACAGATAACTACAGAAATATGAATATTTATTTTATAATACATAAATATATATGATTATTATACAAAAAAAAATTTTTTTTTTTAAATATTTTTTTTTTTTTACTTTTCAAAATGACAGGTGAGGCTCTGCCTCCCCTGCCTCCTATGACTGCACGTCCCTGGTCTGCTGAGAGTCTTTGTCAGGAGCAGTTTATGGGTTCACACTTATACACTTGGTAAGGAGGAGTGGGGAATTGAACTAGCAACCTTCCAACCTCTGGATTACTAAACAACTCCTCTACCATAAGTCTGCTGTCTCCGTCTCTCATCACAGTAGCTTTGCAATGGTGTTCTCAACGACGTTGATGACGTCAGATACTTAAAAAAAAATTGAGTTATCAGGCAATGTTTACTCAAACAAATACATTCCAATACAATTAAAACGTCTTCACTTGCTCAGAAAACTAATATATTTTAAGTTGGGTCAACTAACTTAACTTTCGGTTCACAAAGAGGAAGATGAGGAGAAAAACAAGCTCAGGCAGACCCAGCTTCCTTATCCCCACCCCCACCCCCCCTCTCTCACACACACACACTTTCTCTCCTTCACTCACTTCATCTCCTGCTATGCTTTTCCTCAGGCCTGATACAGTTACTCTGAATCTGACAATAAAAAAGCTCCCTTTTCTTCAGAGAGGAGAACAAGGTCTGGTACTTCGGCTGAGCTTCCAGAGTTTTAGAAGTCCTATAGAGTTCAGAGTCCTGAAGGGTATTGCAGTCCTACAATCTGAAACAGATTTGAAGCTGGGGGGGGGGGGGGGGCAGCGTGCAGAACCTCCTCTTGCCGTGGCCGCAGAGGTCACAACGTAGAGGGGTCATAGGTGAGAAACGTAAGGTCACACTAGAACAATAACAATAACCACATCCAAAACACACAACCTGTGGAGGAACCAAACCCTTTGCCTTGAAACAATACAGAGTTGCCTCATCTAGACCTCATCTGTACAGATCTCAGTTGTGTTAGTGGCCGACAGCTATGTGTTTAGTGTGGTGATTTTTTTTTTTAATTTTCTTTAAAATATGCATAACGGTCTGGAAAAAAACTAGCCTCATGGAAAACAGAGAAGTTATTTTCCAATTTTATTAGATCGTCCAATTTCATTAGGTCGCTGTGGTTGAGGGGTTATTCCACACTCAAATGTGTGATAAATAATAAAAACTTTACAACTTTTTTTTAGTGGTCCTGCTTGATTAAATTCATATTGTTATATAGTGGAGCTAGTGGCTGTTTTGAAATATGAAAATAACTTTCTTTTGTAGAGGATATGAATCAGTTTGTGTAATGTGGAGCCAATGGAGGACACTCCCTTTGAGTCAACCCGGAGACCTCAGAGAAAGATAGATTGAATAACCAGCACATAACAGACACACAAATAACCCCTCTACCCTCCCTCTCCGCTTTTCACACATGCACACACGCACACACGCACACAAGCACACACGCACACACGCACATACGCACACACGAGCACACACACACACACACACACACACCAGACATATGGATAGAATATTCACCCCTGGTTTCACTTATGCTATTGTTATTATTATTAAAAAATGTTGGGGGTGTCACATACTTGTAGCTTTCAAAATTACCTCAGAAGTAAACTAGAGAGGACATTATACAGCTACAACATAATTTGTTGGCGGATTTTTTGGGCAAAACAGTGATGTGCTATTTGTGTAACATTTGTTTAACATAAATATGCTGTAAATATGCTTGGGTGTCTACAAATGGCTTTTGCTTTGTGGTAAATAGAGAGAAATCTTTGGCTAGGCAATATAAGTAGCAAAAACTTGTTTTGATGATGTTAATAAACTGTGTATTAGCCTAATGTGGTGAATGCATACTGTATTTGTAGAGTTGTAGTAACACAACATGATTTTAAACAGCTTTTGGGGGGTTGTACTATTTCTGCATATCAGAGATGTCTTTGCCCTCTGTGGAATAGTTCAAGTATCAATGAGGCTTAAGAGACACGAGAACAATCCATAAGTGATATGTGTCAATAACTGATGCATGATGAACGCATGCTTTTATGGATTAGGGGTCTGGTGCCAGGGGGTACGACTGTCATGTTCTTCCTGCATTTATGTTGATCGAAACTGGGTGGGGGAGGGGGGGAGACCTCACACTCAGTATGTTTGGCTGTCTTTTTTTTTGGGTCCTTCAAAGCATAAACACAATGCTTGATTTAAACACCAATTTTTCAGAGTGGGTTTTATTTAAAAAAAAAAAATGGATTAAAAGAAGGTTAGAGTCATGGAGAAGTGGCTGTGAGTCAGTCAGTCAGTCAGTCCAAGGACACAAAGAAGCCTGATAAAGGCCAGGCACCTGTTTGGCTCGGTGTGGGTGTTTTTCTGGCCTGAGGTGATTTGAAAACCCCTAATATCCTTTTCTCTTTCTCTCTCTCTCTCTCTCTCTCTCTCTCTCACTCTTTCAGTTTCTCCCTCCCAGTATAGTAAGGGGTGTGGCAGGTGAGGTGGGGGGTGGGTGGGGGGTGACCTTTGGGCTGCTCCCTCCTGCCTGAGGTGACGAGAGAGGTGTAGAGGGTGAGAAAAAAAGTGAGAGAGAGAAAGAGAAAATGAAGTAATGCGTTCATTTCCTCTCCCATTGGCCAACTGGCTCTAGGCTGTACATTTCCCTCTGCCTCACCTTGCCCCTCTCTCTCTCTCTCTCTCTCTCTCTCTCTCTCTCTCTCTTTCTCTTGCGTGCAGGCATTGTCTTGTCATTCTGGAGTGTGTGAAAACCCCTCCCCTCGAGAGGCTCTGGGAATGAGGTGAGGAACAGCCGCGGAGACACAGGGGCAGTGCTGCCTGAGCCCTGAGAACCTGCGCGGGGCTTTCCTCTCCTACCTCTCCTGCACCTGCACGCCACACCTCCACTCCACACACAATCTCACCCACCAGTCTTATCTGCCAGTTTATTTAAGCCTCGTGCGACTATCAGCCTCTGCACATCTCTTTCCCCTGACTGATGGCATTTACCTGTCTGAAAGAAAGACGCCATGGGGGAAAGTTTTCATGTCGCATTTCTGCTCCTCCAACAGTTTTAAGACCTTCACATTTAGGGTCGAACCAGGGACTGGAGACGATGCTCAAAATGAAAAAAAAGCAACATGCAACATGCAAGGCTGAAATCCACAAGTTGTGTGCAAGTTGGTACACTCATAGATGAAAGCAAAAAATGCGAGGCAGTGTCTGGGTTTCAACGGTTTCCCCGGGCACACATACCATTGCAAGGCAGCAGTCAGGGAGTTTATACTTGATTGGATCCATCCTTGTTTTAAGGACTGCGCATGCTGTACTGGATGTGTTTATGGCCCTGTCTGGAGAGAACTTGCTGGCACAAGAGCCCCACAAAACCACACATTATTACAACAAGGGTTTTTTCAACTGACAGCCTTTCAGATAACTAAGAATAGCTTGACAAAAAAGTCAGTAAATTAAAAACAGTGCATTTCAAAGAGAAGAATTAAAGGACACATAAAGACCACATTCAGAGTTGTAGAGGCACTGTCTTTAGTGTCAAATAGTGAAGATCTTAAAAAGGTGTATGTTCGTTGGGTAAAGTGACCAATGGTCAGCACACAGAGAAGGAGGATGGGGGTTGGGGTGGGGTCAGATGGGGTCGAGTTGGGTTGTGGGACATCCGTTCTTTGCTACCAGATGGACTCCATCCATTATTAATTATTCTCAAGGCATTCTGGGACCCAGGATCCCATCAATAATTCAGCTCTCTGTGATCGGCAGCATACTTCTATATTGGCAAATTTAATTATCTGACAAGTAAAAAGGGCTTAAGGCCCAAGCCTTTCTATTAGCTCAGTCATGTTATTGATAAGCCTTAGGGACTACTCCCATGCTATTTATTTCACGTCAGGAGGATGACAGGGGGAAAAGGGGGGTAGGGGGACAGTTGAGTGCTTAGCTTGAGTACTGAGAAGAATGGAGAGCTTTTAAATATTGCGAGGGTAATCTGCCTACTGTCTTCCCCCTGTAAATGTCATTCTCACCGGCTCTGTGCACGTTTCATTTCAATCATGGTAAATCCAGTGTGGTATTCACACACTTAATGTCAGCAGCAGTGTACTGTTACATGATTATTGCTTAGGATTACGTCATACCATTGTGAGTCCTACCTTGTATTGTGAATTTGTTTTGTTGTCTTTTATGTCTGTCAAAGAAAGCAAGATCTGATGAGCCTACAGAACTTAGACATCAATCCCACCATTGTTGTTGTTAGTGTATATTATGCAAAGTGGGAATTTATTACAGCCAAGGAGGTGAATAGCACCTAATGATGTAATTAAAATAATACAAAAAACTGTATTTCATTTAAAATCATAACTCTTCTTGTCTGTAAATGGAGACATTTTTCTCAGCTCTTCCTTGTATATGACCCCATGATTTCCTTTCCTTCCTTTTTTTTCTTTTTTTTATATTATCATCTCTCTCTCTCTCTTCCTCTCTCTCTTTCTCTTTCTCTCTCTCTCTCTCTCTCTCTCTCTTCAGGTGTTTTTTCTCACAGTTTTCCTTTAAGCTCTCTGTGACTACAACCACAAGACATATTTGACATACTGGAACACTGGGAACTCTAGGAAATAGGTCTGTAAGACCAAAATCTGACTGTCTGGGCCCATCGTCAAAACAGCAGTAGGTTGAAGGCAGCTCACACTTTTGGACAGTCTGGCACTGCTCTGGGGTGTTATAAAGCTGACAGACTGACTTGACTCATTGGACAGCAGCCCGTGTGATCTACCGGTCGGCACCCAGCCTGAGGGAACAAATGCAAAAAGATGGTTAAATACCCTAATAAGAAGTGGAGTCCAATAAATATGTTACACAACATAATAAACTGTCTGGCGTTGTGCAGATGGCTCCGTTTTCAGAATAAATATCTATCAAAAAACAGCTTATGCAAACTAGTCATGCAACAGTTACAGAGAGGCATTATAAAAGCCCTTCTTAAAGGGGCACCTGAGGCAACGCCTCCTGTGTTTTTCTCTCTGGTGCGGAGTGAGCCGTCCGGCCCCGGCCATGGCCTGTGCCAGGATTCCAGATTAATCCCACTCTGTCGGCACTTCCTCTGGTCCCTGATAGCGCCACTCACCTCTGGTCTCCTTAAGCGTGCTGCAGCTAATTTCATCTGGGCCTGTGAAACCTGAGCCGTCTTATTGATTCTACTTTCACCGTCCGCCATGCTGTCATTATCCTCTCTGAGCACCCCCCAACCCCCTATGCCGGCCTGCCCAAGAGAGCGCTGGAGAGATACTCAGTTACTCCTCTTATCTGTGGTGTGTACCAACTACCAAAGTAGGAGCTGGGGCTCAACAAACATTGTGTGTATGTGTGTGTGTGTCTTTGTAGACCACCATTGTTTAGATCTTACAAAACGGGTGAAAGGGCTGTCAATCTCTCAAACGGATTATGTGTAAAACAATTATTTGCTGTTCTTCTTAGAAATGAAATACTTAAAATAAATGTATGATGTAATCTACAGTATGTGTAATCTATGTATTTAAAACAGCACCCTGATGAATAAAGCTCTTGCAAATTTGCTTCAAAAGGCTGGCTGACTTGGGACGTTGTTTAATGTGTTAGGTTGTTTAGTCTAGTGTTCCTTAACCACATCGTTGTCATTCTGAGGTAAATTGAAATGTTTTGAAGCAAGGCCCAATTTTTTAGGCACTGACTAAAACAGAAGAGCAAAAATACTTTTTTAAAAAGGCAAAGACAGACAGGGTGGAAGGGATGCAGAGGGAAAAAAGTACACAGCAAAGCACCTCTTAAGCTAAGCAAACACAAATGGCTGAGCAGAACCAGCTGTGTGTAATGAGCGTTGGCATTCAGGATAAAAAAATATATATTTAAAAAAAGGGCACTCCATAAAAATAATAACCGTCCGACCCCATCATAAAAAAGCCCCTGGTGAGATGACCCAGTGAGTGAAGGGCCTCCGATGCCTCGCCCCAGACGCCCCTGTCACCACACACACACACACACACACACACACACACACACACATGCACACACAAGGCCTGATGGGATAGCTCCCTCCCCGGGCCGGTCCCTGCCACACATTGGACCTGCGCACAGGGTTCAGGGGCTCTGCCATGTTGACAGTGGCGCCATGCCAGCAGTCAGAACCTCAGGGGCATGAGTGTGCTTCAGCATCTGGGTGCAGGGCTTCCCCTGGATACCAAGGAAAAGCCCTTATGCTCTCTCCCTCTCTCAGGATTTCTCTCTCTCTCGGTCTGTCAATCTCATTCTCCCTTACTCTCTTCTTCGGGCAAGTCCACATTTTGTTATTCCCCCCTCTACAGGACTCTGCCTCACTCCCTACTCTCTCTCTGTCTCTATCTCTCTGTCACTCATTCTATTTCTATCTCCAGTCTTTCTCTTTATGTCAATCCTTCTCTCTCTCCCGTTCTGTTTCTGTCTCTATTCCCTTTGTCCAACTATTAGCTACTCTGCTAAAAGAAAACCCTTCTGAGCAGCACACAGGCAGACAGCTCTTCCCACAGCTTACTGTATTCTAACACCCACAGCAGACGGCTGTAATGTGGAACAGATTTTTCCTTTGTGTAAAAGGGAGCGGAACATGATTGTGATCGATAAAAAAAATGCATTGTAACAGCTTCTGTGGGTCACGAGAAGACAGTAAAATGTCCAGATAGACTGATAATGTGAAATGCTGCAGAACCTCCCTGAACTTGTTGGCCACCCCAATCCCCTAGGGTGGGTCTCTGGCACGGGTGGCAGTGGGCCAAGCGAGCCGTATCCCCTTGATTTACGAGGGCTCCGGGAGCAGAAGTGAAAAGACTGCAAGACCGCCGGTATATAAATCACTATCATCACAATAACTACATTATAATAAAACACCAACCCAAACCTCCTAAGGGCAGAGAGAGGGTGGGGGGGAGGAAAAGGGAGACAAACTCAAGGAATGACGGAAAACGGAGAAGTGTGTGAACTCGGTCTGAGGACCGACGCGACCGGGAAAGCAACACCGTGGCCATTCGTCACGCAGTCAGTGGGACAGAAAAATGCCCTTTCATTCCCCAGCGCCCTCGCTGATGCACAGCGGGACAACGTCTGCGGCAGATGCTCTGATTCGGCTCAGGCTCGGCTCGTACGGAGACGTTAGTGTCTCACCGCGCCACGCAGCCCGATACGGCTGACTGCATCTCACTCATAATGGCTGACTTGAATGTGTTTCTGCCAAACAATAGGTGCTCAGCTGTTACCAAGAGATGGGACTGATACGGCAAAGTGGGGGCAGAGTGGTCACTCCAGGATGGCCTGGGGGAAAGGGAGACGTGGGGAGCACCTTTGAGGGCTTCACGCATACAAGAGTGGCTTGCATTTTTGGTCTGTGTGTGTGTGTTCAGGGGTCTTTTCAGTTTTAAGCCCGTGATTGATTTGTAAACACTTCTAAAGGAAATAGGGGATTTACTTCTGTGTTTAACTTCCACATTTCACGGAAAATAGAGATGGTAACCATGTGATGACATTAAATACTAGGCCCAAGGGTGGACCCAAAGGCAACAAACTAAAGGATTCCTTGTGAACTGTGCCTAATATAAAACAGGTCAATTTTGATAACTAACTTTTGAAAACTAACTTTGCTCTTTCAAAGGTATTCTCAGACATTTAACATTTTTCCTTTTTAGCCACCTCAGTGAGTTTCAGTCTTTTGTTACGACTTTGTTTATTTGATATGAATCCAAAACTCATTTGTTTCCTGGTAATCAGTCAGAAGAATTAGACCTAGCGCCCCCACATTCCCCAATGCGTTTTCCTTGCATGACCAGAGCAACAGCAGCAGCAACAGCAGTGGCATGGTGATGTAACTGTTTTTGGTTGTGTGTGCTCCCTCCATCCCCCCAAACTCATGTGGACTTAATTAGACTGAAGCCCAAAACTCTGGCCTTCATATGGTTAGAGCGCGAGCCCCTCTAAGAATTCCACCTTGATCCCACCCGTCCCCACGTCCACCCACCACCCCCCACTCCCCTCCGCCACCACCTCCCCACACACACTCCTGGGGCTGGTGATTGACAGGCGGAGGGGTTCAGCGCAGGGATTATGGTGGGCGAGGAGGGAGGGAGTGGTGGGGGCTGGGAGGGTGGGGGGGGGGGGATTAGGCGCACTGAGCTTCATTAACCTGAATGTTTACACAAGCTGATCTCTCCTCTTCCTTCCCACAAGTGTCCCCTTCGCTGCCATCCACTCCACCAACCACCCCCACCCCTACTCCCATGCCTTGAGAGAAGCCCAGCAGCCTTTACCTCCCACCTCCCCCCCTCCAGACACACTCCTGTCTGACCAAAGGGGCAAGAGCGTAGGACAGATCACTGTAGAGCGGGTAGGAACTGTGAGGTGCAACGGGTTAACCTCATGGTCACGTGATCTGTGGCTGAAGATGAAAAAAAAAATGACAGAAGTTAAAACTGCTGTTGAACCTGTTCAAGGACAATGGCAATCACACAGCACAATCACTCTGCAGAGGCACGTACCCAATTATGAGGGCCTCATTTTGTCAGATTCAAAACTAGAATTTGAAGCCAAATACAACAATGAAAAACACAACGAGTGTCTGCATGCACAACTTGTTATTTAGTGTCTTATACATGAGAGAGGGTGCAGACCCTGTCTCCCAATACTTTGTGTCGCCGGAACTTAGTCTACCAGCAGTTCAAATTTGGGAGGCAAGTAGCCAGCAGGTGGATTACTTGTAAACTGACAGCATAACGCACTTGGTAAGACAGTGATTGACATGACATTATCTGCAAGAAATGTTCCAAAGTAGCCTAGCTGCTCCCGCATCTGGAACAGGCCACAGGCTACAGTATGAAACATGTTAAATATGCAAACAGTAGTCATGATGAAGGGTAGGCTATGACATTCATAATAGCTATCATTTCACACATCATTGGTTAAAAAACAATTTGCATGGTATGAAGAACAAGTATGAATCATTTCAAACCAAATTTGCCAATGCCAATTCAATGAGTGATGTTAGCCTGCAACAGTGTTTATCTCACATAAGTTTATTTTTAGAGCCTATTACTGAATTAACCTTATTTATCATCATGCTTCATACTCTAAGACTGTACATCAGAAAATGCCCTTATTACTTATTATTACTGCAAACTAATAATAAATAGCCTACATTCATTCTCCACAGTTTGCAGTGGACTAAACTATCAACAAATTCATAATAGGGTCTGATTTATTAATGTCCACTTCAAACCCGCAGAATAGAGTAATACCAGTCATGAAACCAGTTGAAATGTCAAACATGCAGAAACAAAATACTATATATATATTTGTATGTAAACCAAGGACTGAAGCAACTGCATGACGCATGTAGGTTACACACCACACACACACACACACACACACACAAAGGATCTTCCTCTCAAGTAAAACAGCCTACTTGCATGCAACCAAAATGTAGTTCATAGAAAATTCTTAACCCTTCCTGCCCCCATCCCTGGACCTCACTAACTTTAAAGCCCTGTTTACAGAAGAGTATGTTCAGCCTGACAGACTGAGGACGTTTTTTTTATCCTCAAGCCCATACATCTATTCTACTCTTCCCAGCGATGGTGGGGTGACATTATTGGGTGTGATCAATCTATCTATCTGCTGCTGAGAGTCAATGGCTTTTGGATCATCCTGATTAGTAATACATTGTAGTGCTAGAGGAGATTTCAAATGTTTCAATATAACACTTATATAACACAACATTTTTTCCTGCTGTCATCCCTATGGTTTTCATGTGCTAAGGGACAGATACATTTTCATTTTAATACACTTTTCTAACTTAAAAGACTACAAAATGATTCAAGGTCAAGTACAGCCTACTTATGTTGGAAAGTTCAGGTACATTTTTGTTTGTTCTAAGACAACTTCGATGGGAATGACTTTGAAGTCTTCATAACTTCTTTCGCTGGAAAAAATGTGTTTATTTACAAGATCTCTTGATGTCTTCAACTCCTCCTCCACCCTTCTCTTTCTCTCACTCTCTTTCTTTTTATAGCAGTTCTTGGGTCAGTGCAACCACAGCAAGACTATACCCGCCTACACGCAATACCTGAGACCACTTCAATGCCTGAGTGAGGAGCTGGAAGAAGGGGATGGGGTGGGGGCTGCTGGGTTGAGGCAGTAAATTCTTACTCATCAGGCTACAGACTTCAAACGCTGGGGCTCCAACTTTGTTGCGTCTCTCCAAGGGGCCATCGAACAGGTCTGGAGTCGAATCTGAGCAGTAAAGACAACACTGGGAGCTGTTTACTCTCAGATTAAAGAGCCCAAGGTAGATTGACTCCGTTTGGGGGGTGAGGGGGAAAGAGGGACTCCCCAAAGGGCAGTTTTCACACAACGAGGGTCTGCATTGTTTAGTTACTCCGAGAGAGGTGTTTCCCCTCTGCACTGGGGTGGAAAAACAAATTTGTCTTTCTCCCGGCTCAAGGAGCACGCTGAGTGCCATGTGTGGACAGCTCTGCCTTGGGTGCCTTGATGCTTTAGTGTTTTTTCTGGGGGGTTTTTCAAAAAAAAGATGGACATGTCTGGAATCTGGAAACTATTCCAAGATCGCAGAAGCTGTGAATTCATGTTTAATTCATTCAAATGGGGGATATTGCGGGAGCCTTGCCCATATGGGCATCATTTTCTCACTTTTTGCTGATGGTAAGAGTGCAGGGAGGTCTGCTGCATTTTTTGGTAAAGGTGGCTAAAGCCTGGTCAAACCCCTTGTTACTGTTAAATCTCTGTCCATTCAATAGGATTTCAGACAGAAAGAAATATGGGGCTTTGAAGAGGGAAAGGGAGCATAGAGATAGACAGAGAGAGAGAGAAAGAGAGAGAGAGAAAAAGAGAGAGAGAGAGAGAGAGAGAGAAAAAGAGAGAGAGAGATGGTTAGGGGGAACATCTGGAGCTGATTTTCGAGGGGCGCTTTGGACACGCCAAGGCTGAGCTTGTTTTGACTGGGATTCCTGGGGAAGTTGCTGTTGTTTGTTTTTGACTCGCAAGTAGGCTGTTAATTGATGAGCAAACCATGCTGACACTTATAAGGAATGTCTTAATTTGCCATTGCTGGAGGAGGGAGGGCATGAGGTAGTGAGAGAGGTAAGAAACAGTACTTGGACACTGGGCATCATAATTATGTTCTCAACGACACTTCTCCCTCCCTTTTTCTCTCTCTCTCTCTCTCTCTCTCTCTGTCTCTCTCTCTCTCTGTTTATCTCTCTCTCTCTGTGTTTCTGGACCAGCCTACTGGCTGTGAAAAGGAGGATGTTCTGCCCAAAATCCGTCATCCACATAGAATGGAAACCCCTTACTGTCCAGCTACAGTTTGTGTCTTTTAAACCACAATGACAGTTGACAGAGTATCAGAAGCCTAAGGAAGCCTGGACTGATAAAGTGATGACATGGAGATGAATAATGCTCTGTAGATGTACAGTACAGAAATATATGCTGGTCATTTTCATCTTTCATACTAGCTTTGTTTCCTGAACGTGGCACGCTCTCTCCCTCTTTCTCTCTCTGTCTAGACACGAAGGGGGGGAAAGAGCCAGTGAACGTGTCATGAGGTGAGGGCCTACGAGGTGGGAGTTTGAAAATGACTCAGCCATCTCTGCCATCTCTTCCTCAGATGGATTAAGTGAGAGTGAACTCATGGAGGAGCGTGCTCCGAGCGACTGCATATGCATAAACCATAAACGCAGAGAAAATTGCCAAGGAAAATGAACCGCAAAGCCGGCGTGCTCCAACAAAAAAAGGAGGGGAGGTGTAGAGGAGGGAAATAAGAGACTCGCCTTTTTAAGATGGCAAATATGCGCCAGAGCAAACCAGTGTAAGCAGGCCATCAAAAGCCACTGGGAGTAATGATTACGGCCTCGTTTGTTTGGTGCTGAGGTGATTCCTCCGACGCAACCCCGTTGCCCAGAAGCCAAGGAGACTTTCCTCTCTCAGAATTACTGTAAATCTCCCTCGAATAGATGCCAAGAATCTGTAGGAAGCTGTAGCACAGACGAGAAAGCTTCACAGAGAACCGGAGCTTTTCACCGGCAGACCTCAGAGACAAATGATGATGATTAGAAGTGACACATCCCGGGTCAGGAAATTTGCTGGGCACTGATGTCTATTTTGAAGCATCTGACACCGATTTGTTGAGAAGATGGCTGCTGGATGCGGGCAGCTGGTAGCCAAAAGTGGGTATTTACAGAAGAACCGGAGAAGTGGTGTGTGTATGTGCGTGTGTGAAGTGAAAACAAAGTTTTTTTTATCGCCGACGATATGTTTTTATGAATCACGTCACAGGTCGTGTGGAGCTTAAGCGTATAATGGAAGAGAGGCCGGGTGAGCTGAGCTTGTCACCTGTGATTTCTGTAAAAAAGCCGCCATTGCCTCTCCATAGCTACCGCTCCTCTGTTTTCACCTCAGGCCTGGGCTGGTGAAACTGTATCTGTGAGCAAAGGGGCAGCTGTGAGGCAGGCACACACACTGACACACACACACACACACACTGACACACACACACATACACACACACACAAACACACACACGCACAAGCACATGCAATCACACAAACACACACACACCTACACACATACACAGACACAGAGACAGACACACAGTAGACAAGGTGTGAAGCTATTCCCTCTGCTTACGAAAACAGAAGAAAAAAATAAACTGGAGATTGTAGAAACGCTTCATTGGAACAGGAATTTCTTAAAACCTTGCAGTTAATGTGAACAAACTCTACTCTCCAGTGTCTTCCTCTAATACAGAGCATGTATCAGACACTGCATGTTAAATTAGATTAATTCATCTGGAATGTCTGCTGGTCTGAAGGGAGAGGCAGTGAATTCTTGGTGTTGCAGTCAGGCAACTAGGAGGTCTCGTAAATCCAATTTACTGTAATTAGTCTGTTTTGATGTCCCATGTTTAGTAACACCCAATGTAGTAATACATTATCATATTCCCAGCATGAGACTGATGAGGGAGAAATAGAGAAGCATTTTTTTTTTTTTAAAGGTTATCATAAATAAATGATTTATTGGAATATTTTAGAGGCGTAGTTTTGTTTTTTAGAACTGGTAAAAGTTGTTTTTCACTCTTCTTCGTATTTTGAGATTGGAAACATTATTCAGATTTTTTTTGTCTTTTTCAATGGGTCTTTACAGGATGTATTCAAATGAATCTATGTTTGGTAAACATGTAAACATGTCTGAAAGTCTTGCTCTTAGATTATTTTCTCTAATACAAATGCAACATATTCAAAATGTAATGAAAAGTATCTCATCATAATTGTTTAATCCAGTATCCAGAAAAGAAAACAGACATAGCTATCACTCCAACCCATCACACAAGCCATGAGATGGTGTGTGAGTGTGAGATGTCTTCCCAGCCATTATATATACGCTAATTAGACTCTCCATTATGGAGGTGTCAGAAAGTGACTGCAGGTCAGACCCATGGCTCCTGCCCATTAGCTCATTATCCCATCAATCATCCGGGTCATTCCCTGCCAATGTAGCCCTGGGCTAATGCAGGTGAACTTCTTAAATCAGATTTGGTTGACTGATGACTATCGAGCTTCGACGAATGGGTTGGGAAAGTGAAGAGAGCTGACCTTTTGGAATGGGTTGTGACCTACAAAAGATAGAGGTAGCTGGTAAGTGTGGAATATCGTGGTGAATTGAATCTGCATCTGCCCATAATGTCTTCTGGTTTCACTAAGAATCATGATTAAACAACAAACCTGGGCTATTTGGCTCATGTGATGTGTGCACCAGTGGAGTTGTTTTAACTGAAAAATTGTTATTGAACTTTTCAGTACCCACTTTCAAAAATACTGGATGGCAGTTTGCGCCTCACTCCCATTAACCTACACCAACACCTCTCTCTCTCTCTCTCTCTCTCTCTCTCTCTGTCTCTCTCTTTTTGTCTCTCTCTCTCACTATCTTTCTTTCTCTCTCTCCTACCGTATAGACTCCACAGTCAACTCAACACTGAAAATTTATTGACAGCCTTTAAAAATATTTACTGCAGTATTTCCTGTCCCTATGGGCACCCTGCCTGTAATCCCCCTCTCTGTTTATTAGATCATTTGTCAAACCCCTCAGTTTTTCTTCTCTCCTTTTCGTTTTGTCATCCACCTCCTCCTCCTCCTCCTCCTGCCCCCCCCCCCCCCCCCCCCCCCAACACACACACACACCCGTGCACACACATACTTCCTCTTCCCCTTTTGAGAGAGTTATTGTGCAGCGGGCCCGGAGGATTAACTCTTTCCCTGCCTGCCTCTTCCTTTTTAAAACAAGAATTTACAGCTGATTAGCCTGCACAGCCGAATGCGGCATATCCCAGAAGGGAGTGCACCAAAACATTTATGCAAGGCCTGGCGCAAGGGCTCCTTATGAAAACCATGTGTGGTAGGGAAACCATAGAGAGGGGGTCCCACCACAGACAGGGGGGCTGTAGCTCACATGAGAACACATGAGGGGGAAATGGTTGGAAAATCAGAACATAGAGCAGGGTGGTGGGGGACGTGTGTGTGTGAGGGGGGGGGGGGGGGGGGGTTGGGGACCCCGCTCATTTGATCTGGGCACAGTGATAAATAAACAGAAGAAGTGGATGTGACACGGGAGACCTGGCTGTGGACTTCCAAGCCTAGGCTGAAATGGCTCCAAGGTTCATGTTCGGACCAGGCCTCTGTATCAAGTCCTCTCTTCCCCCCCTCCACTCCCTCACTCCCTCACTCACTCCCTCCCTCACTCCCTCACTCACTCACTAACCCTCTCTCTATTGCTCCCTCTCTAACTCATCCTCCTTGCCTCTCAGTCTCTCATATACCCGCCCCCCCCCCCTCTATCGCACTCTCCTGCTCCCGCTCTCTATCTTACTATAGCCCCCCCACTCTGTCTCGCTTGCGCTCGCCTATTAATTTCTCACTTTTTCCTCCCTCTTTCTCTCTCGCCCCTTTCCCTCTCTCTCCCTGGCTAAATATGGAAAAAAGAGAAGTGGAGCCTGATTTAAATTCAGCAGCAGGCTGACGATGAGGTTGGTGGGCGGGGGGGGGAAGGGGGCTGTGTTATTATTGGGGTACCGAGCGAGGCTTTGGCACAGCGGGCCTCAGTAATGGCAGCGCCCCTGTGCGCGCGCCATTCCCGCCACGTGCCCACAGAGCACACAGAGCACACAGGCCCCTACCGCAGGTATGTCCCCCGTCTCCACGGGTAACCCCCACCTCAGCCAACGAGCTGTCAGAACCTGTCTCTTCTCCCTTCAGCCTAACGAGACCTGACCAGCCCCCGACCAGCCAGAGACTTGGGTTTTTGGTTCCACTAAACTCCGGCTGAGGTATGGACCCCCCCCCACACACCCACCCCCACCCCTCCACCACCTCCATCTCCGGCTTCCCTTGCCTGGTCTGATAGGGCCTGCCAGCTTTTGCTGGTTTGTCTCAGTGGAAAAGATCATCTTCTACTAGAGCCGCACTGAAGCGGAGCCAGGTGGAACTGGAATCGCCAAATGTATACAAAACATTAGGAGGCCAGAATGGTGGAGGGAGCAGTATGTGGTCAAAGTCAGCATGGAGTGTGTGTGCGAACATGTGTTCATATTGCTGTATATTAATTGGTCCTGAGCCAGGAAGAATAAGGTCTCATTGAAGACTCCCGCTGGTAAAAACTACAGCACCCAGTTTGCTTTTTGTATGAAATACTTTCTAGGGCCAGTGGTTACTGGGATATGCTCTGGAAGCAGATAAACGGATTAAAATATGGAGCTACTACACATTTACTGAAAACACAGAACAAATAAGAATTGGTCATGGATCACATTTCCTATGAAAGGAAATTACACTGACGTGAAACTCATATTCAATAGAAACACATACGCAGCAGAGGACAGAAAGAAAGTCATTGTGGTTTTAAAATGACACAACAGTAATAATGCAATGATATGTTTCAAACCTTTCTCATCCTCATTTGGCACTATCAGTACCCTCAGTCTTCCACTAACACGCATAATCTCAATTTCAATTGTGTGTGCAAGCAAGAGCCTTGGATGAACTTTTTTTTCAAAATGTCTATCTAGCACAATTTTTTCCGTCATGTGTCTTTGGTTGAAATGAAAGGCAAAAGGCTGGGTGCATTCCTCAAACGCCTAGCTCTGGAGCTGCATAGAGATGCTGGGACCAGCCCACGGAGGGGCACCCGCTGGGCCAACACAAACACAGCAGTGCCTCTCCAATTAGAGACGGTAAATGCATTGGACTCGGTGCCCTGCCAAGGCTCATGCATGCAATTAATATTGCCCTCATCACCGTAGTCCTGTTCAAACCGATTGGTTTACAGTTCATGGCATGCTGATTTCCCCCATCCCCCTCCGTTTCAACTCTCGGCCCCCGCCGCCACCACCACAACCTCCCCCTGTCCCCCCAAACACACCCAAACAGTGGATTCTATTGCCCTGCTCAGACACATATGTGCGCGCATACTTGACATGGTCATCCTGAGCTGAGGGCAGACAGGTCCAGCTGTGGCGGTAAGTGCAGAAAAGATCTGATACGGAGGTGCTGAAAGTTGGACCCCGGTGTTTTAAGTGCTACAAATCTGGTTGAGAGTGGTCAAGAGTGAGCGTAGGTGTAAAGTAACCATGTATTTGAATACATGTTTAGTGGACTCTAAATGTCAAGTCAAAGCATATTTGCATGTTATTGTAAGAGACCTCTGGACTGTGCTGGTTTGGGGCCCGCTATACAGAGTGTTTGCAACATGTCTGAACGGTGTTGCTGAAAAGACTTTCAAAGAGTTTGCCAACATCACTCTTAGTGATAATTAAAAACCCATATTGAAACATTCATCTCTAGGTGGAGTTAGATGTAATCAAATTCAACACTTAACTCAATTTAGGAGTTGCTGCTATGGACCTAATCGAACAAATGCAAGCAAGAGAGGAAAAAGATTACGGTGTGCATTTTTAACAAACAAAAATAAATGGTTTGAAATATTAATGTGAATAATAAAGTCTCACATATTTCACAGCATACGATACAATCCGTCCAATCAGTTCAATGTTTAACAGAGCAAATCAATCGTGCAGCCACAGATGCCCACACAAAGGTACCCTTTCACAATCTAATGGTCACTCACTGATGTGAAGGTCAATGGTAAACTAATCAGCTCTATGAAAGGCACAGGAAGTAATCGTGTTAGCTCTCACTAAGTCTTCTTGGAGAACTTTCATTCCTCACCCACTCTGTCAAAAAGGCTACATGTCAATAGCCACCTCTGTACCCATTTTCTAATCAAACTGTTGAGTCAGTGAGATACAAACTGCAAAATTATGCTGTAGATCGTGAGCAACACATACAAATGTGCCGTATTAAAACATTACGTGAGATGAAACAGATTAAATATACTGTGCAATTATTTGTAATTGTTCTACCTGTGTTGAAAGAACAATAAACACAATGCAAATACACATTGAATTGACACATTCAAATAGATCTTGATAGCTTCCGTAACACTATCTGCCTTTGCTAGCTAATGTTTCCTTCATCTGACACATGCAAACTTGCATATGTGTTGTTTGCAGTATTGGGTAGCTACATGGGTGCACCATAAGACTGAAGTGTCTTAATGTGTCCACATTCAAACACATACTGCCCAACATGCTGAAGGAGCACAAGGACACAGTGGGAAAAAATATCACTTAGCTTTAGCTTTCTTCAAAAACGAACTGTCTTATACTTATGCTGCCTGTTGTTGATGTGAGAACAATTTACTCCACTCCACTCAAATCTCAAAGGTGTATTGACACTCATTTTGTTACAGCTTTTTCAGTTGGCTGTGTGCAAACATTAGTTACACATGAATACCACAATGCTCAGGTTGCTTGTCAGTTTAACAGTCAACCACACCCGTAATATATAAGTTTTCAAAAGTAGTTTGTATGCAGTAGTTTTTTTTTTTTACATTTACTAGACTATCTTCGCTGTGGGATGCTGCTGTAGTGTCTCCACCTGATCTACTTGCACAAACCCACCCCTACCACTCTGCCATACACTTATTCTACCCTATACTCTGTGCTAGCATTTACCTGTAATTTAAACAGCAGCCACTATCGACATAGTTTTCTGTATCATTACTCTACTTAGCCCTGTAAGAGTAACTTTAAGAGTACACACTAAGCTGCTCTACAATACTTAAATGCTCTCCCCCCCATTTTATCCGCTATAAATCTTGTATGTATCATGTAAATACCATGTTATGTTTGTATTTATTGTGAACATTTTCCACATGTATGCCAGCATGCTCATCCAAATACGTGTACGATTCCATCTGCCATGTTTCTGATTGCACCCCCTCTCTTCTTTTTCTATCTCTACCTCTCTAGCTGGCCGACTCCAAGCAGATGCCCGAGGTTATGTGCCGAGGTTCTGCTTAGATTTTTTCCTGTTAACAGGTTTTTTACCCCTTGTCCCTGTCGCCATTGTGCTTGCTCTAAGGGGGTTCAGGCCCTGGGCTTTGTAAAGTGTCCTGAGACTATTGCATTGTTTTGGCTCTATATAAATAAAATTGAAGTGAATTTAATTGAATTGGCTTATTTAAAGATGAATGGTGCTGCTAGATGGCAGAAATAAACACAAAGCAACAAACAAACAAACAAAATGTTCTGATAGTTGCCCTTTCAGTTCCTTGGACAGATGCAATGCTTTCCTAATGCATTTAACAACTAAAGCCTTAATGCTCAATTGAAAACAGCAAATTCATGTGTTAGATGTAATTTACAGTAGAACATAACATATAGAAACAATTAATTTCAACATGAAAAGCAAAATGCTTAGCTATTTTCTATTTAGCAGAAAGATAGTCAGATAGTTAGAAAGATAGCCCTAGATCGGTACATTTCTTTGCAATGTAGGCTACATACTACCATCTAGTGGTGAGTAGTAGAGACATTACAACATTCTAAACGATAGGGGGCGGCATAGGAGAACGTGAACAATAAATCCAAATAGCCGCTCATGGACTATTTCGTTGATTGTTTACAATTGTTTTGTCGACACAACTAGTAATTTCACCGCTAAGCTTACTTATAGACTCCAAATCAACCCGTTATCATGGGATGTGATGGTGGAACAATTCCTAAAAGACACGAGTTGGTCAAAGGACCTAAGAAGATCGAAAAGGTGGGTAACGTTACTGTTAGGGACCTTAGCTAATGTAAAAGCTAATTGCTACATTAGTTAGCTACGCTAGCGTAGCGTTACTCTAAACATAGGTCGTACTGTGAAATATGGATTAGTTAACAAAATAACTGTACAAAGCCAACAAGCTAGGGGTGCGTCATCGCTAGTTATTAAGTTATGAAGATGTCAATGTTTAACATTTTAGATACTAACACTTACGGTATGGCGATTGTTTGCGACCGCTAACGTTAATTTAGAGGAGTGAAATGAGTAGGTAAGATGGCGTTTTTGTTTGTTTGTTTGTTGGCCGTGTAAACTTTAACTACGTTTGTGCTGTTTTTATAACTATGATGGTTATCCATGCGATTTGATTCCATATGTGGATACCCATGACGGTATGTAGTCAACTATGCGCATATCAAACTAGCAAGCCATGTTAGCCTAGACTTAGCAGCATACATTTGACCATCAAGTTACTAGTAACGTTTTACGTAGTTATCAGCTGGTTGTTTTGATACTCGTTGAAACCTCCTAACGCAGATTGTGCAATCTAGATTATAATAAACTAGTTCAGATATCTGTCTGCTGTGTGTTGGGTTATATGCCAGCGAAGTGCCAACTCAATTTTGGTCTTCAAATCATACAGCGTGGCTTTGCTGTTTATCCTGTTTGTAAAGCACTCACCCAAAATTATGTTGCAGGTTGACAAGAATGCTGCAATTGCTGCCCGATGGAAGTACTGTGCACTGAGTCAGGAAAAACTGCGTCGCCCTATAGTTTCCTGTGATTTGGGAAGGTGAGTCTCACGTTTACTGAAATATATATTTTTTTGATTAAACTGAGTGCTCATAGTTCATAGCAATGTGAAACTCGTCAACGCTGGTAGAACCACCCTGCCCATTTAAATGGCAGATTTGTCATGGAAGACAATGTATTCTTTAAAAGGAATTGAACATTAATAAGTCATTACTTTGTCACTTAGTTATATTTATCTTCATTTGTAGGTTTTACAACAAAGATGCTGTGATTGAATACCTTCTGGATAAAACTGCTGAGAGACCCAACACTGAAGTGGCAGTACACATCCGTGGCATAAAGGTCAGATTCAGAATGCTATAATACTGTGTTATTTTGTGATATGATCTCAGGACGCCATGATTCTGACACCATGATTCTGACACCATCTCAAGATTAAAGCTTGTATGATCTTCTGCAGAATATTTTGCACTCATTCGGTTGTAGGCCTGACTCACCAAGTCAAGGCCTCATGCAATTCTCTAGAACTGGTGTACAGGAAACTTTGTAGATTGTATAATGGAACTTGTAGGCTTGGTTTTGCACTGATGTGCCCTTCTGAGGTCCACCACTGTTGGTCTAGTGGATATGGCTAGTTACCCAGCTGTGGGCATAGCACAGAAGTAAAAGTTCAATTCAATTAAAGAAAAAAAACTCTAAACCAAGGCACTGCTTAGGTTAAAATGTCTATTCTGTTGACATGTCCTTCAGTGGACTGATACAAATACCCACGTGTAGCAGCTCCTTTGCTGCATAGTACAAGTGTGCTGAGGAAGGTATATACGCTCTGCTCATTAGGCAAGAACACAAGCGCCTATAATTAGTCCAAAACAAATTAGACTAAACCCCACCTCCAACACAGTTCGCTTGGCTTAACATTCAAACCAAGTAAGCCTGCAGTAACTAGACATCTGTGAAGCTCTCTCAAAAAAAATGCACTCTTGACATTTAATTATTCATGTGTAGAAACAGATCGAATAAACCATCTATCTAAAACAACTATCACAGTAAAGGTTTATAAGCCATTTTTTCTTTAAGAACTGGACATTCCATGGCTTTCATAGACCAGATCTGAAATGTTTCATGTTAAAGTGACAACTTCAGTCTGTTGCCCCTGCGCATAGACTTTTATCTTTACCTGAATCTTTAATAGACAAAGCGTTGCTGTGGTGTGTCTCTTTAAGGCCGAGGTACACTTCTGGACACAGGACACAGCTTTGCACATTACGGATAAGGACGTGCACATTGTGTTTTTGTGCTGTTGCAGACAAGCGGATATGGACAAGCTGACCTTATTGTATTGAGCACATGCAGACTACTGCACAGTTTTGCACATGGACTGTATGGACTGCATCATCAGCCCTGTGCAAAGACTGTGTTTGCAGAAGTATACCAAAAACCTGGGGTAGTCCTCGTTGTTGACTCGGATTGCATATTTGCGTTTAGCAAAGTGCTCTTTTAACTGTCTTTTAGTCTTACCCGCAAGGACTCGGTAGACGAGTCGCGACAAACTCAGTTACCATTAATGAAACCATTGATTTTCCATTGTGTTTTTTTTGTCACAAAATTCCTACCTCTGGATGATACCCTCACAATGGTTGTAAAAACCACCCCTAAAAGTCCCCAAAAGCTCTAAGTTCAGCCATGTTTTTTATTTGGAACCTGGTAGGTAGCTTCTTACGAGCCTGTCTCTTATGGATGGTGCCTTTTTGAACACTGTCATAGGTGGATCAGGAAAGCTGTAATTTAATATCGAATCATTATGCATTATGTTGTATTTAATCATTTGTTTAATTTTAAGGACCCAGCGACTATATTTTGCGATAAAACTCAGTCTAGAGCTGTTTTTAATCAACAGGTCTTTTTCTTTGACGGGTCAGAACGTGTTGGTGAACACGTCCTGGCTATTGCCCCCTCAAATAAGGCTGGTGTATAGCCCTGTTAACAAATAGCCCTGGATTCCATTTATTGAGCCTGCTTGTCAAAGTCTGATTCCACATCACAAATGAGACTTATAGTAGCTCACTTTCATTTCCCGAGCAAATCTTAAGAATGTTGTGGATATAACTGCCCCAAAACATGATCTGCAGTAGTGGCCATGGACAGAAGTTTCTACATTTATGAGGCTTAGAGACAACTAGGGAATAAAGCATACTATGAACAACGTAAGACGAATCTGAATGATGAGATTGCAATAGAACTGAGGGAAATCCTTTCCCAAGCTAGAGACCGAAATTGGATCTCGGAAAAAGAAATTTGCCTTCCTAATGAATGAAATGTAATCCTCAAATTCCATATTTCTACATGGTAGAAATGCCTCTGATTGGTTGTTTGGATTCAGTTGCGGCGTGTTTTTGCATATGGTGCTAGGAGCACAAGGTGGAGCCAGAGGAGTCTTAATCATTTCACAGATGATCGGTCTCATGTAGTACTACTATCAGGACATAATGACAGTTTTAGCAAATATGACACAAGGTTTTTTTTTTTAAAGGTTCCCCACTGCAGCTTTAAACAATTAAAATAATATTCTTATTTTGAATCCACAAGGCAACATCTTGCATCAAGCTTTGTGCTTGTTCAGAGTTCATGTCACCATCATGGTCGAATAACTTATTTGTTTCTTTAAATTCATTCAAAATCATTGTACCCGTCAACTGATTGGTCAACCACAAACTTAGGCTCCTGGAGATATAACATATTGTTTGCTGTCTCAAAAATCTATCATAATAATAAGCACTGCCAATGGACCAGATTAAAAGATGAATTTCTTTTTTTTGTTGTTTGATTGTTTGTGTGCCTGCTAAAATGAACAGGATATTAAGGAGCTGAACCTAACAGACAACCCAGCCTGGGCGGGAGAGCGGAGCAACACCAAAGGGGACCAATATGAAGACATGAACTGTGGCATCTTCATCTGCCCAGTGGTCGGTTTGGAGATGAACGGGAGACACAAGTGAGTTAAACTCCTTTGCTCGAGTGCCATCAATTGCCGTTACACACACAGATGCTGTGATCCATGAAGATGCATTAATCCATCGATGCACAAGGCAGTTACAGTTTCTTCAATTAAACTCTTGAACGTCAATCCAAAGGGTAAAAAATGCTTTGTTGAGGAAATGGAACGGGCAGGTTGTCAAGTTATCAAATAACCAACAGACTAAATCCATTAATATTTTCTTCTTTTGCTTTTTTACTGTTTACTTTCGTGTTCATTCTGTGCTGAGATGGTTGTTCTAAGAGCCTGTGTGAAAAAGGTCTCTATCAAAGATCTTGGGTAACAGCTTCCTCAATCTTGTAATTACAGACTTAAGTCATCCAGGCACTTAGTCAATGTAGGATGTGACAATTACTAAAGTGTAATTACAAAATTACTAAATTATTTGTATCTAGTTTCCCTGACTATAAGTGGCACTTTATTAAGTTGTTTGGCTAGTCCTGCGATTATATTCTGTGTGGTTTTCCTATGAACGACACCTCCAGTTAGTGAAATATTGTAGAAGCCACACAGAGAATGAAAAACCCAGTGATGCAGAATGAGGAAGTTTTTTTTATCCTAATACACCGGTGCGACTTGTAGTCCAGAAAAATCAGTAAATTAGTAATTACTACAGGAAGTGAGGGTGGATCTGTGCTCATCTCAGTTTGTCTAAGGGATTCCATGAAATAAATGATTAACAGCTCCTCAGTATCCCAGGTGCTGCCAAATGGTCCTTTGATAAGGCGTTTACTGCAGGGTTCCCACTGGCGCTGTCTCAGAAAGAGTGGGTGGGTGCTGAGGAGAAACTATTGATCATCAAGGGAAACTAAAACATTGAAGAGCATCAAATGAGTAAAGGAGTGGTCTGTTAACAGTAGGTGAGACATCTAGAACCTTTTGGTTAAGCAGTGACTGTTATTACTTCTTTTAAACAAAGAAACATGATTATGTGCACAGCCTTACATTCACTTTATAAATGGTAATTTATTATGACTTTGGATTTATTATGGTTATGGAAATTAGTGCAAGTATTTCCAGAGGATGTCCGTCCATTAAACATTATTCATTTACATCTATAGTTAGGATTTTCTATTATCAAGCTACTGAAGGTACCTCGTAAACATCCCCAGAACAGGTGTCAATCTACCACCTTCTCATTAGTCACAGGTAGTCACATCAAACATGCAGTCAGGTTCAAATAATAGTAGAATGGAAAGAAAGCCTTTATTGTTATTGTATTTGCATACAAGGAAATGTGGAGCGCTTCTCCGGTTGGTGCCATGAGGGACAAGATATAACACAACCAGACTTAATAAAAGCAAGAGAGGAACTTTTTGATTAACATATAGATTCTTAAATTAAAATAAAAGACCATAAGGCCATCCTTGCTTGTTTATTTTCATTTGTGATGTCTTTAATACCTGTATGTTGTAAACCAAAAATCAATAAATACAATAAAAAAAAACAGTACAATAGCTAAATTAAAGATTAAGTGTACAACAAAGTGCAGTGGTATACAGTGCATTGGTATGGAGAACAGTGGTATAGAGTACCAGTACTCCCCCTGAGGTGTGTTGCAAATAATTTGTTCGAAAGAAGTGACTAATGTGTTAATATTGCACACTGAATCCCACATTTAGTGCATGTCTGAGTTAAATGTTCTGATGGCCGTTAGGGGGAAAAACTTCCTTTAGACGCGTGGTCCTAGCTCTGGAGGACCTGTACCGTCTGCCAGAGAGCAGGAGAGTAAACATGTGTTGGCTGGGTGAGAATAGTCTTTCATGATGTTATTGGCCCTGCCGACTGCCGAGGCAGCAGGAGCGGGTGGATGACCCTTTGGAGGGCTCTCTTGTCTGCCGCAGCGCAGTGTGTTGTCTGAGCACCACAGTGCCAGTGCCAGTACTTTATCTATGTAAGCTGATTTGTCTTCTCCAGATGAGTCCGATCATAGTTGTGTCATCAGCAAATTGACCATTTTGATCCTAGTAATATTTAAACATAATAGTAAGTGATGGCGGCTTTAGGATTGACATTTCTAATTCCAACAAAGCTAACAGTTGGAATGAACAATTAAAATGTTTTACAAAATGTAATACCATGGCAAAATGAATACACGAGAAAAGAAAACTGGTCGACAGAAAAGTAACATTTTGGTCAATCAGATATTTGTACCTTTACCACAGCAACTTGCCAAGCCCCTCAGTTTGGTGATTCTCCTCTCTCTTGTAATATGTTGTGGTTCTAATTTGTTCTAATATTTGATTAGACCATCAAATTATTTTGTTTATTTGATTTGAATTATGTCCATCTTTTTTCAGAACAAATAAACCTGAGGCTGAACTATTCAGTTAAGCCTTTTGGTAATTTCTTTTACTTTAAAAATCTATATGTTAATCAAAAAAGTTCCTCTCTACTTAGTCTGTTTTTCTCTTGGAATGGTGACGCCACAGCCATTTTCTAGATTTAGGCGTATTTCACCGACCCAACCTGATTCTAGTTCTGGTGAATGGATCAGAGGCTGCAGTGCTGCCATCGATTGCTTTACTTACCAGCTGGTCAGACCTAACTGGTTTAGGGACTGAGTGCCAGGCGAGTTCAGTACAGCCATTCGGTCCAGCGCAGAGGCTAAAAGGCAATCCACCGCTGTATAATATAATGTGACAGTTCTTCTATCACCGTCCAACCCAGGTGATAAGCTAGGTACCTCAAGACTTGCATACTTTACTTTTTCATTTTGAAATCCATCCTAGTCATGCGTTGCGGTAATACTGTAAGCTGTATTTGTATTAATTGTAAAAGTAATTTCAGAGGAGGCTGGGGTAATTTATTGTGTTCGAAAGTAAATGTTGCTTGCATCCTGCAAGCCTGTTGGCCTTATCAGTGCTTATCATTTTAAATTCACAGAACATGTCATTACTATTATCTTTAGCCGATTTGGTAGAGAACAGACGTGACTTTCTTACCACTTCGCTGATTTTGAGACATATTATTCCATTGGGTAGTCCATTTGAGCGAAAGGATACAACAGCCCAAGGAGGTTGGAGTAGGTGTTAGCAGGAATTGCAGCATAGGGTGGAAAACTGGGGAAGCTTTGGGATTGCTTGAAGAAATGCACAAGTTAGACAGGCAATTCTGGGAAATAACTGAAGCCTGCCTAGTCAGCTGCCGTTTTGATTAGGGTTAGACTTTCGTCCTTGGGACTGGCCAAGTATAAGTCAGCTGCTCTTTTGATAAGGGTTCAAATTTGGTCCTTCAGACTTTTTTTTAAATTTATTTTGTCTGAAGATTCAGTGTCAGATGAGCTGCACTGATCTGATACCAATGACCGACAACGCTTAAAAAAATACGGTGGAAGCTTTCCCAACCCTACGACCAACATTTGTGCACCTCATGGCCTATTTTGTGGCATGAGCTGGTACTGGTATTCTTGTAAGCAGTTTCAGAAGAGACCTCAGTGTTTTAACTGTATGCTACATGAACGAACAACAGATTTGGCAAAATCACACGGTCTGAGTGTGTCTCTGTTGAGACAGAAACATCTTTCACAGCGAACACTTTGCCAAATCCCATTTGTATTCTACCACATCCGTCACATTTAGTAGAAAACATACCACATTTTTGGGAAATGACACCAGGCGATCTAACACTGTTTTTTCTCCTTTAGGTTTTGCTTTCTGCAAAGCTGCGGTTGTGTTTTCTCAGATCGTGCAATGAAGGAGGTTAAAACTGAGATCTGTCATAAGGTAAGATTGTATCAGCTTAATTTGACATTTTCTTCCATGTTTCTGAAGGTTTTGAAAGTTGAAAATATGTTCTCAAACATTCTCATAGATTTCAAACACTTATTTTAGTATGCAAATGTATTTTTATTTTCCTTAAATAGGCTCAAGTGTGATGCTTTATTTTAGAAACTTATAAAGTGAGTGTGTAACATTTTATGTGTGCTTTGCATGTTTTTTAGAGACAGAACTGGCATAAAATATATAGACCTAATGCTATTTGTCAGGGCCCTTGTAGAATAAGACCTTCAAGGCTCTTTGTAGTCTGAAAGAATGTATGTTGACAAGCTCCGAGCTGTCAGACTTACACTGGACCTGTAACCTTTATCAGCATGCAATGGAGGCCTAACTTGGAAGTTCTCATTGGTTGGTTGGAATGTTGGTTCACCACCTCATGAGGTTTTCCAGTAACCTGGCTTTGTTATCTGATCAGATATATATTTTTTTTCTTTGTTTGATTTCTTTCTTTATGGAATACTGGCTCGGAGCGTTTGGAACCCTGTTTTTTCTCACAGCTCTAATTATGAAATCTACGCATAGGGCTTCTAGACCACATTGAATGCAATGACATCCATATGGAGGCATAGCTAAGCAATTTTTTCCCCTAGTGGGATTAATATAAGGTTTATCGGAGGTTATTGTCTGTTATGAGGTTGGTGTCTGTATACAATACAATCAGATTTTTACAGTAAGCTTCTGAATTCAGTGGAGACAAGGTTCAGGTTTTATTGCTGGGTAGGAGGGGTTGTTATTTAAGAATTTTTTTTTTTAAAGGTATAAATAAAACAGTTGTGATGGCAAATTGTTGCCATTTCCCAAACTTTATTTCAGTAGTTTTTTTCTCATTTCTTCCTACGGCATCTGCCCTGAGAAGAACATAATTGTTATTCTCCACTGCACTGTCTATAAGTCTTAATTTGCTGTTTTGAACTATTGTGTTTCAAAACAGTCAGTATTTTATTTGTATGAGGCTGATGCGTCTTCCCTCCCTACCTCTCTTACTTAATCTGCCTGAGTGGTTTATGCATGCTTAGAACATGTCAACATCATCATTGTCATTTAAACTTTGAAGAGAATGCTGTGACTGGAACACTGGTGGGGATAGATAGGTTGCACCTGACCTGCATGAGATTTGCATTGGTCATACACCAATGGATTATTTTCTTAAAGCCTCTGTTGAAACAGTGCTGGCACCCTGTTTGATGACACGGAAGTCTCACAGGAGGGCTTTAGTGCTCTTCAATCAGTATTTGACTTAATTTACAGAAGGAAATGATGCTAATAAGACCGTCTGCCCTTCCTCTGCATAACAGACTGAAAGGAAAAACGTGTACGGACATGTTCATTGAAGTAAAACTGATTTCATTCAGGACCTTTTAAACATTGAAAATATTGATTTTTAAGAAATTAACTATAACATTGTGATCATTGCCATGTAGTGTTGGTTATCGACAATCTGTTCATAAGCCATCATTGGCCATGTAAGAGTGAATGTAATATCAGTGTACTACTAGAAATTAATACATCTAATCCTTCCTTAAAGCACCATAACAACAAGTCAAAGTAAGTATAAATAAAAGGTTACCTCTTGGCATTCAAAAGATTTCCTTGCGACACAGCAACTGAAATTTAACTAATCCTAAAATAAAAGGTTGAACCTCGCACCATGGCAGTTTATATATAAATAAATATACACTCCTCAAAAAAGGTTTGGAAAAGTTATTTCTGTCGATTATTCCTCCCCTTTAATAATACCTAGTATTGTAATTTATATCGTTAGAAAGCCTGATTAGTCACATTTACAACGGGGTACATCTTGTAAGAATCGTGCATGCGTAGAATGAGCAACACGGCTAACCATTAGGGTAGCGGCCCAATTTTTTTTTGCCAAAATCCCCTGCAATATTGGTATTAACTCTCGTTTTGAGTTTTCTGATGGATTGGATGATTCCACTGTCCCACAGTTATAAGGAAAAAAGGGACCTCAGTAGCGTGTGGAAGATCTATACGCAGCCACTACAGCTTGGCACCTCCTCCTCATGCAGGTCACCAGCCTGACAGTGAAAAAAGGTTAATATGTGTTTGCACTTTCCCACAGTAAAAAGGAAAAAACAATCATCCAATCCACCAAGCAACTCAAAACGAGAGTAAATACCAACAGAAGAATATTGCAGGGGATTTTGGCAAAAAAAATTGGGCCGCTACCCACACGGTTAGCTGTGTTGCTCATTCCACTAATGCACTATCCTTACAAGTTGTACCTCATTGTAAAGGTGACTAATCAGGCTTTCCAACGATAAAAAAATACAATACCAAATGGTATTATTAAAGGGGAAGAATAATCGACCGGAATAACGTTTCAGAACTTTTTTTGAGGAGTTTATATATACCCACACATATTACCCACACATTATACAGCCGCGGAAAAAATTAAGAGACCACTTCAAAATTATCAGTTTCTCTGGTTTTACTATTTATTGGTATGTGTTAAAGTAAAATGTACATTTTAGTTTTATTCTATAACCTACTGGCAACATTCCTACCAAATTTCAAATAAAAATATTGTCATTTAGATCATTTATTTGCAGAAAAATGACAATTGGTCAAAATAGCAAAAAAGATGCAGTGTCTTCAGATCTCGAATAATGCAAAGAAAACAAGCTCATATTCATTTTTAAACTACACAATACTAATGCTTTAACTTAGGAAGAGTTCAGAAATCAATATTTGGTGGAATAACCTTGATTTTAAAATCACAACTTTCATGTGTCTTGGCATGCTCTCCACCAGTCTTTCACATTGCCGTTGGGTGACTTTATGCTACTCCTGGCGCAAGAATTCAAGCAGCTCGGCTTCTTTTCATGGCTTGTGACCATCCATCTTCCTCTTGATCACATTTCAGAGTTTTTTTATGGGATTCAGGTCTCGAAATTGGGCTGGCCATGACAGGGTCCTGATCTGGTGATACTCCATCCACACCTTTACTGGCCTGGCTGTGTGGCATGGAGCATTGCCCTGCTGGAAAAAACACTTCTCAGAGTTGGGGAACATTGTCAGAGCAAAAGGAAGCAAGTTTTTCTTACGGGACAACGTTGTACTTTGCCTGGCTGAGGTTTGTAAAAGACCATGAGAATTGAACCAAAGTGGACTGGAGGGTCTCCTAGTTTGTCTTCTCTGATGAGTCCAATTTTCAGCTTTGCCCAACACATGGTCGTCTGATGGTTAGACAGAGACCTGGAGAGGCCTACAAGCCACAGAGTCTTGCACCTACTGTGAAATTGGACTCATCAGAGAAGACGAACTAGGAGACCCTCCAGTCCACTTTGGTTCAATCCTTATGGTCTTTTACAAACCTCAGCATAAAGTCACCCAACGGCAATGTGAAAGACTGGTGGAGAGCATGCCAAGACACATGAAAGTTGTGATTTTAAATCAAGGTTATTCCACCAAATATTGATTTCTGAACTCTTTCTAAGTTAAAGCATTAGTATTGTGTAGTTTAAAAATTAATATGAGCTTGTTTTCTTTGCATTATTCGAGATCTGAAGACACTGCATCTTTTTTGCTATTTTGACCAATTGTCATTTTTCTGCAAATAAATTATCTAAATGACAATATTTTTATTTGAAATTTGGTAGGAATGTTGCCAGTAGGTTATAGAATAAAATAAAAATGTACATTTTACTTCAACACATACCAATAAATAGTAAAACCAGAGAAACTGATAATTTTGAAGTGGTCTCTTAATTTTTTCCGCGGCTGTATATGTTGCCATTGGTAGTACCGTGTTTGTATTCAAAACATTATTGGCCATATTTAGAAACTAGCTACCTTAACTGCATTCACACTGCCATTACTTCTTTTCACAAGTCTTCCTTTTAGTAATTGTTACATTGGCACTACGCTAGCTGTCGGGTGTATATCTCATTTCTCCCCTAAGGGATACTGTTGCCATGACTTTCAGTTATCCCTGACATTGTTAAGTAGCTGGCTGACCTCCTGCCTAGTCTTCAAGCTAAAATGAGAGTTATCTTTGCAAAATATATATATATATCAGTGATGCTGTTTCATACCAATATGCCAGCACCAGTTGTACAATAATAACAATAGCACATCTTCATAGATGTTGATGTATATTTGATATGTACATTTACACAATAATACAGACATATTTCATTTTATACAAGGGTTACATCAAACAAAGCTTGGATAAGGCGGCCTGGTCTATTTCATTGCACACTATGACCATCTACCCATACCTGAAACGGAGCCTTTATGGGTACCTTAGAAACCAGATAACCCTAGACTCCAGGCTGTCTGCATGGCTTTTACTCCATCACTTGTCGGGTCAGTGCAGGTTATATCTGCACACTGCCCAGTGATTGAAAACAGGAGCATGTCAACCAAGGGCCTCTCATGATGAGTACAGCAGTGCACTTAAGCACCCTCCAGCTGAAAGCTCCACTACAGACTACATGAATGATAGTCATTGATGGCATACATGGTGAAGTAACACCAACTCCAGATATTTTCAGCATTTTATTGGTGTGGTACATGTGGAGAGTGCCATAATATGTAGTTCCCTTTGTAGAATATTGCATATTCATATTAAACTAATCTCAACGTAAAGTAAAACGTAAAGAGCAAGAATATTCTGAATCTGAATTCTGAACAATTTGAACCAGATTGTGTTTTACACAAACAAAGGATCTGATCCGCTTCTGTCTTTCACATGTGAAGTGAATGGCACACCAAATACCAGAGTGCCTCCAGCATTCATCACAAAAAGTAACAGTAAAAATGCATCTGATTATTTTGGTTTGACAGATCTGAATGCAATTAGTTGGCACACTTCGCTCCAACACAGTTATATTTTTAAAGTTATACAGGTAAGAATACAAATAATAATTTACTTTTCGAATCACATTTGTTTATAAACTGCTAAAATATATTTTATTCAGATAAAACAAAACATGTCTACTTTCTTATGAATGCCATGGCCTATATGTAAACATAAGGGACTAATGTCTGTTTTGCATGTAGCCTAAATGTAATTTACCTAATTTAACAAAGCAAATGATGTTCTCTGGATGACCTGTTATTCACTGCTGTTCATCTTCACATGAGTGGAAAAGGAGGACAGGCTCCTAATTGGATGTTATTTGGGTGTAATGTATCTGAGAGTTTGATTTCATCATGTTCTTACAGGCGTCACAGCCACTACTCTCTTAAGACAGCCTTGACCTAATTATACCACAGCCATCTCTCTAAAGACTGCCAGTTTAACTGCCAGGCTGTGTCTTTACTTCAAGTTCTCAGGAGTGTGGTTTCTGAAAATAGGCCGTATTTGTGTACATCTAGGCTATCTTCTTTTTGTGTCCCACGGTCCATTTCGTATGTCATTCCGCGAACTATCATAAGCATAGAAAATTGTGTTCCAGCTCTGCTGGGTTGTTACAGCGTTAGCTGGTGTCTACTTCATGTGCTAGGTGCCACGATGGCTCTATGGGCACTGCAGCTTGCTGTAGGACTTTGAGTCTGTGCCACTGTTCCAAACAGTCTAGAGCTTCTGGAAAGGTTTCACTCTCAAATTTGTTGGCAAACATACTTTGCTTGTTGATGATCCAAGGGATATCCTCTATGCTGTAGATGCAAATATCCCTGATATAGTGACCTGAAAAAAGGGCACGATTACAGACACAAATTAGTGTGGGTCTGAGCAACTCTGTCGTTTTGTAAACTTTAACTTGTATTCACCTGTAGAAATCAGATATTGTCAGAGTCTGTTATAGCATATCTTTAAAAGATGCTTGCGCTTTAGTCATGTCTTCTTAATCAATAATGTGCTGAATAACAAATGTAGGTTTTACCTTTACAGCCATTGTGCAGAGTCCCTTCATGTTCCTTCCACTTTATGGCACGAATAGCCCCTTCCCAACCTCCATTTATATGGCTGCCTGGTGCATCTTTGGCCAGAGAAATTAAATGTTTTATAAATCGGTTTTCCCTTCATATATTGAACAACTATGATACGTAAAACACCAATATTCACATTGCAAGTAAAATGAACACTACAATTAACTGAAAAGTATGTGTGTATAAATATATTATTTGAATCTCGGAACTGACTACAGGCTTGTTGAGGGCATTGTGTTTAACCATGGCAGCAGTGAGATTTGTATTAGCAAATGGGACTTTCCCTTGTGTGTCAATGTATCCACAAGAAACGGAAGAAAATGACACATGTACAATTTTGATAAAGAAGATCTAAGAAGAAATAAGATGTGTTAGTGTGTCCGGCCTCTTTAATTCCATAGAAAATAGTGACCTCTTCTGCTCCCTACATTTCAGCAAAGATGTATTTTTCATTTCAGTACCAAGTTCAAATGTGTTCCAGTAGAATAATTAAGATGGTTAAATTGAATATGTATCACATGTTATGCATGTTTGGACATTTTTCATTCTAGGCCAAAATAGTGGAGTGCAAATCCAGGTTAGAGTAAAGCTAAGAATTGGATGCAAACCCAGATTAGGATAGAGTTGGGGGTTACAAACCTTGATTAGAGTAAGGTAATACAATGGGAAACGAGCCCTTGTCACCTTTAGCACCCAAAAATGTTACAAGGTCACACTAGTTTTACAACCAGACAGAATATGTTTCACTTTGTCAACACCCATACACAATTTGCAGTTTACGGTTTCACCCACCCACTGACTAGGGTTCTGCGGAGGTGGGAGGACATCATAAGTGGCTCCAACAATTAACTTAATGCAGTTACCATTCATTGACTGCAATTCCATCTGATATTCCTTTGCTCAACATTATGCCAGTTTATCCACTGCCCTTGCTTTGCTTAAGAAGCCACAGCTGGTCATCTAGTGTCCTCTTTCTGCTTGCGAAAAATGCTAGTTACCAATTTTTCCACCTCCTGAAATAGCATCTTTTTACACAGTCAAAGGCCACCTTACGCATGGCAAAAGCCCAAACTGGAAGCACCACAATTAAATTTACCAGGCCTTATCTATTGATAATATTGCTAGTTGATATTGATATCAACTGATAGTATAGTATTGACAGCCTTAACAATGAATTATCTAACCTCATTCACTCAACATGGCATTGTGCAACATGTAATTGTGCCAAACTCTTCACCTGTTTCTTCAATAGAGGGAATCACCTCACCATCAATATAAAACTCTTCCACCAGTTTTCCCTTACTGATAGATACACTTCTACGTTGGCTAGGTTTCACTTTCATCCTTGCCAATTTCAGATTGTCATTCAACTTGTTGAACAGTTGTGTTAAAGCACAACTGAATATCCTCAAAAAACTTAGGCATTAGTGAGGTCCAAAAATGCCACCCTCACCCATGCGTTTCAATTTACTCTCACTTACTTCACAATTCATTTTTAATTATCATTGGTCCAACTCCATTCCTTGACTTCAGAATCCTCTGGCCATCTAACCTTTGATTTCTGTCCACCGCAAGTTTCTGTCTTAGTCTGCTCAATTTGTCCCTGCAGTTCAACAGCTGCATGATGTCCTTCAATCTATGCAAGTGTGCCTCGTCCTCTTTCAACTGTAGCTGTGGTTTTTGGTGCTCAAGCCACCGCTAGACTTTGACTGACTTGAGCTCAATGCGAAAACAAGCATATTTGATCACTGTACATTTTGGTAAGGTTTCAGTCACTAGAGTGAACTTTATTTGTAACTTGTTTTCACTTACCCTTAATATGATTCAGCGTGACCCAGTAGTGCTCATCTGGGCTGAAAGTGTCCTTCGACCAATCCAAAAAGTCTTTGGCTACTTGACTCTCTAGAACAAACTCCACAAAGTCCCGGGTCAGGGAGTAGTAGGCTGTACCAAAGTAGATCTGGAGGTTGTGTGGCGGGGGGCTCTTCCTGTGGCTTTTGACAGGCTTGGGTATGTGGGATCCCTGTACCTCCACATAGTGAAACTGAGTGCGATAGCGCTTGTCCTCTGGCTGTTTGACCCCAGGCGTCATGTTCCGATCGCGCCACTCTTTGCTCTGCATGTATCGCACCAGCTCCAAGTTGCTCTGAATGGGGAAGTCCTGCCCACAGAGGTTGATGACTTTCCTCCAGCGGACAGAGGACTTCACCAGGTCGCTCATGCAGTTGATGTCTGCCTGCAGCCGAGAGAAACCGGCGTAGGTCACTCTCTCACTCACTGTGGCCAAGAACACATTGTGAAAACACCCAGCCAGGAGCTGGATACTGTTCTTGTAGTCCTGGGATGCCTTCTCGTCTACATGGATGCAGTAGACATTCTGTGGGGCATAGATGGCCCTCAGGAGCTTCACGAATGTCTTCAGCTCTTTGTGGATTGTGATGATATAGGCCAGAGGGTACCTTTCTTCCTCTTTGCTCAAAGCCTTGGTGATGAAATGAAAATCGGACCACATCTGAGTACAGTTCAGCACCGGAGCTGTGAAGTAGCCCTCCAGATGGCACTCAGTGCTTTGCCATGTTGTCCCATTCCTGGTGAGGCCCAGGGCTTGGCACTGCGGTAGGAAAGGCCTGCACGTGAGGATGCGGCTCTGAGCTCGTGGCGTGTTAAAGACAGTTGCTTTCAAGTAGATGATTGAACAGATAAAGATGCAAATTCCAAGGCAAAAAAGGAAGCTGCACTTGGTGTCCTCCATCTGGGGCATGCTATCACAGCATTAGCCAGACCAGGAGCCCCCCTCCTGTAATGGAAATGGTATATTGTCAGTCATACATGGGATATAATGTAAGACCATTTGTCAGAGTGGACTTTGGAAAAATATTATTTTATGAAGCTATGGTAATGTGACCATGAATATCTTAAATCATGGTGCTTATTCTGGTAGTGCCTATGGTATGTGACAGAAATCTGTGTATTAATTAGTACATTTTTAATAAGAGGTTTTCTTGTAATCCCTTCCATACATACATCCACCATTTGTGGACTAAATAAAATTAGGATGTATCCTTGTTCACAGTGTTGTATTAGTTAGTTGTGATAGTTATGGATAATTAGTCATCCTTTCCAGTCTGCTGTAGGTGTGTAAGCTCTAGAAAGGGAGAGAAACACCAAGCAATCTCACAACCCCCATGTCATCCTAGAATTACTCAGTTTTTAGAACTTCTGTATGACTGAATAATTACTCATCCTTTCCAGTCTGCTGCAGGTGTGTTAGCTCTTGAACTTGAAAGGGAGGGAAATGCTATTCAGTCTCTGCAGTGACTTTTGAACATGTGATTCCCCACCCAAACCCCTTCTCGATCTATAGAACCTATGCATTGTCATTACCACACTCTTTTGAACTGGAGTTTTGAACACTAGAAATAAAGGAGCCTTAGTGGTCTGTTGACCTTCGGGGGTTGCCTAATCGCCTCCCATGGTATACAATTCACCTGAGCCCAGTAGAGCATCTGTCATTGGCTGGTGGGCATCTGAGATTTGCACTTTAGGCTTATCATGGAAATGTGTGGCTTTTTAATGAAATCTCCAGGGTTTGAACCAGGTAGACACACTTGAGTGACAAACAAACAAATGTTAATGCCAGCGCATGGAATAAAAGCCAAGTTTGGAAGCCAAATATTTGATATCATGTACTGTAGAGACAACCAAATAAATGTGATGTATTATATTGATTTATTATTCTACTAAAGTAAAACAAAAAAATAACAAAGATAACTTGGCAAACAAATGATGCTTTTTTTCAACTTTGCCTTTTTTCTCCATATATCCACAATATTGCCACTCCTGACATTTGAGTAAAGTTACAACTTTTACTACAGTATCTTATTTTTGTAATCTTTGATTTGATCTTACTCCTCAGTATATGGCTTCCTCAAAATGTAGCTTTGCATTACTATCAATGTAAAATTATAAGCACTTAAATTATGGTATCATGTCATTATGATATCTATTGCAATAATTCAATTCAATTTTATTTATAAAGCCCCAAAACCATAAAGTTGTCTCAAGGCGCTATAGAACATTACATCAATCAAATGTATTGAATAATAAGGAATTCCTGCAATATTTGTAATTGCTTTAACAAAGTTGTTATCATTACATCCAGCATTAGATGCATTTTAAAAACCCTAAAAAACCCACTAAAAGCCAAACTGATATTGACGTGATGGGATGATTACTCGCAAGGCATTTTTTTTCTCTTATTTACTATTATCGTAACACAGAAGTACAGATCTCTTTCCAAAGAAGACTTTAAAAACTCGAAGAAGAGCTATTTCTTGCATCTTCCTTCTCCTTACTGTTTGTGTAAATGCATCAGTATCTTTCTTTTACTTTATAGCTGTTAATGTGGATATAAATTAATTTGATTATATTACCTCACTTTATTCATACAGTAGATCAGTCAGCTGTGGAACAACCTTGCATTTGCATTCTTTTATTTTTGCATATTATTATTGCATATTTATTTTGTATTTTTTTGTATTTATTTTTTTCTATGTCTTTAGTTTAAACGTCTTTGAGAACTCTAAAAAGCGCTTTATAAGTGTGACGTATTATTATTGTATTATTATTCTACTGAATAAAAAAAAAAAATCAAAGATAGTTTACCAAACTAATGATGCTTTTCTTTTTTTCTTTTCATATATCCACAATATTGCCACTACTGACATTTGAGTAAAGTTACAACTTTTACTACAATATCTTATTTTGTAATCTTCAATTTGATGTAACTCCTCAGTACATGGCTTCCTTCAAATGTAGCTTTGCATTACTATCAATGTAAAATTATAAGCACTAAAATGACGGTTTCACATTTTATCATGTTGTTATGGTATCTATTGCAATAATTCAATTCAATTCAATACTATTCATAAAGCGCCAAAACCATACTATTGTCTCAAGGCGCTATGGAAAATAACATCAATCAAACTTATTGAAAAATAAGGAATTCCTGCTATATTTGTACTTGCTTTAACAAAGTTACCATCCTTACATCTAGCAATAAATGCTTTTTAACCTCCCCCCGAAAAACAATAGCTACAGCCTCTGAGCAGATCATAGCAAAAGGCAATAAATGAATAATCTAACTCACGTAATCAGTGAAGAGAAGTGGCCAGTGCACCTGTAGATCCCCAGCTCATGTATCAGACAGCTGCAGGCAAAGGGCTCACTCTATGAATGAGCTGCTCTAGATGAGCTTGATCTGATCTGTGCTCTCCACGATAGTAAGCTGTGTATAGTGTTTACTAATCAGGAGGCCACAATGAGCAAAAGGAAATTCAAATTTCACTCAAATGTCCAGCCCCTCGCTGCGTCAACCTCCGACATGAACCCAAACCCGCCTTTATGTTCCACTCACTCACCTTAACAGCAGTGTTCTCGCCAAGTGTGTGCTACTGTACCTTAAGAGCCTCCTCGTGTGGACATTTTGCGGTGGACAAGGTTAAACATTAGTGAGGCTGCAAGTCCAGGGCCTGGAGATCTGCGGTGCTGCTGTTGCTGGCGGCACTGCTGCTTTTGCTTTCACGGCAGAGAATCAGGTGGCCCTCTGCTGCCTCTGTTTCCAGTGTCTGCTAGCCGAACGGCTACTGTGCAAGGCCACCACTGTTGCTTTTGCTGTCGTAGTCGTCGTCTCTGCTTCTGCTGCTGTTGCTGTTGCCGCCGCTGCAGCCACTATCACTCTGTGTGTGTCTCTGTACGGGTGTTTGTGGATGTGTGTTGCTGTCCTCCTCTTCCGCCCCCCACCCCCCTCTGCTCAGGAGCAGCTTTGCTTCCATTCCCCATGAGGGGACATGGCAGAGAGAGGGCCAATCCAGCATAGCAACCAGCCAAGTCTCCTCCCACTCTAACCCACCCACCCCTCTCCGCTACACACACACACACACACACCACACTGTTTTTCTTCCCTCTCCCTCCCTTGTCCTCATCCGTATCTTCTTTCTCTAATGTTTCACTTTTCCTTGCCATGTTTACTTTTTCATATTTACAACCTGAAAAGCTTGTCTACTCTATGAATTTTAGTCCAAACTATTGTTCTCTGTCTCTTTCCCGTCATTACCTCTTTCCCTGTTGGTGTGCAGCGAATCTGATCTCTGTTGGAAACCCCAAACTCCTAGCTCTGCGAGTCGCTGTGAGTGAGAGGACTGGTGCGTGTGTGTGTTTGCTGCCTGGGCAGCTTCAGAGATTAGCCCTCTTGTCTGAGTGGCCAACTCAGATAGAGGTCACATTCAGCTTGCCATGGCATACAATAGGTCCCCTGGTGGTGAATTAGTTTAGCTGCCTTTGTCTTTGTGTGTGTCTGTGCACGTCAGAGAGAGAGAGAGTGAGACAGAAACTGCCAATGGAGCTGCTGGAACACTATTCTTTTTATAGATTATTATTATTATTATTATTATTATTATTGCGGTTTCCTTCTTTTGTGACTAGGCAGCAAAAACGATATGTCATACAGGCATCAAACCTGCTATAAAGGTTGATGAACTAGTTGTGATCTCACAAAATTGTAATTACCTCAGCACGACTCTAGGGGGTGCTATAATAAGTACATTTATCTTATGTATCTTCGTTCCTCTGATTCCCTGAAAGCTCCTAAATGTAACAGCCATTCCTTCCAAATCCAGATTGCCAAACTGTGTAGGCGAGGCCCTTAATGACTCTATGGCCTATATCTCGTGATGTAATGGTCCAATCTTAACAAGTTTGATATGCACAATAACTACAATTTTTTCTCCTAATAAAAGGGGTGCTACAACAGATATATGTCAACATCTCAAGAACTGCTTAAACTAAAAATCTGAAATGTGGTATACTTTGCCCCTGATCAATTATCCGATTTACAAAAATGTGGTGTCAGCTCCAGACCATGCTGAGCTGAGAGAACTGCTGATTTGTCAAACCTTTCCTAGGTTATGAGCAGGTGAAGGCATTAAGGCATTGGCTCTATTGACTCGATTGCAAGTATCTTGTGATGTACAATTTTATATGGTTGTACTTGGCCTATGCTCACACAGCAAAAATAGCTTATCAAATTTCAGCAGTCTATATTAGCCAATGTGAAGGGCTGATCTTCATGAAATTGAGTCGGCTCATTGATAATGTGTGTATCTGCTTACAAGATAATAATGGTTTGCTGAACAACATTGATAATGGTTTACTGGCACAATATTGCACACTTGAGATGGTGTTAGTGGTTTTTTGGTTTTTAGTTGTGGTGTTGCATTATTTAGTATTTATGTGTTGTTTGCTGTTGAGTACTTCATGGCCCTTATGTTCTATCGTGTAGCGTAGTCCATGAAAGCCAACATTTTGAACCACTTTAATTCATGGATATGTGTAATGTACAATCTAAGTTGAAATGCCTACATTAGCTCAATGTTGGTACGCTACCATTTTAATTTTATGATTTGAGTATTTTTTTTATTAGTATAGATTGGATGCCATTGTCCCTCTTCATGGTTGCTCAGTTAATATATTATGTGCCCTATAGTAGTCAAGACCAATAATGTAGCAAATAGTTTCAATGATTCAACCAGAATACCTACCAAGTATATTTGCATGATTCCTGTCCAAACTGATCAGTCTATGACATCTTTTATGTAATTTTATATTTTATAATTCCTCTTTTGAATCATAGAAAAATATTTTATAAACAGAACAAATCTCAACTATACTGTTAACATCTACACTGGTGACAATATCAACATCAATTGGTTTCTGTGTGCTGAAGTAAACTCTTGATAGTCAGGGAAAAATGCTGTTACTGATTGACTTTAGCCGGTATGTAAACTCTGCATTGTTAAATACAGTGTTTGCCAGTCTAACTTGCCTCTTGCTTCCTGCAGTGTGGAGACACGTTCCAAGAAGAAGATATCGTTGTTCTTAATGGAACCAAAGAAGAGGTGGAGAAACTGCAGCAGCGAATGGAGGAGAAGAGGGCCAAGGCCAAAGCAGGAAAGGTATTCACCTTCAAGTTGTACTTGGGAAGGTCAACATTTCAGATACCACCTGACATGACTTGGAATGATAGTTAGAATGAAAAGAACTTGACTTCTCTCATTGATGCACAGCTTTTTTACTTGTGTGCTGTATAATACAATATAACAGTTCTGCTGCAGCAGTGTCTATCCCAGTTGATTAGCCAGGTACCTCAAGACTTACATTACTGCTTTTCGGTTTCAAACTAACCCTAGCCAGTCGTTGCGGAAACATCCTTACCAAGTAATACTTCGCTCGTTAATAATTTCTGGAGAGGCCACAGTGGATCAGAGCATCACGATTGATTTTGTCTACTCTATGAGTGTTATTCTACAAGTGTTAAGTCTACAAGTCTCAGGTACGAGTCTAAGGTGAATAATCTAAAAATACAAATATAAAAGTAATATAAAACAGAAGATGATGATGATCATGATAATAATAATAATAAACGTTATTTGTATAGCACCTTTCATGCAGCTCAAACTGCTTAACAGCAAAGAAATGACATGCCACTAAGACCAAGACCACTCAAATTAACCGAAACATGACAAAGAAATCATCTTCTAATGAAATGTCTCATTAAATACTCTTAAATCCACCTGCCCTTGTTTAACCCTTTCATGGAAAAGCACAGGGAGAAACCCAGAGAAAAGTGATGGAGATAAGAACACCAGCAGGGGTGTGGGAAAGTCAACCAAATGGAACAATGCAGTTCTGGAGTGTTGTTAGAGGCCTTATCTAACAGCCACTGACCCACACCTAATGAGTAATTGCAACTAGAAGGCCATCTGTGTTTTTACAATCCAAAGATCCCCATCCTGCCTTACCACCCCTCTTTGCATTTGTTGGTTTGAGCAACAATGACGTCAAACAAACATTTCCAGTAGATGTTGGATCAGTTGAGTACAACATTTGGGAGGACGTTTGGCCCATTGCTCCATACAGAAGAACTTCAGCTCAGTCAGTTTGTTAGCGGGCTTTCTCGCATGACGCTTGGGCTCTAGTTTGGCGGCATACACTCCGTAAAAATAGCATATTGCGCCCGGGTGGGTTGTCTTTTCTGTAATAAACTAAAAATCTGCTTTTATGACAGGAAAGATTTGTGCCAATCACATACCTCCACTGTAAATATTGCGTTCTTTTCTTTTAGAGTGGCACATTATACCTTTATTTCTGAATGCAGAAAGAGTGTTCATTTAGGTTGGTCCAGATGTTCTAATGTATCAGTATAAACATTTCTCCCAACCTCCCATGTCTTATGCATCGGTTTCTTTCCAACCCTGAGCTCTGTCTCTGGGGTATGCAGAGGAAGCAGTGTATTTACATGTACAGTCACCTGTAGCCTCGCCAGCAAGTAAATGCTTTTATCTGTTCACTCACCTGTTCGGCTTTCACTCACCTGTTCGGTGTGGCTGGGGTTCTGATATGTTTCCAGAATAAAACCCATATAAAGGATACAGTTTTAATTGAATTAATGTCGAAAAAACGTAGTTACCTGAGACTAACCTAATAAGCTAAAGATGCATCACCGCACCATACATATCCTATCGGCGAGTGTAGTGAAAGTAAAATAACTGAGGTTCCTGCTGAACCAAACCAAGGCAAACATACACAAACATCTTCAAACTGTTTTCTGTTTGCGTTGAGTTGACTGCGAACGTTTAAAGTGAAAAAATTTGATCTCCTCGAAATGTTCGCCTTTCCTCGAAATGTTCTCTTCGCTGAATTTGAAGGCACCTCTGGGTTTCCTTCTTAAACCTTTAATTTTCAAAGAAAATAGAGCCGACCTCTCCTGCTCCCACAAGGGTCACCGTAGCAAGTGCCTGAATGGCTGCTGAAAAATTGAATATAAACAAAGCTATACATTTTTGTTTCAGTAACCTACCTTCCTCCCAAAGATGCAAATGTGTTCCAATAGACAAATTGAGATGATGAAAGTAAATGTGTATCATATTCTTTGACATTTTACACGTAAAGTAAATTCAGTGGGTGCTTGGGCCTATATGGGATTGGCTATATTGATCTTGACAAAAATAGCTAGTCATAGAATCTAAGTGAGCAAAACATCTTTAAAAATTAACATTAACAATATAGAGGTCAGCTTAAAGGAACGTGGCTTTGGCATTTTAAAACGTGTATGGAAAGCTACGATTATTACTTTGGTTTATTCCTTTGAAAAGCACTCCTGGCAAACACTGTCCAGACCCGCTGCGATATCCTCATTCTTACATTGTAATCTCGTCAGATTAAAGGCCGTTAATGACGTAATTTTAGTCTACCAAAAATGTAAAGACTAGTGTCTACAGCACAGCGGCCCTACCCCATACGTATTCAACTTTATATTTACTTGTGGTTCATGTAGATGGTCTAAAGGTTCTTTGTGTTCTGCGCCACTGCCTGTTTAAGTGCATTTCTAAGCTTTGATCAGTCTCTAAGTGTGATGTAATGGAATGCTGAATGCTTACCATTTGTCATGTGTTTTGTTTTGTCCACTGCTCAGAAATCCAAAAAGAGTAAAGTGCCTGAAACTGTTTCCAAGTCCGAGGACTCACAAGGTAACCTGCCTCTCTTAACATTTCCTCTGTATGTAGTGTTAAATTGAATTGTTGTGAGTTGTGTGTTATAGTAATATCTGTTACGAGGGATAACATTTTCAGGGTCCAATAGTTGTAGGAGCAGTGACAAAAACTGAGGGACTGCTCATCTGTATTTATATATGTGTTAGATTCTGTTGTTTAGTGTCTATACTCCGCTGAGGCTGTGCCCTTATCAATAACATCGGCTAGTTGTCATGCTCCTTGGTAAGGGCTTTGGTAAAAAGAGGTTTGTATTCCATCTCCTTAGTTATATACAGGCTTGGGGAGTAACCGAATACATGGAACTGCGTTATGTAATTAGGGTACAAAAAAAGGGTAACTGTATTCCGGTACAGTTACAAAAGAAAAGACGTAGTTAGATCACAGATACTTTTAGCAAAAAATGGGATTATTAACAGGATTATTATTATTATTATTAACAGGATTACAAACATTTTTTACATCCAAAACATTATACTATCATCCACATGGGTACTTTAAAACACGTCACAAGAAGACAACAGAGAAAACTACAAGTCCATATGATGCCCTCAAGTTAAAAAAATGCTTTTTCTGGCTGGAAATATTGACACTATTTTGTCCTCGACGCTGAAAGTGGAATCGGAATACATTTTTAAAGTAATCCTCCTAACCCTGGTTATATATGCAGCTAAAAAAGAGCACTTCACAGGTTATGCAAGTTCCCCTAAGGGACTAGTTCTACACAATTTCATGTTATGCCATCCTGCATAACATGAGCATTTAAATGCCCTGACTGAGTTTTAAAGTAAGAAAAAATATGTGGTTTTGTGAAGTGTAGGTTATGCCTGGGGTTGATGTATGATGGATCTGATGGCTGTAATGGAAAATTATTTCAAACCAGTAAGAACAGTGAAGGGGCGTGTTAGAGCACACTGTGTAAGGGTTAATGTATAGTCCGCTGGTCAATATAGGAAAAATATGGGACCCAGTCAGGACAAACAGGTTTTTAAGAAGGACTTTTGGGGCTCTATTACTGACATGAATGACATTAGCCTAAAATACACCGGCTCCGCCACAGCGCAGTGTGTCATATGATTTGTATCATGATGGAACAATATTTTTCTCTGTACCTAGGTGATTGTCATAAAATGCCAAAAGGTACACATACACTGTATTATAAACTGATTACTTTATTATGACTCGTGAAAACTAACACACATGGCTGAACTTCCTCTTCCATAATATAACCAAGAAGTCGCGTCAATATAGGACCCCGTCAAGACGAGCAGGACCCCGACACGCAGCTTATTATCTTTACTTGCCAAAACGAAAGCAGACATTCCTCCAAAATTCCTCTTTTGAATGATTTTGTTGCCGTCTCGTGCCTTCCGCTGAGAAAAATAGGGTAAAGTTTAATGTGTTGCATAGCAATTTATTACTTGCTGACTTCAACGGACTACTTGCGGAATGATATGAATGATGTGAATTAGAAGTACAAAACCTGTTGCCAATGGCAGCAATCATACATTTTGTGCAGCCGTCATTATACAAAATTATTAGACCTCCAAGCGGGGGTGGTTCGCATGGCCCATTTAAATCAACAGAAATCTTTGCATCATTCTGAGGAGCCGGATAAAAATTGAATTTAGTCGCTCTTCAACACTGCCAAATACTAATTTGATTTAGGTTATAATTAAGTCAGGATTGTGGTTTAAGTTCTTTCCCGAAATGCACACCATCAAAATGCAAATTGTAATGCAGGTTTGACTTGGCATGTCTTCAGTTGCATTTTGTCCAGCTTTCACTGCTGTCTCTTGGCACTCTGTCCTCTCATGGTCACCTCAACTGTCTTTTTTGTTGTTTCATATCACTTGTTTTGCAGCCCCAGGGCCTTCCGACTCTGTGTCCAGCTCTACATCATCTGACCCCTCCAAGGCAACCAAGCGTCCTGCCACCACCACCCCTACTTCCTCCAGCACCACCACCACCACAACCACCACCACCATTGGAAGCAAGAGGTCCATCCAGGGAATGACGGACAAGACCGAGCTTTATAAATCGCTCTTCACCTCCCACAGCTCAGCCAAACGCACTAAAGACCAGACATCAAACTGGGTCACTCACACCCCCTATCACTTTTGAATGCCTGCAGCTTTTTTGTCATCTTATTTGTATGGGAATAGCTTTGCTTAGATTTAGATTAAGATTTAGCTTAGATTTAATTTGGTTCTTTTTCATTCTTTCTGTCTGATTTCTCTCTTGCACTGTCCATGCAAGTTGACTTTGTGAAAGTATGTCTTATAGTGACACCATTTTAAAGTTACCAAAATACCATTTTATTATTATAGTCGATCTGTAATTCACATTAATCGTGCTGTTATAGTGGCCTGCTTTTTTTTCTTATTTTTCTCATTCAAAAGAAATCTGTTTTTTTTCTGCAACTCCTCATAATATTTGAGAGCAAAACAATAAAGTCAGTATGAGCAACATTTAGTGTCAAAGTTGTATTTCAGCCTAGAAATGGTTTACTGTTGTATTGTTGGCATCATTCAACTACAGTTACTTGCCTGGCGGAAGGCTGTGTGTGATCCCTTCTTACCCGGAGGCCCCTATTTTGAAGATGAAAACAGCTGGCAGAAACAGGAGTGCAGGCGCACTGCTCAAGCGATAACGCCAGCGGTACAGGTGAGATCAAAGGCACTAAGTGGGCAGTGCCAGGCTGAAGTTAATAAGTTAAAGGTTTGATTATTTCTGCTGTCCTTATTGTATTGTAGCCTTGTCATTTAAAAGAACAATATGTAATACATTTGCTGTACTAAATCATAAAGTGAACATATGTCATCAGAGATTAAGGAGACATGCTACCGACTACAATGCTACCGCGAGTATATTCTTCTTTTAAGATTTTTGTTCCAGAGCGTATCGTCTGTTTGTGTTTCGGCCTGTGCCACTGCCCAGATTTTCCGGTACCATTTCTCAACACACACAGATGCAAACTGGACAGAATTGTTTGATTCTACCCAGCCAAAGAAGCCTCTGCATCCTTTTTAAAAGATGCAGGTCCAGAGATGTAGTACAAGCATGGATGAATATGAATTATGAAACAATGGGCCCCTGGGCCTCGATGTGTAAAAGGCCTCCCCTTTGCAAGCACGCGCCTGCGCCCTCAAAATGTCTTGTGTGCTCACAAAACATTATTAAATGTAATGACATTTTTTTTAACAGCACAATAACTAAATTCACCTGAACCTCAACAGGATTTACAGCACACATACACATATTCTAACACAGCACAGGTACACTCAATTAAAGCCAACCGCAAATTAGCAAAATACACCCGTTTTCAACCTCAAATAAGAGATGCATTTAAGACACTTTAGTATTAAAAAAAAACAAAATCTAAAAACAATTGAAAGCAAGCCATGGTGTTACATATAGCAAACACAGGAATGTTTAGGCTATTCCTTCAGTTTTTAAGTAGAACTTTTGGGGCTCTATTATTGACATGAATGACATTAGCCTAAAATACACTGGCTCCGCCAAGGCACAGCCTGTCATATAATTTGTATCATGATAGAACAATATTTTTCTTTTTGTACCTTGCTCAGGGGTTTTCAACTGGTTTTGTCCAAGGGACCACCATTCTGACTAGAAAGTAATTTGCGGCCCACTGATGTGCCTGTGTGCGCGTACGTGTTTGTAACCGCGGCCGCCACCGCCACGCCCCTTCCCCCCACACAGATATTCTGCCTATAACACTTAAATATGTGAAATGATCAGGGTAGATCACTAACCGCTGCGCTGTCGCCACACCCCCTCCCCCCGCACAAATAGTCCGCCTGTAGCATTTGTCAGTGTAATCTGGAAATGTGTTGAAATATTAGTCAATTAGTAAAGTCAATTTGTAAAAATCTAAAAATTCAATGGTGAACTGATCAACATAGGCTACCGTCGAGGACGGTTGAAAACCCCTGACCTGGTGATTTTCATAAAATGTCGAAAGGTACTTGTACACTGTATTATAAACTGATTACTTTATTATAACTCGTGAGAACTAACACACATGCATGTCATATAATTTGTATCATATTGGAACAATATTTTTCTTTATGTACCTAGGTGATTGTACTAAAATTTCGAAAGGTACTCAGACACTGTATTATTATTAAACTATTACTTTAGTATAACTTGTGAGAACTAACACACATGGCTGATCTTCCTGTTCCATAATATAACCAAGAATAGAACCTTGGCGGCAATAGAGGGTGCGTGTTTCTATGAAGTATAATGGCTGTGCTGTTTAAACACATGAAGGTCGTGCCAGTGTATTTTAGCCTTAAGCCCTTTGACTCTGGCACAAGAAATGTAAAGTTTATAACAGCGACTTCACGAAGAGGCTCTGTCTTAAGCCTAGTCAAGTTTGTCTGCGTCCGAACTGAAACTCATACAGATAGCCCTATCATTTAGACGAACAGTCTCTATCCGCACACGGTATCTGCAACGATTCAAATCGGGGGTAGAAAGTGAGTAGATTTGAATCGGTACGGGGGCTGGTGTTCGTGTGCACGGATTCACGCAACCTGATGATGTCATTGTCCCACGTGTCCAACCAATATATATAACACTTGTTGTCTCTCTACGTCTCACTCATGGTGTGTCTCGACCTCACTCTCATTACTGTTAACAAAGAGTTTTGTTGAATTTTAGAAAGGGGTTTGTGTTTTTGTCAGATAAGCAGTTGATGCAGATGACCCTCATATACATTGAATAGCATTATCCCAGTAAATATCGGATGGCACAATCACAGGAAATATTGTTGTAAATAAGGGACATTTTGTAAGGACCGAAATGGTTCCATGTATTCCCAAGCACTGTCCATTCATGAACATACACAGGTGTGACTGGGAATAAAGAGTGCAATGCATCAATATATGTATTGGTTAAAATACTTTATTTGAGCTATTGGTGATGAAAATAATAGTAATAGTAATAATCCAACAAAAATAATAAAATAATTAAAGCATATTTTCCCCATAGCTGTCCATTCATTTCTGTTGTTATTCACAAATTTGATTGAAAAATGTGAAAGTTGAATGGATGTAGGAGTAGCCTCCCGTTGCCTCACTGCAGTCATCCAATGTGACGTACGGCGGAGACAGATCATCAGCATCATACCCTGTGCCTTGATGTAAAAGAGTACATGCATTAATTCAATGAACTTATCTCTCTCTCTCTCTGACAAATGCTACATCTGTAGAACTGATTATTTGAATTACTTTATCCATGCAATTACTTGTTTTATTGACCTACCCATGTTATTGTAGTTGGAGAAGGTGTTTATTTGATCAAAGGTGAGACCAGACACCCTTCTCTTTGCCAACTCGTCCACATTGACAGGGCCCAGCCACCCTGCAACATTTTCAAGACATCAGAAAAATTGTCAGTAAGTGTAATTTAGTTGCAGTCAAAGTGCTGCACCCTGGGTTAGGGAAGAAAATGTTGGCCTTCTTGTAATCATTCTTATTGACTCACTGCGATCAGAGTTGTTGCAGTGAGTTTCTGCTAGGTCAAACAGGTTCATGCCTTGGGCCTTACTGCAGTCATCAGATGTGACGTACGGCGGAGACAGATGTCCTTCATCATAACCTGTGCCATAATGTCAAAGAGTACATGCATTCATTCTTTTCACTGATCTATCTAAAAAAAAGACGCGACATATGCTACATCTCTGGAACTGATTATTTCAATGACTTTATCCTTGCAATGACTTGTATTTTTTGACTTACCCATGTTATTGTAGGTGAGGTAGTTGTTAATTTGCTCATACGTTAAGTCAGAAACCCTTCTCTCTGGCAACGCGTTCACATTGACAGGGCCCTGCCACCCTGCAACATTTTGAAAACAGAAAAATGGTCAGTTAGTGTCATTTAGTTGCAGTCAAAGTGCTGCTTCTCGGCTAGGGAAGAAAATGTTGGGCTTCTTGCAATCATTCTGATTGACTCACTGCGATCAAAGTTGTTGCAGTAAGTTTCTGCTTGGCCAAACAAGTTCATTCCTTGGGCCTCTCCCTGATCCTTGTTTCCAGTTGGTACTTTGTCTTCAAAAAGTGTTGGGATGCTTGAGTCAGTGCCTTTCATAAACACAAGACATCCAGATACAGCTTGGTTCACATAAATCCTCAATTGAACGACCAAACATCTTGCCTGTAAACTTAATCAATTAAACAAATAAACTTCTTGCCTGAATAATTACCACTCAAATGAAACAAGACTCAGTGACAGACACCACAAGCAAAAGACAAGTGTGTTCAGTCTGTAGCAGCGCTAAAGCGCCATGATGATGATTAGATTACAAGTAACTAGGCTGGTACACAGTTTGTATGTAAGACGTATCATAAGCAGGGTGGACATTGGTGGGAATGGGCAGCTGTAAGCAAAGGGTTTCTGCAGGTAGATCAGGTGGAAGGACTCCAGCAGCATCCCAGTGCACATAGTTGAGTAGGAGGGGAACAAAAAAGACAAAGTGGGTGGACAGGACTGAGATAGGTTGCCTTGTATGCATATAGTTAATTATACTGTAGATTAGGATGATTCGGATCAATAAGGTATGATTAGGTTTCAGAGCCCCCTGGAATACCAAACCCAGATTAGGGTAGGGGATGAAACTAGGGTGCAAACCCTGGTCACTTTAGGCACATAAAAATAATGACATAATGAATTAATGTGGTCACTGCATCAGTTTTGTTTAAATGGCAAAATATAAAAATGAAAAGAAAGAAGAGAATGCAAGGTTGTCCTGCATGGTGTATGGGAAGCATATTGCAATGGGTGCCAGATGAATTATTCCTAAATGCAAATAATCTGTTATGGTGGACTGGAAAGGCTGAGCCTAAAAAAATGTCAAATAACTGTATAATTACATGGTAAAAGGTACAAGCAGTGAAACAATGAAATATTAATAAGAGGTGTCAGTGTAAGTGGTATTATTAGTAGTAGTAATATCATTGTTATTGTTGTTGTTATTAATAATGATTATTCTAATAATAATAATAATAACAACTACGGCTACTTTTAACTGCTGTTCTTGTAGTTGTGTTCTATTATTTATTTATTTTCATTTAACGCCACATTGAGTCATTGTCTAACTCATTGTAGTCCCTAGATGGCAGCAACGACTTAGTAAAGGTCGCTTTTTATAATTTATTGCAGTTGAATTCATGCCTCATAACTTACATCATTCATCTTAAAGATTTTGTCATTTGGACGTCAAAAGATTATATCTATCCTCATTGTTTATTTGATCGTGCATAGTTGTGTCATGCAACTCAGATAATGCAATTAAGTAGGTAAGAGTCCTAAAACATTTATTGCATTCTTGTTAACGCAGCCTTGGCCCAAGGAGTGACACCGGCTGACACATTTTAGTGGACTCGTTACATACCGTTGGACCAGGCTCGATAGGAAACAGTCTGTGTGAGATGAATACAATAGTTTATCTAGAAGACCTCCACACATGGGCCAATTCCTTCTTGGCTAAAGATAAATGAAGACTGTTTTCTGCCGGGAGACAGGAGATGGAGGTTCCCGTATTATAGTCGCATGAGTCAATTTAATGCTTACAGAATACAAATCAGATTAGGTCGTTGTAGAGAGGAAAGGGCTTTATCAAATCTGTGATAATGCTGCATCTTGAGTTGAAAGGCCCGCACAGCTAACCCAGACGAGTTTCCTTATAACGATACATCTTAGAAGCTGTGAGTGTTCTCTACGAGGTATTCTACGAATATTCGTTAAATCTTTACGCATGTTTTCCAAACAAGCGCATAACGTGACGTGACCTTCTCTTAAGTAGGCCTACTTAACGGACGCTGTCCATGTAAACAGTGCTGAAATTTCACCTAATTTGGTGATATCAACTGATGTCACGGCTGCCTTTTAAACGTCATAGGACCTACATGCTAATTCACTTAACCCTCGTATAGCAAGAACGCTTTTGTGTATCCAAAAGGGGAGGTCGAGGAAGAGTGAGTAAATAAGGAAATAAATATTGTCCTATGGCTAATTATGACGCAGCACATGTTGTACGCTGTCTGTCATACTCCGCTCTCGTTGTTTTTTTTTTATTGTGTTTTTTTTATTATGTATTAATATTTTTTCAATACTTTTTCCCTCTCTCTAATGGAACTTCGTTCCCAAATCTCGTCCACTCCCTTCATTAACTTGTGAGCCATAGGTATAGGGCCCTAAACAAGCTGCAATACGTCCCCACCACCTCCCCTTTGAAAAATCTTAGACAAAGGCAATTTTGTGTCCATAGTTTAATCATTTTAGATTTTCCATGGATTTTTTTTTTTTTTAAAGCGAAGGGGACTTCATTGAAATATAATAAAGGACGAAAACCTACCGATGCAATTACATTGATAAACGTATTGTTAGCTGTAATTTCCCTGCACGTCCTGCTGGTGACCCCAGTGAGTAACCACTTTTAGCTCTTAGCCGTCTACGACTACTCTGGAGCAAATCTACGAGCATTTTCAGTAGGCAGTTACGATGCATTAGGAAAACGCTCTTAAAAGGCTTATTCTACGAACTGCTTAAGCTTACGATACTTTTAGGAAACGTATCAGGGTATAAATTAATCATTTTACGACAAATACATAATTCAAAATAATAACTAATAAAACTTAACTGAAAGGCCCATTTTTTTAAATTCACTGGAAATGTCCCCGACGTAAATAATTCTAAATGAATATCACACAGTAGGCTATTTCATGCAACATAGGCCTGTCTGTGGTGATTTGTTTGCTCTTTTTGTTCAACGAATTAAGAACCATTATCGGTTTTCCTTTTTCTTTATTAGCCTTAATTCAGAGATTTTGTGACCGTATCAACTCCAGTGATCAGCTCCAGTGATTTGAATACCAGAGAGCACCAACGTTATGCTGAATCCTCTCAGGTGTTACACTTTGAAGCGCATGCGCGCTCGAGTGCATCCAGGTGTAGTCAGCGATGCAAAGACCTTGTGATGCCATCAGTCGCTGTTTTGCGGCAGGACTTGCAGATCTGTCCATGCAGATGTCTTTACTAGACAGGTTAGACTGGCGGGTAAGTTACTGCGTACTTAAATAATTCCAAGCTCTTGCATACTATTGCTCACGCCTTAATTATGAGACATCAAAGACTTCCCTGACAGAATTGTGAAGATATAGGCTTCGATTGTTCAGTGTGATTAACCTACATGTTTTGGCTGCTCTGGTTGTATGTCAAGGGAATACAATTATGGTAACTGGCCAACTTGTAGTCGAAACAATGTTTTATTTATATACTATATATAGGCCTACTTACTCCTTCGAACATGTCAAAAAAGTGACCTGTCGCGAGAGAAGCCTGAGGGTTGGCGTCAATGATAGCGCATCTCAAGAATCCATTGTAAAATATTGTATGTCGACCGTTAAGACGCAGTTAAATGAAAACAGGTGTTGTGGTAAGCCAACAAAATAACAATAGTGGTGCATTGCTCAATCCCAACTGAATTGCGATGTTAATACGACAAAATAATTCCTTTATATCTACTTAGATAGGTATAAAATAGGACGGATAAGTTATCGTTCAAATTCAGGATACAATGTCCTACAATAGACTATTGCACTGATGAAACACTGACTGACCGATAAGCTGTTCAAAACATTCAAATTATTATTTAGTTTATGCACATGCAAGCTTGTCCAGTACTGCAAACAACACCGCACATTTGCTGCGTTGCAGTTTTGCACAGCATCATTTGCTATTGAGATTCCTGAACCGAACTCGTTCAGTGCTGTAAAGGAAAGTGTGTTTTTTGTGTTAGACAATCCTCAGCACATAAGTATTTTACTACTAGACTTACTCAGCGGGTAAGTCATTTTCAAACCGAGAATCACACAGCCTCGAATAAAGTAGTTTGATATGCCATTCTCCCATAGGCCTAAAGTTCTATTTATTTTGTTTCATTTCATTTGATAATGATAGGGTTTCCCAATAGAGATATATTGTTATTTAGTGCTTAGATTACTTTTCTCTACAGATATATATATTTATCGAATTAAACGGACTAAAGAGTAATTTGTTTAAATTCTAACGACACTTTATGACATGGCTCCAATATTATCATTATTATTATTGACACATTTCGTATTATTTTTTCTGATTTATTTCGTCGGCTTAAATGAAATACGAAGGTAGCCTTATCTTAAAACGAAAAAAAGGTTACCTACGTGATGTGCGCCTGGTTGTATAGGCTACATGAAATAATGTGGAAATGTGTTATTTTAGCTGTTGCATTTCTAAAGCATTGCAGTGTACCAGATTTAAGCAGTGAGATAAACAATATTCAACGGATGAGTGTAGCCTATAGGCTACATATGTTGACGGTGAGATGTGGTAGGCCTGTATCACATGTTGCTTTAGGTAAGTCTGATCCCAGAGAAAATCTATTTTTGTTCTGTTCTCTTAATACGGTTAGATAAATAAAGGAAGGTAAAATGACAGTTTGATCAGAATACCTTGAGCTCATTTTAAGGCCTTTCTGCCATGCAGCCTATACAACAAACTTGAATTGACACAAAAGTGCATAGGCCTAAATGGATGCATGGTTCTGTTCTGTTGATAAATAATGCAGATTGACTGTGGGACAAATTAAGAATCTTGAAGGAATGCTTCTCCATTCAAACGTTTTGTGACATGAATAAGCCTTCATTGAATTAAAACCAACAGGTAAGGATAACTATAATTAATTATTATTCGACAGACATTAGATGCTGAGTAGTAAATCATTATTTCAGTAAATCAGTTTAAATCTGCAACAGTTGAACACATGTATCCCCGTTTCTTGTTATTTAGTTATTTATTAAGCAAACTTTGTATTTGCTATCAAGGTAGACGGACAGTGAATGTATTGGTCCTCCATTGTTGCTGTAGCCAATAGGCAATATCTATTTCCGAGCGTTACCCATGACATCATCAGAGAGTCACGCCTACTTGTACTGGCAATGCAAATATAGCCTAGATCTGAAGCGTTTTACGAAGAGTGAGAAGTTCCGTGGGATTGAACCAAAACACTTTGGCCATCAGAGGGAGTAGGGTTTCTTATTTCTGCAGTGCAAAGCTTTTTGGTGTGTCACTTGTTTCTGCAACGTCTTTAGAAACACGGGACTCATATTTGTAGTCATTGCGAAAAGTGTTGGGATCCGTGCTTCAACGATAGTGCAACTCTTCAGAAAGAATATTTTCACGGTTACAGAAACGGCGCTTCCCGATTTAGAACGAGTTGATGCCTATTTTCTTTGAACACATATTTAAACTATCTGGATTAAGGATTCGTGGACAACCAACTCTTCAGTCAGATCGTTCTTCTTGAAATTTGGCTGTCTGAAAATGTTGTGGAAGCTAGCAGATAACGTAAAGTACGAAGAGGACTGTGAGGTGAGTTGGAGTAAAACTTTAAATAGACTGCAGATTACACCTTACTCACTGGAGTCGACTCTTTTTTACAAAATAGAAAAGGGTTTCGATTGGGCTGATGGGAACCTAATGGGCTATAACCACTGCGGGAAGACAGACAACCATACTGGCTAACATCAATTGTCTAAAGTTCTGTCAGGTCTGGTTTCATTAGCCTATGTTAGGCCCACAATTTTTAATAGGCTATATGCACCTATAAATGTATTAGGTTTTAAATAAAACACCAACACACTCCTCGCGAATTGCGTGGTATTATTCTATAAGTAGGACACGTACAACTTCAAATGAAAGGCCTACACTTTCAAAATATATAAAAACTTGTTAACAGATGGAACGTGATTTTCTTACTAATTTCTTCATTAGGCATCCGTTTGGGTTTTTTCAAGCCATTGGCCAGTCGAATCAGCACTTTTGTTCTGCTAATGTAGGTAATTTATTTACAGCAGGCCTATGTATTTAGGTTTCCTTTTCTTGGATTTATTTAAATAGTATTTTTGTTGTCTTGTCGATTTGTTAAGGAACTTGCTTCCCTCTTACATTTACTTTGAGTACGAACGATTGAGACAGCTCGCATAAAGATGGGCCAATTTGACAAGCCACTGACACTCATGGGCAAATGCTGAGAATTTGGCATTTACCATAGCATTTGTTTATTATCTATAATACCTCTGATTTTGCTTCATTCAACAAAACTGCGTGGCTATTATGTTGCCTTCCTCTATTTAGGTTGTGTGTCCGCCTCTCTTAAGGTTTAGTATAAACTCAGCCAACATGTTGTGCAAAGCTATTTCTATATCAGTACATTTTGCACATTTTAAGATACCCAACAAGGGTCACTGATATTACTGAGCCATAGTGACAACTATTCGATATGGCTTTCTGTTTTCCGGTGAAGAGAACGATATAGGTTTGGTTGAGTAGGCTATGGCAGAGTTTAAGTAACAACTGTTTTAAGTTGAAAATGTAATAAATGTAACTCTTAACCAGTTAACAGTTGGATAGTTGCTGTTGATGTACTGCGTCTGTAAATTAGCATGTTGCCTAACTTATGAATCATTTGAGGTTTTAAGTTTCGACCTGGCTGTTGTCTAACTTTATCGTTAAATCGACCATAACGTAGGCCAGATAATATTTTGGAATGGCCTGTATGGAAAGGCCTATTTGAAATTGTTATCTATTGCTATTATTCTATATATTTCCATCGATCCTCTGTGTATCTTGTTTTTTATTGATCTATTGATCTTTTTTTTTTAGGAGAGACATGATGGCAGTAGTAATGGGAACCCAAGGTTACCACACTTGCCCGCCGTGAGCCAGCATCTCTATAGCCCGGCTCCATCTCTGTCGCATTCGGGCAACTCCGACTTCCAGCCGCCGTACTTCCCTCCCCCCTACCAACCTCTATCGTATCCTCAGTCCAGCGACCCCTATTCCCATATTAGTGACCCTTTCAATATCAACTCTATACATCAGTCCCAAGCATCCAGCCAGCAGCAGTCATGGCCTGGTCGTCAGAGTCAGGAGATTGGACCCCGCAGCGGCCTAGCCAGTCAGATACTGGGTCTGGAGGGTGGCTCGTCAGGGTTGAGAAGAGAAGGATTTCGACGACCAGAGCTTTTACCTTCACATGTCCAAGGCATCGACACTATTGGAGAGAACATGGGACTACACGAGATGGGTCACGGTTTAGACGATGTTCAGGTGGGTCTAATAAATAAATGTAATAATGGCTCGGGAAAACTAACTATGACTGGCAAAAAAACAAGTTTGGATAGGTTTTGGGTCAGGTTTAGACGATGTTAGAATGCTTGTATCCTGCAGACGCATTCTTTTGCGTGTATAGAAGCAATGTGATTAATCAAAACTTTACTTTTCTTACAGCATGTGGATGATCACAGTATTGGAATGGCAGATCAGACAGTCATCAAGAAAGGTTGGTTTTAAGATTTCAACTTCATTGCTGTTTAAATAATATCAATTTGTTTAAAATTGATCAGGAAAAAAATGTAAAACTCTATTAAGCTGATTTTAGGAGAAAACTTTTTACACTACAGTGTTTGTGGCACAACGGAAACATATGCTTTTCTAATTGTGAACTGATGATGCAACAAGTTCCAGAAAAGAAACCACAAAGTGCAGCATGGTGAAGATAGTTGTCTCGATGTTGTAAATATAACAAACAAAATAATTGAAAGCGTATCAATCCGACTTTTTGGACAGCACTTTGTGTTGTTAAATAGTTACTCTCGCTGAACCAGCTTTTTGTTCTTTGTGGCTTACTGCTAGGAAAAAAAGCTAAAGGAGCACCTATACGGCTACTTGTATGGGGATTGTGAGGAGTGTTGGTTGTTCTGGTTCATATGTAAATCCTTAATCCCTTTAGTCATGTGGTGCACTTAAATAATCTCAGCTTGATCCAGAGTGCATTATAGTTCCAAAGTGAGAAAGGAAAGCTAATTCAGCCAGGTAGAATTCTTTGAAAATGACAGGCTAGCCGACTGACAAGCTGTGAAGGTTGGTCAATCCTTAAAACACTATGCTGAACCCCATAGACTCCATGTCTTGAAATATTTTTTTGTCGAGGACGGGGATCTCTGCTCTTTTCAATTTCCACTGAAGAGCTGTCACAGGACTTAGTTTAATGCTGTCTCACTGGCACGTACTGTACATGCACACACCCAGACATTATCTCACATATGTATACACATATACTTCTCAAGAATAGTTTTCAGGCAGCTATACTTGGGGTGTGGCACTTTGCACACATTCAGACGGTAGTCAGGACAGTCTTCCGCTCTGACTTGAAATATTGCTATGAAAGAGCCAAGAGATTTCTACCCTGGGTGTAATGAATATTTTAAAAACTGTCTTTGCATACTGTTTTGTTTTGTCATTATCTGAAGGTTTCCCTATCGGTTTTATGAATACATTGATTCAGAATTCACTATTTTAAAACAATTACTTTAAATATATGCTTCACTGATGCTATGAAACTGTATAATTGTTTGTTTTCCTGGTACGACAATTTGTTTTCCTTCCCACTAAATATAATTTTGAATTCTTTGATAATTATACAATAATAAACACAAAACAGAAAAACATCAAGACATACTGATATTCTTAGAAAATTATAAATACAGCTCTATAACATACGTAACAGATGTACGTTAAGCATCATATTTAGCATCACACTTGCAATTTTACATTCGATATTTTTTGTTTGTGATATAGTGTGGTCAGCTGAGTTGTAAGAGCACACAGGGAGTTTTGCCCTAGTTCCCAATAATCAACCTGCTCGCTTGTGATTCTTGTCTCAGTATTAGGACTAAGAAGTGGCAGGAACCATGATCGCTTACAGAGGACTTATTTTGAGGGTGGCTTTTTTGCGGGTGAGGATTAAAGTACTTGCAGTATGTGTTTACCAGTAGTCAGACTATTTGTCTTGAGAGCCAGAGACCTAAATGAAACTGCATGGTTGTGTTGTTCCTGAAAAGACATCCCAAATTGATGAGGTGGAAGGTCTTTGGCAAGTGTGATATTCCATCTGCAGTGCACAAGTTGCTTTTCAAGACACATGGGTATGCCTCCACCCCCAGTGGTGTGTTGGCAGCCTCGGTGGAATGGCCATGAGATTGGGAATGGTTCTCACAATATCAGATGAACAGATCAGTGCCCATTTAGCCCTCGGTCCACTGTGACTTTTTAACCTGGGCCGTTTTCAGGCTTCATACTTGAATTTATCATCTAATACAATTGATCAAAAAACTGTAGAGGTAACAGTTTGGCGTCTTAAATCATTGTCATACTGCTGTCTGACTTTATTTCGAATTCAATACATTAATTTTTTAATTAGTTAGTGTCCCACTGCTATCAGGCATTTTCCCAAAGTGACTAAAAACAGCTGCCATGCAGTCTTTCTAAGATAATTGAGGAAGTTGTTTTCAATCAACTCAGTATTTTTCTTTAACTGAGTGGTCATTTTGACAAATAGCAAGCAGGCTTCCGACCTCAACACAGTAATGCATTGGCTCTTAAAATAAATAATAGAAGTGTTCAATGATATACAGCTCAATATTTGTTCAGGTAAAATAACTGTTTTGACGCTGTGTAGATCATAGTATACTGCAGGTTGGAAAATTGTGTACAACGTTCTGGGGCAGTCTTGAAATGGTTAAGGTCTTATTTAGAAGGCCATAGTGACTTTGTCACCTTTGGCAGTTATGAGTCTGATAGGGTTGCTATGACATGCAGAATCATCCAGCGATCACCGGGGACCTTCTCTGTCCAATCTCTATATACTTACTTTGGGCCAAATTCTACAGAACAACAACATTGGTTACCATAGTTATGCAGGTGATACACAGAGGTATCCGGCACTCTCACCTGATAACTACAGCCCAATTGATTCACCGTGTCAATGCAAATAAGTAATTTCCCTTAAATAATGGGAAACCGGGATTATTTTGTGGACTACTGTAATGGTCTTTTAACCGCACTTCCAACAAAAAAAAAACATTAAACAGCTGCAGCTCATTCAGAATGCTGCTCCTGTAGTTTCCAGGACTAAGATAACAGAGCACATTACTCCATTACGAAAATCTTTACAGTGGCTTCCAGTTAGTTACAGAATAGTTTTAAAGTGCTGCTACTAGTCTACAAATCACTGCATGGTTAAGGTCACGGAAACATCTATTTTAAAAGAATGTGAACCGAGTAAGGCTCTTAGTTCCATGAACTCAGGTCAGCTAGTAGAACCCAGAGTCCAAATCAAACATAGTGAGGCAGCATTTAGCTGTTCAATCTTTTCATGTACCAATGATTGTGCTCAAAAACCTGCGGTTTCTGCACTTGAAGTCTGGAATAGTAAACCTTTAGTGACTCCTGACAAGGAAGTGACATCTTGGGCTTATTTTGTGCTCTGAAAGAGATGACCACACAATTTGGGCTACTTCCACTATGTTTTTATTCTACATTACTTTCTTTTAAGTATATTATTTATCTTTTAATTACATTACTATCTTTTAATCCTGTTTGTTGTATCTCATTTTGCTGGTTTTTATGTAAAGCAGATTGAATTGCCTCTGTGTATGAAATGTGCTGTATAAATAAACTTGCCTTACCTATCCTATCCTAAGAAAAGATTATTGTATCGTGGGCAAAAATGGTGGTTATTATTGTCATACCTTATCTTATAACATAAAGGTGTCTGTGACGGTGTCCACGTATTAAATGTCTGAAGCTGTTGTTAGCCATTTACCCTGGGCTTAAGACCATGATCATTCAATATTAGTTTAAAAAATATTAAAGGTGAAAAAATAATAGTAAGGATTCACTTCAAGGGGTAAACTCCCTCTCTATGCTCAGTCTATGTTCAACATTTAAATCTGCAGTAAGAGGCAGAACCTTTCGCTTATTGACTCTCTTGCATCCTTCATCTCCAGGTCCCGTATCTCTACCAAAGGGGAATGCCCTTGGCCTCCCCTTCCAGAAGGAGTCCCTGCTGGGCATGGTGTCCAACCCCACGGAGGTGTTCTGCTCAGTGCCAGGGCGCCTCTCGCTGCTCAGCTCCACGTCCAAGTACAAAGTGACGGTGGCAGAGGTGCAACGGCGCCTGTCTCCCCCAGAGTGTCTCAATGCCTCCCTGCTGGGGGGTGTTCTGCGAAGGTGAGCAATGTCGCCCCACACAGACACACACACAAATACTTTGTGCTTGTGTTAGCTGCAGCCAAAATGTGCAGAATTTCCTAGAGCAACCTAGGACAAAATGAGTGCACATACAGGCATGTAAACACATGGTCTTTCCCAACCCTAGTCATCAAGATTTCACCCTCAGGTCTAATTCAAAATAGCCAAAATGTAATTATAGCAAAATTTCAACATGAAAATCAATATGACTTGTTTCAAGGTTGTGGGTATTGGGATTATAGCTTTAGCGTCAGTGTCTTGGGAGTGTGATTGTTGGCGGCATGTGTTGGGGATTGCTTGGCTGATTTTAAGTGTCGCAGAGCAGTTGACCTTGTGCCCCATATGTCATCAGTCAGTTGCTTTGGGAGCTACAGTAGAGTGTTGGGTGGTGGGGCTGGGGGGAGGGGGGTGGGGGTGTGGTATATATCCCCCTGACCAAAATCGGTGTTTTTGCTAAGAGAGCATGATTTCCTTCTCCCATGTGCCCCTGCCATACACGCACGTACACACACACACACACACACACACACACACACACACACACACACACACACACACACACACACACACACACACACACACACACACACACACACACACACACGCACACACACACACATGCACAGATAAACATAAGCACACCCTCACTCTGAGACAGTGTAAAGTAGGTCACACAGTGACATAAGAGGGGGATGGGGATGGGGGGGGGGGGGGGGGGGGAATAGGGGGGTCGCTCACACGCTTCCCCAAAGAAGCAGTCTCTGTCACCCACCACGGAGAGAGCAAGGCCTGGGCCTCAGTCATGTGGAAAAACGAATCGGCCACAGCAAGTGGGGGATCTCAGTGTGTGATTGTGCGTGTTTTTTTAGTGTGAAAAAAATATATACCCCTTGCAGAAAAAAAATTGTTGGGCTACAACAATATTCCCTTCAGTGCTTGTTAGGTCAAAAAAGCATCCTTTTGTCTTCTGCAGTCGTCCTCTGGGCCGGGTGCCTTCTCTTGTTTCTCCTTTCCTTGTTTCATCTCCGTTACTGAGATGAAATCATAGATGCCCCTGGGCTGCATTTGTGCAAGGGACATTTAAGTAGTATGAGGAATTTCTTTCAGCATAATGTGACATTTAGACATAGCGAATAAGCCTGACATGTCATGATGCTTTATAGTGCATATGTTTTGTGTTGGGGAATGTTTTGTGTGTTTGTAGCTCCTACAGCAGTCTCAGTTTCATCATTATCTATTTTTTTTTCTTCACAGGGCCAAGTCGAAGAATGGTGGCCGTTCCCTAAGAGAGAAGCTGGATAAAATTGGCCTGAACTTACCTGCCGGACGGAGGAAGGCTGCTAACGTCACATTGCTCACTGCACTTGTAGAAGGTACGCTATATCATGTCTTGAACGTGCACAAACATGAGTTGTATCATTCATTTGTTTGTATGTGGTAAAGAAACATGCACCTTCCCGGAAGCGCAGTGGGAAGCATGCACATGTAGCATAGGCTATTTGTAGCACAGGCTATATGTAGCACAGGCGTTAAGCGCTGCAATCATAGGGGTATGTTTTAGTGTTGTTCTGATGACTGTTCACTCTCCCCCTTCGATCTATAATTATAAACATAAAAAATGTTTTCCCAATTCCCAGCAGTCAGGTAGGCACTTTATGCCAGCAATAACAACATCTAAAATGTCTACTCCTAATATTTAGTGGTAAATAGCTGTCCACCTGAAACTTGAAAAACCGGAAAGCAAACTAGTGAACTGTTGTTTATCTGTCCAGGGTTTTAAAAGGTGTGATTGTTGAAGTAAATTTAAAGATAACGAAGCACGTGAGAATCATATAGAACCTTCTAATGGGCTCTCTTGATAAAAGGCAGTGCTGTTCACTCACTTAGTTGACATTTATCTTTGTCCTCTGGAACATATCCAACTAATGATTCATAAGTGATTGGGACTTTCTTACTGGAATCACGAGTGTGTGAGTGCCTCTAGCCACATGGAATACTTTTATTTTTTTTTGCTTTTCCATGGCATTCTCTGCCATGACCAGGCGAGTGGTTAGAAGTGGGGACATGACTGCGAGGCTGTGTTATTTAGAGACCTTCAAAGCTGAAGCGAGACTTGTTATCACGTGTTTGTTTGCCAAGAGGAACGGCTGACCTTAAAGACGGAGAAAGTGATGTGCGTGTCTATCAATAAGACGCTCTGTCGGCTCCATAGGCCTCTCGGGTGCCTGTGGCCACATAAGCCCATTAAGAGCATACAGGATGACTCCACCAACCCTACAACCTACCCCCAATGCTCAGAGGGTGTTATCATCTCTGAACCCCCCCCCCCCCCCCCCAACAAGAAACATACACACTCACTCGTACACTTTGCCTCAGCAAATGAGAAGAGTAACTGATTTGTTCGATCACCACTTGCTTGCATGCTTTTCTGCATCTCTGGGCAGATGCATGTGTCTTGGTGGTATGAGCTTACATCATGGTAGTCAGGAAGGTCACCCAGACCTAACTTCAGTTCTGTCTCTGCTCATGTGTAGGAGAGGCCGTGCACCTGGCCAGAGATTTCGGCTATGTGAGTGAGACGGAGTTTCCAGCAAAAGCGGTTGCAGAGTACCTGGGCCGACCACACGTGGAACGTAATGAGATCAACTCCCGCAAAAACATGCTCCTGGCTGCCAAGTAAGTCACCATGTGAAAGAGTGATACTCTCAGTGCTTCATCCATAAACCTTATGTGTAGTCTTCAGATTTAGCATGCAATGATGTTACGATTGCCTGAATAATTTGTAATGGAGGTGTAGAACCTCATTGCAGTCCACACATTAATTCATCACAAGAGACTATATTCATTACTGAACATATATATTGTACTTGTCTCAAGTGGAAAGCGAACTTCTGTACAGTATTGTAAGAATGTATTTGTTTCCCTCTCCACTCAGACAAATCGTTAAGGAGTTCACTGACCTGCTGAGTCAGGACCGCTCCCCGCTGGGGAACTCGCGTCCCGCACCCATCCTGGAGCCTGGCATCCAGGGCTGTTTGACCCACTTCAGCCTCATCACCCACGGCTTCGGCTCCCCAGCCATCTGTGCCGCCATGACCTCGCTGCAGAACTATCTGAACGAGGCGCTGAAACAGGTGGACAAAATGTACCTGAGCTCGGGCAGCGACACGCAAGGCTCTTCCGAGAGCGGCGGCAAAATCTCAGAGAAGATGGACAAGCACAGGAAGTGAGGGGCCTTGGGCCTGCCCCCCCCCCCCGAACAAGACAGGAAACAGACTGTTCCTCCAGCTCTTACTTTTTCTCGCCTCTGAAACTACATTTACTTGTCACGTGTTTGTCAATGTTTGCTATTTCAATTTTAGAACCTGATTTTGTCCACTTGTCACATACCTACCCTCCAGATCTTTGATATCCAGATAATTTTTTCCCTGACAATTTTGAAAAGACAAAGACATTTCACACTTCTTTTTTTTTTTGCCCGTTGGTTGGTCTCTCTGAAGTTCTCTGGGTTCCAAGTGTGCAAGTGGTCTACAGATTCTTCTACAACAATAGTGGCCTTTGGGCAGTCTTTTTGGCAGAGGACAGAGCAGGCTTGTTTTCAAGAGGACATCATTTCAAGATGGCTGGCTGCGAGTGTGAACTCTCTCATACTTTGATTTTGTGTGTGTGTGTGTGTGTGCACACACGTATGTGTGTGTGATAGAGAGAGAGAGAGAGAGAGAGAGAGAGAGAGAGTGTGTGTGTTTGTATGCAGGAGGTGGAGGGCATGCAGTTTCCTCCCTCTTTTCCATAGAGGTGCTGACTCCGTATCGGACACGCAGAGAATTGATGCTGTATTTTAGAGAAGACCGTATTTGTTCTTTGCTTGTACTTTCAAATGTCTTCAATGGCAACAGTGTTATTGTGTTTTTGACCATGGGAGTGATATAAGTTGTTGTATGTGAGAGTGAAATGTATGCATGGGTATGAAAGAATTCAAATATGGGTTAAATAATAGCTAATACTCAAATAGTACACTCAAATAAAAGTGTTGAAAAGTCTCTGTCATGGTAAGAGGAACTGGATTTCAGTTAAGTGTGAAATTAAATTAATTTACTTTTTCAATGAAATCATCTGAAACTGTAGTCATAGAAATTCCACAATTTAAAAAGTACACTTAAGTGCGTGCTTATATAAATCATTTAAAAGCCATTTGTTGTATGCATGTATGTCTGTATGTATATACATTTGTATATATTTCTTTTTAAAGGAGTGTTTTAAATTAGAAATTGGAGTAAAACTGAGGATTTTTCACTTAACTTCCCCTGAATGTAAATATTTTCTAATTTATGTTGTAATTCAATGTGATATGTAAATATTGGTACAATGCTGGTGTAAGGTTTAACTTTTTAAAATGTGTTAAACTTTTGTAAATGGGTTCGTTTTTTACCCTTTAGTGTCTAGAAAATGGGGATGATGTGCTTCCCATGTATGTGTAAACTTCCAAAGGTACTGGGGCAAAAAAGAATAAAAACTTGATGCTGTTTCTAATTTCATTTGTCACAGTCTTGCCATTTTATATATAGGACTGTCTGAACAGGGCACACTTCAATTGCCATACAGGCCTTTAAGTGAAGCGTGCCGCTGATTTTGGCCAAAGCTTGTCTGTGGAGTTTCTATGTGGATGAATGTCAAACCAACCAACAGTAGGGACAGTGGACATCATTATCTAATCTTTCCTAGCAGCTTTGCACAGGGCCATGAGAGAGATAAATTGTGGTTCTGGTTCACATTCATTGTTGCACATGATGATTTATGTCTTGGCTTTTTTGTCTTTCTCAGAAAGTCTGGCATTTCCTCTTGAAAACATAAACCATTCCTAAAGTCCATTGATTCATCCACTCTTCAGTGATACATGTATTATTAAATACAAACATTGTTTTAGACTGCTCTGCTTGAGTAACAGAACATTTTCTATACTCCCTGTTATTGTGTCTCTCCATTATCTGTTTTTAAGTCTTATTACAAACTGTAATTACTATTAATTTTTAAAATATGTCCCTGGTGCATAAACAAGCAGCAACTCTGGTACTAAACTTGAAACTATTCCATGTATTCCAAATATGCCAGGGCTCAAAATAAATGTCAAACCCCTTTTACAATGCAACTGATTTTTGTGTGAACTTACCTGTCCTAATCTACAGGTAGAAGGTCAGGGCCTTTTACAATTGACAGCCTCTGTTGCCACACACGCAATTGTGTGTTTAAGCATGCGGTTAGCGAAGCGCTAAGCGCAGCCTTGCTGGTCGAATGGAAGCCGTCTGACTCAGAAAGTGCCTGACAACAGGGCAAGTATGAGCTGCTTCCCCCAGAACCTGTCTGACCAGCAGTGTGGCTGGGGGCCCAGCCTACAGTTGACTGCAGTAACTGCCTTCAGTTACCTGCCGTCATTTTCCAGGGAAAGATGAGATGTTGCTTGCTTTGACTGGGTTTTTGGTGGCTGGCATCACACTATTATGCTGGCAATGCTATGACCACTCTAACCAGTAGTAAAGCCTGTTTAACATTCCCTAACATTAAGCCATTTGTTGTGCGTCAAGCCTGGTTTCGACTTCTATTCTATTAGTTAGAAATGTTATGTGTTTGCAAAGTCAACTATGTTCTGCACTCATACAATAACTGCTGTGATTCTCTCATTACTTATGCTTCTGTACAGTATATATCCTTGGTAGTTTGTGAAGATGTACACCTAGATGAATCTGCTAAGGTCTTCCTGCCATGGTAGCTTCCTCGTACTGGAAGGCTTTATTTGCATTGGCTTAGTCCAATCTGTCATCACAGAAATGTCGAGTTTTACTCACAGAATTAAAAGCACATTGTGGATGGAACGTTACGTTAGAGGAGTATTTGTAAGGAGACAAATGTCTTTTGGACAGTGAAGAATAGTTAGTATTCGTGTCCGTGCCTGTCTGCATAATATTGCATAGAAAGATAGTGTGTATCAGCCTCTGTCGTCTTTTCTTGTGTCTAGAAGAAACACTGATAGTGTTGCATCAGTATGGAAGAGCTCTCAAGGGCATTGTCATGGCTTTTTTTACACAACAAAGTTAGCTCAAGGCATCTAGAGTTAGGACTTCTGTTTATTTAGCTTGCTTTGTTCTGAGTGTCCGTGGGGATATAATGTCTCAGCTAGTGCTGATGTTGTAGACATGGGACTACAATGTCAAATGCCCATCACAGTTATTGTGAGGTAGCAACTTCATGTAATTGCTAATGATTTGTTCAATAGTTAGTGATTATTTATTTGATCTTCCATGATGGTTTAAAAAACAGGTAGCAGCACAGCACTCATCATGTGTGCTTCTTTCACAGACCTTTTGTGCAGTGGTGTATTCAATCTGTTGGGCATTAAGAGCAATTTGCATTTCACACAAACAGGACCAGAGATTTCCCTCCACTGTAACCGCACATTAATGAGGGGGTTGAGAAAGCCTTGTCATGTGTCAATCACCTCTGCCAGATGTTAGCCATTTTGAATCTGTCCCCACAGCTGTACAACAATGCACAGAAATTTGTTAAGACAGCATTAGGCTTAAACCGAGAAAAATGGAACAAAGCAATAAGATGTACATGGGGGGTCTAACCAAAGCCTTGTTTGGCAGGAAAAAAAACATATGGGAGAGGTTGCAGCATGTGGTCTGTTTGTATATTTCACGTGTGCGTGTTGTGTGTGTGTGTGTGTGTGTGTGTGTGTGTGTGTGTGTGTGTGTGTGTGTGTGTGTGTGTGTGTGTGTGTGTGTGTGTGCGGGTGTACTTTGAGGGTGTGTGTAGTGGGGGGTTGGTTTGGTGCAGCGTTTTGGGAGATTGGGGATGGGGGGGGGGGGGGGGGGAGTGTTATTGGTCATGGCGATGGGGAAGCTAAATAATGAGAACATAAAAAGTCTGCAGGGGGTGAACGGCTAATCCTGAGAGAAAATGTGGAAGAAATTAATCTAAATTACAGACAGGGAGATCCTGGGTTTGGGTTGGGCAGGGTGGACCAGGAAGGGTGGGCAGGCGTGGGGTGGGGGTGGGGTGGAGGTTGCAGATTGGTGAGGAGATATTCAAAGGAAGGGCTGGGGGTCTGAGGGAGGGGGGCATTAGAGGACCGAGTGACTCCTCTTTTTTTTTTTTTTTTTTTTTACTCATTCTGTGGGAATGCAATGGCCTGTCTGCCCCACTCCCCCCTCTCTGTCCACCCAAACACCCTCCTCCTTCTCCCCCCTCTTTCCCTCTCTCTCTCTCCTTCCCTCCCATTCTCCCTCCCTCCCTTTCCCTCTCTCGCTCGCTCACACATATTACCAATTAGCGTGGCCAGTCTCGGAGACCGCAGCCCTCACGCTCTTGCCTCTGTCCCGCCAGAGCCTCACAGACAGCAGATGTCTGCGTTTCTACGGGAACTGACTCCAGTCCGCCGTTGACACCATACATCTTCGCGCAGTCAGTCCAGACCTAGTCCTCCCAAAGAGCTTAGCTGATTGAGGATGTTTCCACCATTACTTTCAGATGGCAGACGGCAAATTCTCTCTCTCTCTCTCTCTCTCTCTCTCTCTCTCAACCCCCATAAAAGTTCCTCTTGTTTCCTATTTTACAGTACACAAAAACAGATAAATTACAGGATGGCCAACACCAGACATCACTGCCAAATGAAAAGCATCTGTGTCTTCCCTAACAAACACACAGGCAGACTGTTCACCTCACCAGCTATGAACAACAGAAATCAAGACAAGATGTTCACTTGTTTGGAGGACAAAAATGGACGCATATTTATTCATCAAGTAATGCTCTCTAAAATGGCAAAAAAAATAAAAAAACAAGTCTGGAATCCAACACGTGAGTGTACCTTAGTTTGTGATGAGTGCCTTCTCAGAAGCCATGAGGGATTTTAGAGGTATGGATTATGAAGATGATTCCAAAGCTTGGTTTCTCCTGAAAGCACATGGTCCATTCCCAAGACATTATTGGCTATGAGTGTTATCCATCATTAATCTCAACTCCTTTTTTGACTGACTTAAGCCGGGAGAGTGGAGCGGACAACTCTAATCAGCCACCTGCTGTCTATGGGAGCTCCACCCGATGGACGGCAGAGGCGTGATGGTGCCAGCTGTCAGTCAGCGGCGTTGCTGGATGGGGTCTTTCTGGATCTTTCTTAGTGTTCCTTCTGTCTCTCTTGCTCTCTCTTGTCATCTCATGCTCTCTCAAGACATGCCTTCACATAATGATTGTTAAAGTGTTAACATTTTTGAAGTTAGATTTAACATTACTTTATTTATTAAATAAAATGTACGGGTTCTGAAGTGGTCACCTCAAACCTGTGGTATTTTGATACTATACAGTCACCAAAGAAAAACATTACAACATAGAGATAATATTAGAACGAGGAAGATTGACTGTAGAGAGGGTATCTGCTCATTATTTCTGACATTCCTCAGGATAAGTCTCATTGCCCACAAGCAAATAACTTACCCTTTACAAAGACTACTGGAGCAGTTAATTTTTCGTTTTCTCAGTAAAATAACACTGGAGAAAGGAAAGGAATTGACGCAAGTCTAGCTGTGGACTGAAAGAGGCCATTAAAATGGTTTTATCCATGCATTCAAATACATATTTCACTCTTTTTGGTCTCTGGGAGACAGAGAATGGGGAAATGAGGTCAATAGATTTGCATTTTTTGCATGATACTGTATCGTGTGGGTGTTTTTTTTTTTCATCCCAGCATTTTTCACTATCACCAAAGAAAATGACAAACTGAAGTTTTAATGCTTTTGAAAGCACTTGCTTGAAATGATGGTCCATGAATGGACCCATTTCGAGTTACCATCACTGCATGCAATGTATGAAGCCAAGCAATATGACCATGCATGTTTACCTCTTTCTGATGTCTGTCTCTTGGGACGTATCCACCTTTTCATACAGAAGGCTTTGTGATTATTTCTAAGCTTCAGGTGCTCACACCTACCTTGCACTCACATGTAAACAAACCATCTATTCTCAATGAGAAAACATTACTGTGATATCCTTGTTCGGACAGCAGGAAAAAGCGATGAGAAAAATAGGTATAGACACAGATAGTAGGCTACTTACACTCAAATATTATTTGTGAATGTATTGTTTTTCCCCATTCATTTTGGGAATTGGTTTGACTTAGCAGCCAGGCCCTGAAGGTCCACCACTGGTGTTATCTTGTCCGATCACATTATTTAAAAATATGAATAGACAGCGACAGCGGTTCTTCAAGGATCGTTTCCAAAACCCCTCTGCCAAATCGTGGTTTGCCATGGTGCTGGGCCTGATTTGTAGGCTGTATCTTTTCCATCACTTGGAAGCTGTCTTAGATAACAGTGTTTACTAAAGGAAGACATAAAAAATGTAAAGGATTTGTGATTATCATGTTCTGATAACCCAGTGCCATCCTCTAGACCATTGCATAAAAAGAACAGAAAGGAAAATAGCCTCTTAGTTATCTCTTAGTTTTCCTAAACAATCAGTAGTTTTCATCAGTTTCTTAAGCTGCCACCTCCTCTCCAACAGTGAGGTTAATGTAACACTGCGATATTCATTTCACATAAACACAGAAACAAACACTTCTCTTGTATCTGTGGATATCCTTTTCAGGCAGAGCTATTTAGGTCTAATGAGCCATATAAATATCATATGTCATCACATGCAGCCATGATGGTCTACTCGAGTCATTTAGTCATCTTCGCTCATATAAGATAATATCCCCTTTGTGAAATACTTATGTTTCAGTAAGTCATGTGAAATTTGGTGGCTGAAGATCCTATCATGAAAATGTGCTGCCGACTTCCATAAACCCTTATACTGCATGTGACCTCACCTGTGACTTTTAAAACACTGGAGCTCCTGTTTTCATAAACCCTTCAACTACACCACTGGATTTACAGTTATCTGGATATTTCTTGTTCCTTTCATGCATTGTACTTGTTAATTTCCATTTCACACACTTTAAGTCATTTTACATTGTCTTTATTCTTTTACATTACTGTCTCTTCCCTCAGTCTCTGATGCAGTGTATGATTGAAATGTTTTTTTTACAATTGTGCCTAAACTAAAGCTTTACAAACTACCTTGCCTACGAATTTGTCTTAAATGTACCTTACACAATTTCAGAGCAATCAAAGTACAAAAGCTATTAATTTTCCCAGTATCAAGTGAAGAAAGAAACGTCTACTTTGTCCAAAAGAAAATGTATCATGAGCACATCTCCACATTATGCGCCATTATGCGCCATCCCAGAAGTGTGAGTAGGCACTCAATAACACACCTTTACACAGATTTGCGCCCATCCTCATTGACTAATTGTAATGACAGGTCAGATGAGCAAATGCTTCCAGTGAACTTTCAAGCATTCTTATGCAATTTGGGATTTTTTTTTGTATTACGTAAGAGAGACCCTTATTTTTCTGCCTTCAAACTTGTGTGGTTTATCACATTGCATTTACTGTAAAGCCATTTTTGTACCTGACTGCAATTCTTGCTGAGGTCTATTACAGTCAGTCATTCAAGATAGCTATAGTAGCACAGTCATGGAGGTTTATTATCTCTGAGTCTTTGCTTCAGAGAAAACAATGAAGGGCAGTGTGATTTTGAGTTCACAGGATTTAGCATTTATTTTTACAGTGGTTACCCTAGCACAAAGAGCGAGAGAGAGAGAGAGAGAGAGAGAGAGAGAGAGAGAGAGAGAGAGAGAGAGAGAGAGAGAGAGAGAGAGAGAGAGAGGCAGAATAGAGGCAACATGCCCACAGGCACAACACAGGCTTTCTGGTTCAGCTAAAGGTAATAGTCATTACCCTACCCGTCGTCACTAACCAGCTGTACTGCATGGCTAAAGAAGGGCATTACTGCATGGCTAAAGAAGGGCCTTCAGGCACTTTGGATTTTTCACTGATAAATATAGCTAAATGGCAGAGGGGGAAACTGGCTGCAACTGACTGTGCCTGAGTTGTAATTCACTCCAGGCAGCTATGAAAAGCTTTTCCGCTCACCGGTACAAGGTTTGCAGATGGGCTGGGCTTGTACGGCTTAAGTCCTTTAAACCACCTTGTTATTTGTGTTTAGTTTACCTGTCATACCTCTGCTGGAGCAGGAGTCAAATCTTAAGGCAGATAAACAAAAGAAAACAAAACAAAAAGGAAAAAAAGGAAGAAAAAAAACAAAGACAAAAGCAGGCTGCGGAGCAACATTGTGCTCATCCAGGGCAATGACTGAGGCGTGAATGGGCTCTGTAATAAATGTTTCCAGTACAGGGTGAATCATCATGAAAACCGCATTCATTTCCTGCAAGTGTTTATCTAGTCAGCGGGGAAGAGCTACAGCAGTTGTCCAGACTTGTAGGGTAGCGCAGGAGATGGTCACATATCCGAGACACGGCTCCTTTGGCTGATCCTCAGTACCCCATGGGGGGACAGACTATGGTGTAAGACAGGAAAACGAGGGGCTAAAAACGGAACAGATTATGGCACGGCAATCTCACTTGGAATCAGGGTGTGATGGCAGTCTGGAACATTCCGGAGTTCACCCAGAGCAGCAGAGGACTGACGTGACTGCGGTACTGCATGGGACATGTCACCATGTGCATATTGGCACAGGACCTGATTCGTATTGGTCACAAACAAATTTAAAGAATTACTCAGTCACCATGACAGCCAAGGTAATGGCTGGGTGAAAGAATTTACTGCTATGCTTATTGGAGTTTGGAGTGTTTTGAAGTTGTCCTGCCAAAACACTTATCAACATAAATGTTCTTAAATTCCACAAGTAAAACATGTTTTATATCTCTTGCTCACCTGTGCCTTTCAGCATGTCAAGCTTCAAATATTCATGATGATGCATCACTCCATTTTTGTAATCATTACTGCTAGTCCTAGAATTTCTTTAAAATATAAATATGTAAGAAACGTGTTCTTCAGCTTTTTAAGCAAGGGCCTTCTGAGATTGACTAACTTATAGTTCACATATTATAGTATGTTGAATGTAAGTAAATTACTATTGAACGGCAAAGTCATCGTGAATCTGACTTTTTCTGTTTGAGCCATTCACATAGTTAAATCCGTTGGTCTGTGGTTCAGACGTTGTCTTCTTTGCCAATATTTTGAAACCTAACACTAACATGAAGCATAGTGTAAATGTACGTTTTTTAAACGCCCAATCTGAAATGTCCCTCTCACAATCTTCAAAGTGTCATGACAATTTACTCATGCTCCTAATGAGCTCATGCTGCTCTATGTTTGCAAAGAACACTCACTAGAGAGTATGTATCCTGGAATATGTGTGCTAATGGTCTCTGCATATGGTAGTAGTTTTCTGCATTTACCTTTAAAATATACATCTACAAATTCCGGCTTCATTTGAATGGCTTATGGAAATTGATTACATTATGTTTGCTGTGGAACTGCTTCAGTGGTGATTGGGAGACTTCAAAGAGATCCTGCAGCTTTTGCCCACAGGGCAATGAACAGACTTTTACTACTGGATCAAATTATCCTAATCCTGCATGTTAAAAGACTGATACCACGATATAGCAAAGTACTTTTTTTAACATGTGCTCAGGGGGCCACAACTGAATTTAAAACTGGTTCACTAAATATTGTAAGACCTTCACTTTGAGAGAACTTAATGGACAATAAGGACTGCTGTCCCTGCCCACAGCATACAGAGTCTGTGGTTTTACTGTACTGTGTGTGTGTGTGTGTGTGTGTGTGTGTGTGTGTGTGTGTGTGTGTGTGTGTGTGTGTGTGTGCGTGTGTTTGTGTGTGTGTGTGTGTGTGTGTGTGAGTGTGTGTGTGTGTGTGTGTGTGTGTGTGTGTGTGTGTGTGTGTGTGTGTGTGTGTATTTCGTCCATGTGATTGTGTGTGTGTTTACACGTGTATGCTGGAAGCCCACATGCACCTGCCCAGGGTGAGAAGAAAGAGGCTAAACAAGCGTGACTGCACAGACAATGGTTCTGCTGACGTTTCCAATTTTTGAGACTGACATATCTGACAGAGAAAAATATGAGAGAGAGAGAAAGAGAGGGAGATAGAGAGAGAGAGAGGCAGATGGTGAGTGCAGAGAGATAAATGTCTTATCTCATCATGTTTACAAACTGACAAACCCTGCACAATTAGGTGATCCTGTGTCATATGCTGACACTATTTGTTTGGTAATATTTGAGGGTTAATTACTGAAAGAAAAAGAGGTATGAAGAAATGAATGTGTTTACGAGAGGTGACACTACATAGATGATTCATGAGAGCCACACTGATAACAATCACAGAGATGGTGGTTTTCACACACAAGGCAGATCTCCATCAGTTAGCAGCACATCTCAGTGATTTGCTTACATTCAGACCATTTGTGGAAGCCCCTCAGTAACCCATTTTCTAATCCAAGAATTCAAGTGTATGGGTGGTGTGTGTGTGTGTGTGAGAGAGAGAGAGAGGAGGATGGGGGACCTAGAGAGAGAGTGTACTGTATGTTTGTGTAACCTACTTATGAAGAAACCTTACCTAAACCCAAGATAACTTGCTCTGGTTTTCTGTATGTGATTATGTTCTTGCTTGCTTGTGTGTGTGTGTTGGCATCAGGGCAAGTGCAGATTGAGTGAGATGCCGGGGGCTGGCCAGTGAGGCATGTGTCATATATATGTGTGTGTGTGTGTGTATGTATTTGTGTGTGTGTGTGTGTGTGTGTTTATGTGTGTGTGTGTGTGTGTGTGTGTGTGTGTGTGTGTGTGTGTGTGTGTGTGTGTGTGTGTGTGTGTGTGTGTGTGTGTGTGTGTGTGCCCTTGTTCAGTGACAGAATCTTGACCGAGGGCAGATAGTGTCCAGGGGGTGAGTCGTCAGATTTTTTCTTTTTTCTGCAGGAGACATGTCACAATGTGGAAGAGAGGAGATTTTGGGAAATACTCCTGCCTGGTAATGATGACAGGGTCCGTGTGGCAAGGGGTAAGGAGATGGCCAAGCTGGTTTATCTCTGGCAGTTAACAGCACGGAGAATTATCCAGTCGACAGGTGAGAACTTGTTTTGTGTCTAGGAAAACCGTTGCCTGTTGTCACCCCACCATCACCCACCCCTGCGCCCCACCCCACCCCACGCCGGGCGTTTCTTTTTTTGCTTTTCTTTTTTTTTCTCCAAGTTTTATGTGGTTTCCCTCCCTCTTTGACTCACTCCACACTGTATATCTCTCCTGGGAGCAAGGCTGACGGGTCCTGCGCAAAGCTCATGGTTATATCAGCCTAGTGCAAGAGCACCTCCGGAGCAGGATGCTGAGAAGGGGAAATATGTGTGGCCTGTAAATTTCTGTCGTGTCAAGACACGTTGTGAATCCGCTGAATGCACCAGTCAGGTCTCATAAGGTATGAGGCATAACCCTCTTCTGTGTGTGTAAACTGAGCAATTCTGCACATGGTTAATAGAATGCAAAAGCGGCAAGTGGTTTAGGACTGGATTAAGGGTGAGAACTGACTCTCTGTCAGTGATATAAAACCGAAGAATGGGACAAATGTTAAACTAAATTGGAAACTGGGAATTTCAAACTGTCAGGATATGATTTCTCACCCACAGCTCAGTGATCTCTCATAGCCATTCAGCAATTTGTAATATGAGACTTGGCCATTATGGCCTCACTAACACACTGAGTATAGCGTTCCTTTTTTGTCTTGAAATTGTGTACAGCTGGATTGTGGAATGTAAGACCATGAAAGCAACCGAAATTCCGATACAGTTTTGCGTCTTTCTGACTGTTCATTCTACTTCTGGAGTATCAGAGTAACATTTTGACTTCAGATTAATTGCCTTCTCTTGTGAATGTTTTTGTTTATCTGTTTATTTGGCACCGTCTTCTCTGTGCCCTGCACGTGCCCCATTCCAGATGCCAGCAAGGCACAACATCTGACAA